>NC_046287.1:94599610-94920443 GCF_004115265.2 Rhinolophus ferrumequinum
TACTCTCAATTATTTTACTTGACAAGTAGGTTTTAGTTGAAGGAGCAAATTGGTGACTTCGTAGAGCGTTACTGTAGCATTGGTGTATCCTCTCTACCTTTTGCCGCATCATTTTTTTACTGTTTTGGAGGTATACTTCCTGATAAGCACCAAAGCCTTTCAGTTGTCTTAGGAAAACTGTTCTAGTATTGCCTCCCTTTTATTTTACTATCCATTAACTTCTCTGAGTGCATGCATAGCTCTGGAGTGTCTCAAATGGATGTGAAGCATGCTTCTTGCCATATCTTCAATGATTGAATAGTCCTCAATCAGATCATTAAAAAGGAGGGACCCACTGAAGATTGCATCTGCTCCTAGTATTGTTATTTATACTCATTATGCTTCTTGAAAAGTTCTGAAGGGTTTGTTTCATCCATTTGTGAGTGATTAAGTATATACACTGTCCATATTTGAAGTGGACTCTGACATATGTTTTATTGTATCTTTTGCAACTGTTTCAACTAAATGTATGTTTCATGCTCCCATAATATTGAGCTACAATACATATTTGGTCTCTGTCCCTGACTCCTAGCACAGAACTCCTAAACCCCTCGTAATTTCCTGAGAGATAGGGGTGAAGAGCATCTTCTGTTATTCATAATAAACCTTTCCCACCATACCTGAGTTGGTGCTAATGAGGTGACTCTTGAAGGATGCAGGCTGGTTGCTATAGAACCAACCATGTAATTAGAGGGTAGCAACTTTCAGTCCTATGCCCCAACCTCTGGGAAGGGCAGAGGGGCTACAGATTGACATAACAACCAGTGATCAGTGATTTGGTCAACCACGCCCACAAAATAAAGTCTCCATAAAAACCTTCAACAACAGGGCTCGGAGAGCCTCCGGGTTGGTGACAGCATCATATACCTGGAAGGTGACATACCCAAAGTCCATGGGAAAACGCTGCCTGTGCTGGCGATTCTTCTGGGCCTCACCGTAAGGATCACCTCATCTGTATCCTTTATAATAAACAAGTAAATGTAAGGAAATGTTTTCCTGAGTTCTGTGAGCTGTTATAGTAAATGATCGAACCTGAGGAGGGAGTTGTAAGAAACTGATTTATAGCCAGTTGGTCAGTAGTACAGATGACAATCTGGACTTGTAATTGGTGTCTCAAGTCAGGGGTAATCTTGTGAGACTGAGTTCTGAAACTGTGGGGTCTGTGTGAACTCCAGATAATGTCAGAATTGGATTGTAGGGCACCCAGTTGGTGACCAGAGAGCTGGAGAATTACTTAATGTGAGGGGAAATCACACATTTGGTATCAGAAATGTTGTGAGTGGAGAAAACAGAAATTTTCCCTATGTCCTATCAGCTATTGGAACATGTCATTATCTAACAAAAATTTAATCATACACTCTATATATTCTTTGAGTAGTCTTTAAAAAGGTTTCAGGACTGAATTATTTTAGGTCACTGTGAACTACATTCCATTGGTAATGGCTTGTAGACCTGGGGACTTATTTGTTTTCTCTTTGAAGAGAAAGTGATCTTTGAGGCCATAAAGACTCTTTAATTGGCAACTTTGAATTAATGTTGCAGAAAAACATTAAATTACTCATTGCAAGAAAAATCAGAATGTTATTGTAGCTTTTTGCGCTTTGCAATAGTTTGGCATTTTAGTTTGGAATATCAAAGTGGGTGTTGAAAGGCTGTGTGAGCAATATGATTTCTTCAGTCTGTAGGTCCTGGAAAGTGTTCCATATTTGGGAGGTGGTGTTACTTGAGTTAAAAGTGATTTTTAAATATAAAAATGTATTGTCCAAAAACGTAAAATTGAAGTACATTGAGAGTTCAAAAACTAAAAAATCATCCTGAAATAACTCACTCAAAACATAGGACTAGTTGAGTTAAAAACAAACCAATCAATTTTTAAGTGAACTACAAATCACTCTAGGTAAATATTTATCTGATATCAATATAGAGAAGGCTTTTAACAGTATTACTATGAAAAAGATTGATGTCTCATATTAAAAATAAAGTTCTGTACTTCAAAAATAGTATACTCAATATTAGAAGGTAAATATGAAAATTGAGGTTAAAATTGCAAAATGTGGGACAGGAAAAAGATTAAGGCATTAAAAATATAGAGTACTGACTAGTCAACAAGAGGCTGTATAAACATGGTGAATACAGAGATTTATCTTTGTTTCTTCTCAAAGCTTCACTGAATGATTATAAAGGAATATAAAGTGGTAACCTGACAGGACAAAAGCAACAGGAAAGTAGAAAATTGCTGAGTGGAGATGTCAATCAAATTTTGGGATTCAAAAAACAGATGAACAGGTGGGAACTGACTTTGCAGACCAGAGAAAGTTGATGGCTAACTGATTGTAAAATGGAAAACAGGAAGGAACAATTGGCTCCACCGCAACACTGGAAACTAGAAGACTTAAGAGCAGTGCCTTCCAAATTATGAAAGAAAATGATCATATTCCAGATTTATACCCCGTCAAATTGTCAACCAAATGTAGAATACAGACGTTACCAAATGTGCAGGTCTCAAAAAATATATTTTCTACATACCTTTTCTCAGGAAGATTCTATGGAATACGCTCCAAGAAAATAAGAGAATAAGGTAAGAAAGAGGAAAATGAGTTCCCAATTAAAAAAAAAGAAAGAAAAAGAAAATAATACCTATAAAGATGGCAAAGAGAAATCCCACAGCTTTGCAGCAGACCAAGATGATGGGTCTGGAAGATGGAGAGCTTTCACATGGACAGTTGGATAGAAAAGCATTTTAAAGGGTTGTTAGAGAATGTGGTCTAATCACAATTTGAATTTAAAGAAATCCATATAAATAATTAATTAATTTCATGGAAAAGAAAAGTTTATATTTAGGAATGGACATATAATCCCAAAATACTATCTGATTCACAATGAGTAGTGCTTCCATTCTCTGTCATGACTTTCCTATTTGGTTTGAAATGGTTCATCTGTATTCATTGTGAAAGAGAAAATGCCGTGGGCAATGAAGTGCTGATTTTATTCACGTTATTGCAATAGGGAGAACATTCATCAATGAGGAACTTCTTAAAGAATAAAGGGCCCTTGAGTTTTACAGACACAGATAAACAAGAGTCATCAGAGAGTCTTATGGGAATCATGAGGAAGGATGGAGATAGGTCTTCCCTGAATCTTTGAGAAAACTTGTAGTCAATCTTATCTCAGAATATGGCACAGCTGGGTGCTCCTTTGCAGGTTAGCAGTTTCTTAGAATGCAAAAGATAGGGAGACTTCTCAGACTTCTTAGTTTTGCCTGCTTTCTGGATCACAAGGCTCAGATAAATTTCAACACTATCTTCCCTTTTATTCAAGAGGATAAATATCCTTCCTCAATGAAAAACTTACAACTGATTGTAAACTTCCTGAGTAGAACAAAGCAGGGTCTAAGAAATAATGTCTCTTGAGGATACTTATTGGCATTTTTCCTATAAAAATAGTTAAACCATCTGTAAAGAGGTGGTGGCAAAGGTCAATAGTGTTCTGGTCCTGCAGATTATGCCCTAAAAAGAGAGATGCCTAAAATGGAAAAAAGTAGACATACAAGGTGAGACAATGAAATTTGTGAACTTGCAACAATGTTGCTGACCATTTTTTATATCAGAGGGATTATTCATTATGAATTTGTACCAACTGGACAAACAGTTAACTAATTTTACTATTTGGAAGTGCTGAAAAGGCTGGGTTAAAAAGTTAGATGACCTGAAATTTTCACCAACAATTCATGGCTCATGCATCACAGCAGTGCACCAGCTCACACGGCACTGTCTGTGAGGGAGTTTTTAGCCAGTAAACAAATAACTGTATTGGAACACCCTCCCTACTCACCTGATAGGGCCCCCAATGACTTCTTTCTTTATCCGAAGATATAGGAAATATTGAAAGGAAGAAATATTGAAAGGATGACACTCAGGACATTAAGTGTAATATGACAACAGCTCTGATGGCCATTCCAGAAAAAGAGTTCCAAAATTCCTTTGAAGGGTGGACTAGGTGCTGGCATCAGTGCATAGCTTCCCAAATGGAGTACTATGAAGGTGACTATAGTTATATTCAGCAATGAGGTATGCAGCACTTTTTCTAGGATGTATTCGCGAACTTAATGTCATGTCTCATATACTAATATAAAAGTTTATATTAAAATAAAAAGCCAAGAGTTGAACCCTAAGAGTAACCAGTCCAGTGAAGGACAGTCCCCTTATATAGCACTATTTGTTGGTTCTCTTGAAGCTCTCTGGCAACAGTGTTGATTTTGTCCACAGTTTTTACTACTTCTTGTGTAAGGGGCTTGAAAGATCTCAAGCCTTTCAAAGGATTTCCTTAGCAGCCTAGACAGTAGGTTGTGGAGACAGAAATCTGACCCATGCATGATCTGCTGTGATGGTGAATCCTTTGAACATAATATCGTCTTCTTCAGATGCTGGGGAATGGGGAGAGGATGGAGGGTGGATGGGCAGGGGATGGGGAATGGCCAGCCATGAGGCACCCTGAGGACCCGATAATGGTCTAAGCAGTCAGGTTTAATTCTTGGTGATGCTGAAGTAAAGCAGGAGGCAGAAAAACTGGAAAAATTAGTTTGGAGAATTGGAGTTAAATAGTGAAAAAAGCAAAAATTTGGTGAAGATTGACGATTTGAGCAAGTAACACATTCCAGTACTATTTTGTAGATACTAAAACTGGTTTGCCCACAGAGAGAAGGAAATACATTAAGTAAACATTAGATAAGACAATTTGCATATTTATCAGTTGTTCAAAATTTACAAATTGTGTAAACAGGTGCACATAGCAAATAAATAAGGCTAGAAGCTGATAACCTAGAAAGATGTACTATAGACAATGCATAAATTCTCGAAAACACAAGATTTCTTTCTCTCACTAAAGTAACTTCTTCACTCCCACACTTTTTGATCAAAGATACTCTCAAAGAGAGATTACTCTTGATCATAAAATAAGGCTGGCCTCCTTAGATTTGGCCTGATATTTGCAAAGTTTTTAAAAAAAGGTAATTAACTATGTAGGCCTTCTTAAGTTTTTTGCTTGATGTTTTCACAGGGAATTTCAGATTAGACTTTTAAAGGCCTCTTGAGGATAGGAAGCAAAGCCAAGACCTTGCTGTCAGGTTTCACCAATAGTAGCTATAAAGCCTCTCTTCTGGAGGTGCACAAACTATTCTAGGACTCCTGGGCCTGCCAAAAAGCAACTTTCTTTACTCACCTGGAAGGCCAGGAACCCTGTAAATCAGGTATCGGTCCCAAGAGAGCTTTGTAAGCATTGGCTCCCTAAAGTCAACCTTTAGTTCCTTAAAATCGTTGGGTCACATTTCATTAAATGAGCATCATTGTCCGATATGACATTCCAGGCAAGACCTTGGTTGCATAAAGTGTTTACAATTATGTCCAGCTAATAGATTCTTTCTGAACCGATATAAGGAGGACAGATTCTATGGAAATAGCTATCTTGCCATGAAAATAAAAATGCTCAATTAAAGAGACTCCGAATTCTGGAGGGGTTAGGGAGAATAAGAAATTTTAAAATGTCTTATTTCAACTTATAAAAGTAGTTTATTTAGTTGTCATGAGTTATAGAGAGCTTAAGAAGAAAGGAAAAGGGCTTCCTTATATATCCAGAAAATAGAAAATGAGAACAGCAAAAAGTATTCCAGACAAATAATCACCATTATTCCTCATCAGTTCATTCAGTCCTATGTAGCTAATCCTATTCTGCTTGAACTTGGGTTGGAAGTTTCCTCAATCCATCTGCTTCTGGACTACATTTCTGGAAATCCTGACTCATCCCACTGATATGGTCACAAAGTTGTTTAAGTGATGCCATCAGAAGCCTGTTCCCTGAAATACGTGGTGTAATCCTTTTTACAGGCTCAGAGATACTCCTTTGTTAAAGATAAAGCACTCTGGCCTGTAGCTGGTTGCAGGTGCTTTCAGGGAAGCATAAGAGTAAAACAGAAAATATCTGCAGATGACAAGAGACTTAAAATTGTTGGGGTGAACTTAGTACAGATAAGTTTCAAAAGTGAAAGGTCTCATGGGAGTCCGTTATAAGAATAATGCAACTGACAAGGAAATTTGGTTGTTTAATGTTGTTGACCAGTATGTTCAGAGATTATTGGATGCTATACTTTTACTTGCTGCCTTAGCTATTATTAAGAATCCAGGGCATTCTGACCTTGACCCTCTAGAAGCTAAGGGAAATCCCTTTGCTGACACTTCCACAAGGAATGCTGTCTTTAAAGAAACCAGCAGCAGTCAAATCTCTGTCATGGTCCAAAGGGATATTTCCTGAAAGGATAAAAAGAAGTGACATTATGACTAATAACACTGTACTTTTATAACCCAATAACAGACAAAGCAACACCAGGATTTTAGTAAATAAAAACATATCATGAATAGCAAGGACACTGGTGATTCTTTAGGAACTTCCCACATAGCATATTATTTCTAACACAGTTATATTCATACCCTTTCCTCACACAAATTTAGCTTAAAAAAGGCTAAGCATCTCCTCTAATTTGACAGCTCTTCCATGCAACTGATCAATAGAAACATTAAAATAAATCTCATCATTTCTAGTGCATCTCTTCACAAGGTGAAAGAACAATTCATGTGAGATTTCCCAGGGCCCTCTGGGAAATCTCAAAGATGGTTTTAAGGTAAAAATTATATCATTTATGTTTTGATTTGGAGAAGGCAAAATATCAAAAGTTGGGAGGGGAGTTGAGAGCTTGATGGACATAGGATCATGGGAGACTTCACTGTCAAAGTGAATAAAAGATTTAAAAAGTAAACATAAGAGGTAACATGATTGGAAAGAAACTGAGCTTTTTCTCAGATGAAAAAACTTTGTTTTTGTAAATAATCAAGAAAATAAAAAAGTAAACATAAACCATGAAAATCATTCCGTAGAACACAGAATATTTGTTATGTAGGCAGATTACACAGAAGGTAAAGAATAAATTTTATACCTAATTGCTTATCAAGACTGATCAATAATCCAAAAAAATTTTGTTATTTTAATAGAGAGAAAACTAAATTCTAATTTTGCATCCGTGTGATATTGATACCAGAGAACTTTTTAGAAATTTTATAAATAAGCCCATCAAACCATAGCTGGCTCTGAGCATAACATATTAGACTCACTTTACTTGAGCCCTCTACAACTTTCTTTCTATGTCTACATATTCTTTATAGCACAAGGTTTGCAAGTGGCAAACTGAACACATTCATTAACACACCCCAAATATACAGCTTCTCTATACCCTAAAAAATAAGAGCTGTAAAAGCACATAAACTTCAAATTATGCTTAGTAGTTAATGTTTCAGTATTCCATCTTGCTTAGAAATGATCTAGGTATCTAATGAATACTTGATTTTAGATTTGCCTAAGATTTTAAATTACAAAAAAATCTGGGAAGTTATTATCAAACTGACATATCATAAAATATAATTACTGTTGAAATAAAGTTGTTAGAATAATAATTTCATTTGGTTAAATACAAATAGGCATTTTTCATAACCTTAAGCATGTAGTACAAATAACATTAGCTTATTTGATCAGTAAAATTTAGGAAGAACATACCCAAGTAAAATACAAATGATACTTAATGCTGATTTCTCACAAAAGATATAACTGTTTTTATTAAACCCACAATATTAAATTAGTCTCATCTGCAAAGATTTACCTGAATTATATGAACGTGAATTCCTAAAACATTTGAGTTTTTTTCATTAAGAATACCTTTTTTTTTTAGCACATTGAAATTATAGAAGTTAAATTTCCTTAATTTTTGGTAATCTTAGGAATATTCAATTTATATAAGCATTTATTTATCTCTATAAGATAATCAAAATAGAACTTTAATTGAAGAGATTCGATAATCTAATTTATTAATCTTACCCACCAAGACTTAAAGGTCTTTCTGAATTTTAGACATATAAACATACAGGAAAGACATACAAATGTATTTTTATGTTTGAAAAGGAGCTTATTATAGCTTGAATCTTAAAATTGCAACCATAAGTTAAACATAAATACAGAAATGCAAAACTCAAGATATCTGCTTCCCAGTGGGCATGATTTAATCTCAAAATAGGCATCCACTTCATGGTGAGCATGATTCGATCTCAAAGTAGACAGACAAATAAATGTCTAGGCCTCATCTCTTCTAATACAGATGAGCGAAGTGAAGCTCATGGACCTGTAAACACACTGGAGCTAATAATTGTTTTTGTATTTTTTAAAGGTTGTTAAAAAAAAAGGCAGAGGGGATACCTAAGGGACATATATTGTCTATGGCCCATAAATCCTAAAAAATTTACTCTCTGGCCCTTTACAGAATATGTTTGCCCACTCCTGCCACTCTTGGTTTCAGGGAATTTGGATGCTTTTCTTATGAGTGCACAAGAAAGTAGAGTGTTCAGGTTTTGAATTCTAAAACAGGCCCTGAAACCCACATCAGAAACAGTAGTTTCGAAAATCAAGGTTTTTCATTCTCAAGAGCTTAGTTTGTTTGAGGGGAGGAAAAAGAAATAAGCCTCTTAAACATCAAGAGAGACGTTGGTGCCATAACAATTTATTAGAAAAAGAAGTGATGAAGACTCATTCTGCCCTGCCCGTGGGAGATCAGAGAATGCTGGGTTGTGCTAGGCTGGGGTGTGTGGCCTGTCGGGCCTGTCCTTAGAGGAGGTCAGTGGGCCTAAACGGAAGAGGACCTGCATGACTCCAAGGAGCACATCTACTCTGGTGAAGACAGGCCAGTGTCCACAGGCCACCTGCAGTTGGAATGGCCCCGTCACAATGTCTGAGGGTTCAGGTGAGCTGTCCTTCCTCTTGCTTCCGCCAGAGGTGCTGGCTGGGTTTGCCTATGGTTCATCAGCCGAAGGTACATCTCAAGACTTTGTGGAGCCCCCTTCAAACTGCCTCAAGTGAACACCCCTCTTTTTAATGGCCCAAGACATAAGAGTTAGAAATGGGGATGGGGGAGTGTCTTTGATCCCAGAAAGATGATGATGGTGCAGAAGACAAAATTCATGCGTATATGTGGGTAGGGCTCTACAATAGAACTTACTCCTATCCCATTGTATCTCTGGTAAAATGAAATAATAAACTCATAGGGTTGTTGTAGAGATTAAATGAGATCATGAATGTAAAACACTCAGCACAGGGCCTGGCACATAATTAGTGCTCAATAAATGATAGTTAGTAATGTTATCTAAAAATGACTTTATAAATTGAATGAGAGCAATAGAAAGCAACATGTCTGGGAATCAAGGTTTCACTTACGCAGAGAGGACTTCATTGAGTTTTATTCTATCTTAAATCATTCAGCCAACTTATAGTTTGTGAAGAGTACAGACGCTCCTTGACTTACAATGGTTACGTCCCAATAAAGCCATACTAAATTGAAAATATCATAAATCAAAAATGCATTTAATACACCTAATGTAACGAACATCATAACTTAGCCTGACCTATGTTAAACGTGCTCAAAATGCTGACATTAGTCTACAGTTGGAAGAAGTCATCTCGTTGCTTCTGCCCAGTGTCATGAGACAGTATTGTACTGCGTATTGCTAGCTTGGGCAAAGATCAAAATTCAGAATTTGAACTAGAGTGTCTACTGAATGCATATTGCTTTCACACGGTCATAAAGTAAAAAAAAAAAAAACATCATAAGTTGGGGATCGTCTGTACTAGGCTCTGTGGAGGAGACTATAGTGATATAGACACAGCCCCTCCGCTAGATGGAGTAGAATCAAAATGTTTTTAAAAAGTGTTTATAAGACAGTATGAAATAAGTACAGTAAAAACTATATAATTACTTCAGTGAAGTAATATTGAAATTCCTTAAATTAATCTCCCTAGCACTCTTTTATTTAATTCCTTTTTTTTTTCTAATGTGTTTTTCTTAAAATCAAAAACAATTTTGGGTTGTTTTTTTTCCTAATAAGAATTTTAATCTATTTTATATTTTTATTGGTCATATTGCATGATCATTTATGGCCTTTATTAAATCAGCCTTGTAAGTAAGTTCTACGAGTATAAATGGACTAGACTGTTCTTCTCAAAGGTGGTTAGATTTTATTGCATCAAGGACCTGCAAGAGTTAAACGTCAATCTTTTTCTTACTTTGTCCCAGTTGTTTCAAGAATCCCAATTATGAGAAGCCATTCTTTGGTTTCTGGGAGAGTATGATTGCAAAGCTGATGCTCAAAGGAGTTTGCAGTGTAACTCCTGTTATACATGGTTCCCATGTTCTACTCTAGAAACAAAAATTCCAAGTTAGTGGGAAACTATGTATTATCCATTTCCCAGACTGTCTTCCTTTAGCTCTACAACAAACTAGAGTTTTTTGTCTTTGAGCTATTTTTAGGGGTTTGCAAACAAACTGTAGGTGATTGGTAGATATGCAAACTGTCTTGTCCAGGAGACTTCGCTGTCCCTTTTGGAAAGGCCAGTTTTACCGCCATTTACAACCTGATTCCTTTAGTCCCTCTAAGTTTGTGCTTTTCGATTTTTTCTTTGAACTGATTATAACTTCTGCCTGTTAAAGAAAAATAAAATTATTCTGATATTTGTTAAAACAGTAAGGAAGATTTTATTCAGGACTATTGTGATAGGTGTCAAGACTATGGCAATGGGGGAGAAATATTGGGCTCAACTCAAAATGCACCCAAGATACCTGGGGATTTACAGCCAACCAGCCGAGCGAGGTGGTCAGTGCATGGAAAATTACTAAGAGGAGATCTCAGGGGTAGGGGGATCCTTGCAAAACCAACTTAAGAGGATTCTTGCTGAAGGCAGGCCAGGGTGATCAGATATCAGGGGTGGGGGTACTCTTTCTAAACAGACTTAGTAGCATTCTCGCTCAAACTGGCCTATGCAGACCCATCAAGGACTGGGGCCTGAGGTTGAGGCCCAGGTGAGAACAGAGCTCACAGGTCACGGAAAGTCTTTGTCACTTTAGTCCTCTCATAATGTGCAATAAAAAATGTAAACACCTATTCATTTTCATATCTATAGAAGAGACATTATTTTACCTTTTTTCTGAAAATTATCTTTTAACACAGGCAAAGCATTTTTTAATAGTATTTACCAAACACATCTAAGATATGTATTGACTGAATTATCTTTTTAAAAGCTGTGAATTCTTGGGGTGGCCGGTTAGCTCAGTAGGTTAGAGCACGGTGCTCTTAACAACAAGGTTGCCGGTTCGATCCCCACCTGGGTCACTGTGAGCTGCGCCCTCTGCAACTAGATTAAAACAACTAGATTGAAACAACTACTTGACTTGGAGCTGATGGGTCCTGGAGAAACACACTTAAATAAAAGTTAAAAAAAAAAAAAGTTGTGAATTCTCAACACTATGAGAAAAAAGAATGCCAGTTTTTATATCAAAATATTCAAATATTAAAATAATATATCTTAGAAACAATAGAGCAACAAATATACTACATAATTTTTCTTATACGTAGACCCCAAGTTTAGCAAAAGTAGTTTTAATTACAAGAAGAAATTGAAAGGGGAAGGCACTATATGTAACATGTATAAGCCATTTATGTAAGATTAACATTTCAGGAAATACAAGGTCTTACATGATGACTATGCTATTTTCATTTAGTAAGAAAACAGTTACCATGGAAATGGTGAGTGTATAAGGTATTTCACTTCCACATTAAGACAGCTTCTAAAAGGACTGCTTTTAGTGAACGCTTGTTCTTGATATAGTTTGAAAGTAGAACAGGCTCATAAATATGGTATTTCAATTTAGATTCATTGCAGACATCCCTCAGAGATATTGCGGGTTTGATTTCAGACCACCACAACAAAGCGAGTCTTGCAATTAGCAGTCATAATCTTTTTGCTGGGGAGGGTCTTGCCTTCAATTTGTAAAAAAACACAACATCTGTGAGGAGCAAAGTGCGATAAAACAAGGTCTACCTGTATATGATTTTCTCATTTCATGATAAAATAATTTGAATAAAGCTGATCTGTTTTAGACATTTTTATAACCTATATACATTATGTAGTTTTACTTCTAAACTAAGGCCATATTACCCTTTTGATTGTAGGTTTTTCTTTAGAATGTCAGGTTCTTGGGTGGATTTCTACTCCCAGCTTGGGACGTTCACATAAGGTTAATCAATTAAAAAATGTTTGATGAAGGTGATCCAAAGTCAGAGGACACCTAGAATGTGGGAATCCAACCTAGAAAATTGGGTTTTTTGAAGGTTTCAAACTCAAAGGTCTTCACCTCCAGGGCTCAGTTACTAATTTCCCATCTCGACACCTCACTGGGGCACGCCACGTCCCAGGTTAAGGCCTGGCCTGGCTGAAGCTGGCGTCTGCCCCTTACGTTCCACTGCGGTTCCCCGCCCCCCGCCCCAGCATCACTTTCCCATCTGTCAGCAACACTCAGTTGCATTCACTGCTACTCTCTTTTATGTCGTGTCCAAGAACAGCCACTCAGCCAGGGAATGTATTGATTCTGGATGAGTAAGTAACTATTAATTTCATGATTTTAGCTCTAATGTACCTTTGGGGATAAGGATGCATTGCTTAAAGTGTGGCTTCTCTGATGTCCTGTAGGTCTTTAGAAGGCTGTTTTAAATATTTACAAGTAAACACCACGTTGAGAGATCAGCAGTAGCACAGAATGGTGGAAAGGGTACGGGATTAGAAAACAGAAGAGATTCTCTAGCGCTAGCGCTGCTAGCAATTAGCTCTGCGACTTGGCTAACTCGCCCCATTACTCCCACAAAATGAGAGGGCTGGAATACTCTGTTGACGTATTTCTTGTGTAAACGTTAAGAAGGCTACAGATATCAGAATGGAAAAAGGCGTTAACGACACAAGTCAAAGACCTCACCTTCCAAAGTTTTCTAATTTGTGATTACTTATTCCATACAAGCAATTAACACAGTCTAGGACTTGTGAAGAATGTTTAAATGGTTAGAGAATAAAGGGGAGAAAATAAATTACTTCCTAAATTCATCTTGAAGCTGTCACTTCTACCTGCTGTCACTGCCCTACTTCAGCCATCACTATTTTTTCCCTGCACTGGCGATGAGCCTCTTATGGGGTCTCTTTGCCCCTACTACTATGGCCCCTTAAATTCATGCTCCATATGACTATCCATGTGCCAGATCTATATGTCCATCTGCCTCCTGGACATCAAGAACTTGCTTCTCAATACGTCCAATGTGTTTGTCAATCTCTCTCGCAACTCTAAATGCTGTTTCTGAGCCCTATCTCACTGTAAAACACCTGTATCTACACAGTTGCCAAACACAAAAACTGGGAGTTGACCTTCACTCCTACTTCTTTCTCTTCCCAGCACTTTCCATTCTAATTAATCATCAGTGCAGTGAATTCTCTCCATAATTAATATCTTTAAAATGCGCCCCCTTCTGATCCATGGTTACTGCCCTAATTAAAGCCACCTTAGTCTTATCCAGGTATTAATGCAACAGCCTCTGAACTGAGAGATTTCTCCTTTAGTCTTTGCCCTTTTTTCCCTTCTGTGAGATGGAGATGGGTGGTCTCCACCCTGGAAGAACAGATTATCCCATCAGTCACCTACTGTAAGGTCTTCTATGCCTCCCTTTTCCCCAGTGGATGAAGTGCGAGCTCTTTCACATGGTGTTATATTAATTAAACAAGTAGGCTGGACTGAGGAGTCTCTGATGCCATGGTAGTCTACCTTAGCAAATCAAAATCTTAGCTTGTAAATATCTCCAGGTTACAAAATTAAAACAGTAGGACAACTAAACACAAAGGGCCAACTAGGCTTTAAGCTATAGACAATCAAATAATTCCTGTCCTTTGCTTCCACCTTTTCTCTATAAAAATCTCCGCCAAAGAACCTGTGAGTGGAGCGCTCCTGACAACTCCTGGTTTGGTACTGCCCAATTGGAATCAATTTTTGCTCAAATAAACTCTATAAATTTTAATATGCTTCAGTTTATCTTTTGACAATGGCAAACCAAGTTGTCCAGGCTGTCTCTTTAGCGTCATTCTCTTGTCCCTCTAACCTTACACTTGGTTTCACCCCCAGGAATCGTACTAGGTTTTTCAAATACAGATTATAAAATCATGTATTTTAGCTCTCTCTTCCCCCAGTGCTAGCTTCCTATACTTCCTTAGTTCTCAGCTCATGTGTCTCATCTTTCAGGCTCTTCTCTGACCATGCCCTCCCCCCACTGTAGGTGCTCCTATTCATGTACCGACCATGTTCTCTTCCTATGTCCACCATTACACTCCGCATCCTGGATTACATAACTATCTGCTTATGTATATCTTTCCCTCACTGGGTTGTGTGGTCCTGAGGCAGGGACTGTGTTCTGTCTTCTGGCAGAAGGAACAGCACATGTAACCCTTGGTGGCAGACTGGGACCTGGGAGGATTGTGGGACTGCAGGAAAGGCAGTCTAGAAGGAGTTGAAAGTTGAGGGAGGGTTCTTGGGGAATGAAATGGAGCTGACGTGGTCAGCAGTGGCCAGACTGAAAGCGTTTCAAGCTGTGGCCCCATTTCTGAATTATTTTTTCTCTTGTTAATGGATGTTGTTTGGTTATGTTATTCGTGACAACAATGAAGCAGATAATAAATGCAATTTTTTTTTTTTGTTTGTCCATCAGAGAAGCAAGAAAATGATTTGCTTCTGCATTTGGGGAAAAGAAAATCAGCTAAGGAAGGGAGTAGTTGTAAACAATACAATTAATTGCCTCTCCTAGGACTGTAATTGGTGTTCGTTTAAGGCTACTAGATTTTATTTTAATTATTCCATTGTGTGTCTTATTTGCATATATTTGCATATTTCTATGTGATGCCTTTAAGGAATCTAACTAACTGCAAACCTGCCTTTAGAGCCCAACCAACATCACTGAAGAAGGTGGCTGTTGAAACAGCTCACAGAGATAAAAAGGAAGAGCCTTAGGGCAGAGATAATGGCAGATTTTTAAGGGTTCTCTTCCTGAGGAGAGCCTGGATAAAGGACAGGTTCCCTGGCACCGGGCCTTCCTCTGTGCATGCCTACAAACGAGACACTTCTGAGTAGCCCAACCACTAGGGTCTTGTCCAATTGGGTTGCCCCTTGAATGAGGCTAAGTGTGTAAATTCGCATTGAGTTTCATTCTTTTCCACCAATGGAAACATGACCTGCCTTTTGGGTCTAATTAAGAGGCTTGTTACTTCATGTCAGTATTTTCTTTTGAGGCTCAGGGTCTTCAAGGAGCCAGCCCACTGGAGCCTCATAGGAAGGGCACATGAGGTTCTCCAAGAAGCAGTTCCTGGGACCCATACTCAGCTGCAAGGCACTTAGTGGGAGGGAAGTACACCTATTAGAATTTCTTAGTATTAATGTGGTTTAAGTAGACTTCTTAGGAGAAAAAGTGGAGAAATCCAAACTTCATGAGATGAGCTTAGAAGTGTTCTACAAAGGAGAGAGGGGAGGAGGGAAATGGGGTGCCACAGCTGTTGGAAAAAAAAACGGTGACTCAGAAATGGGCTAAATAAAGAAATAAATGATGATGAGTATCCTGTCTAGTGCACCCTTCAGGGTTATCTCTACCTTTCATTGACTTCAAGCTATTAATAATTCTGTTAGTTGTAGATAACTAGCAATGCAAATGACTCTACTATAAATATGCAAATGAATTCTATCTCGTAGAGACAACTGATTTCCCCTCATCACCACAAAAGAGTAGCCAAATTACATCTATTTGTGACTCCAGCATCCTTCATATCCACATGTGTTGTTCTTTGAATTTTCCTTTGGTACTATTGGAATATGTTGTTGGTTCTTTCATTAATGAATACAGTAAATAAAATCTTTCAGATGTATGTGTTTGATATTTGTATGAGGGTTATGATTTTACCTTTAAAAACCACAATAAACTATCCTTTAATACAGGGCAGCGGAGTTTTCAAGTGTGATCATAAATCCTCTCTAAGGATTATTTTTGATCATGAAAAAGAGAAGCTATTACTTTGTGTTTTGGCCTGGTTAATTTACACAGGTTCAATAAGAAATCTTAATTAAAGATATGTGAGTCTCTGAGTACAGTTAGCAAATCTAGACTTATAGGTGCTGAGCAATTACACGGTCAGAGAATTAACTTCTCTCTGGAAGTTTCATAAGAAATCTCAGGTGGCATTTTCCATAGCCTCTGTTATTCCAAAGATTAAATAAAAAGGTCTTATTGGCGCTTGTATTCTGACTCTAGAAAACTAAATTTAAGAAACTAATCACAACTTTCACCTGCAGTACTTATAAATTGATTGAATTATTTTCTCTTTGTAGTCGCCACAATCTGCTGAACTTCGTGATGTTCTCGACTGTTACTAAGTCTAGGAAACTGAAAGCCATAGAACAGGTCCCAGACCATTTCCTGGGAAAGATTTGTGGGCATTGGTTCCACACATAAAATACAATTTTTGTTCCTTAGTGATGGGCTTGTCAATGCTCATTTAATGTGATTTATTTTCAAATATGACACTCTAGGTATGGCCCTGACTGTAAAAATTCATTTATTATTTCCTCGTACAAAGGAGGATAGATTTATATTGACTTTATGCAAATAACTACATTGCTATAAAAAGCAAAGAGACTCAATTAAAGCATTTGTTCCTGAATTCTGAATACCAGAATTGTAAAATCTAGAATTATGAGAACCAGATACCACTTATAGGACCTTAAATTGCATTTTACAAAAGCACAATTTGAGAATTAGAGATAGATTTTAAAAAGGTAAAAGGCTTCCTTATATATGTATCAGAAAATAGAACGTTAAGAATAATTTCAAAGGTAATCCACCCAAAATGCCACATGAAATTTCCCTCATTAATTCAGCCCATTCTACTTGCACTTCACTCTTGTATTACTGGATCTTGGATCAGCTGAATGATTTTCTTAAAAATCATCTGCTTCTGAACTCAAAAGCATCCTACATATCCTGATTTAGTTCTCTAGTACAGTTTCATGGTTGACTAAGTAACATTGAGTTCAGCTTCAAAGCCTGTAACCAGTGGTCTTGAAATAGCAATGGTAAAGAGTGCCCGGTTCAGTCCTTTCACAGGCTCTGAGATGGTTCTGTCAGACTTAATTTCTATCTTGAGTCTTAAGTCTTTTCTTATGTCTTTAGACAAGGAAGAGGGAAAAGCAGAAACCACCTGTTGATGATAAGACTGGATAAATGTGGCTAATTTATTTCAGTAACCAATAAACAGAATAAAAAAGAGTAAAATGTTCGATTGGGATATACTACGTAATTCTTTTATTAGGATTTGACCAACGTTTTCTCTGGGAATCAGAACATACTATGGATAGAAAAACCATTGACACATCTTCAGTTGTTCTATCTGCCTTGTGAGAGTGTATAACCTATAAAACCTATTTATATGAATAATGTTTTACTTCTACAAAATTTACCTAAGGAAGTCTGAGCTTCTTTCTTTTAACAACTTTTCTCTGCAGCTTTTACCATGATGTGGAGCTGTTGAAGAAATATGGAGTTTTCCAGCAAACCTAATTATTTCTGGGAATTCTTCTTTTAGTAAGATGAAATAGGCTGAATAATGGGCCCATCAAAGACTTTCATGTCTTTATCCCCGGGACCTATGAATACAAGATCAGACAAGTAAGCTCGTGAACTTGTTGCAACGATGTTGCTAACCCTTTTTTATATCAGAGGGATTATTCATTGTGTATTTATACCAATTGGACAAACAGTTAACCAAGTTTACTGTTTGGAAGTGCTGAAAGGGCTGGGTTAAAAAGTTAGATGACCTGAACTTTTCATCAACAATTCATGGCTTTTGCATCACGACAATGCATCAGCTCACACGGCACTGTCTGTGAGGGAGTTTTTAGCCAGTAAACAAATAACTATATTGGAACACCCTCCTTACTCAGCTGATCTGGTCCCCAGTGACTTCTTTCTTTATCCGAAAATAAATACTGAAAGGAAGACAGTTTGATGACATTCAGGACAGTAAGGGTAATACAATGACAGCTCTGATGGCCATTCCAGAAAAAGAGTTCCAAAATTGCTTTCAAGGGAGGACTAGGTGCTGGCATCGGGGCATAACTTCCCAAGGGGAGTACTTCAAAGGTGACCGTAGTGATATTCAGCAATGAGGTATGTAGCACTTTTTCTAGGTTGAATTTGCAAACTTAATTGTCCAACCTTGTATGTTACCTTAAAGAAAAAGGCATCTTTGTAGACATGATTATATGAAGGATTTTGAGATGGGTCATTGTTCTGGGTGGGCCCAATATAATCCTAAGGGTTATATAACATACAAGAGAATAGAACTATGATGAAGGAAGCAGAGATTGGGGTGATATGTGTTGGAGATGGAGGAAGGGGCTACTAGAAGTTGAAAAAGGTGAAAGAGTGGATTCTCCCCTCAGAACCTCGCTAAGGAACCATCCTGCCAGCATCTTGACTTTAACCTACTAGAACTCATTTTGGACTTCTGACCTCCAGAACTGTAAGGGGATACATTTGTGTTGTTTTAATCCACTAAGTTGTGGTGATTTGTTATAGTGGCAATAGAAATTTATACATAAGTTAAAAAATAAACCTAATTTGTACTTCCTAATCCCTTCACCTTTCTCACCCATCCTGCCAGCCCCTCCTTGCCGGTACATATTGGTGGTCACAAAACAATCACAGGCATGTGAAATACAATATGTAGAACATAGTCAATAATGTTGTGAAAACCATGTATGGTGTCAGGTGTGTACTAGGCTTATAGAGGGGATCACTTCATAAATTATATAAATGCCTAATCACTGTGTTGTATACCTGAAACTAATATACAATTTTACACACACACACACACACACACACACACACACACACACACACACACACGAGGTATGACAATTAAGTTCATGAACTCATCCTAGAAAAAGTGCTACATAGCTCACTGCTGAATATCACTATGGTCACCTACAAAGGACTCCCCTTGGGAAGCTATGCACTGACACCAGCACCTAGTCCACCCTTCAAAGCAATTTTGGAACTCTTTTTCTGGAATGGCCATCAGAGCTGTCATCGTATTATCCTTGATGTCCTGAATGTCATCAAAATGTCTTCCTTTCAATCTTTTCTTTTTCTTTGGATAAAGAAAGAAGTCATTGGGGGCCAGATCAAGTGAGCTGGGAGGGTGTTCCAATATAGTTATTTGTTTACTGGCCAAAACCTCCCTCACAGACAGTGCTGTGTGAGCTGGTGCATTGTCGTGATGCAAGAGCCATGAAACATTGGTGAAAAGTTCAGGTCATCTAACTTTTTAACCCAGCCTTTTCTGCACTTACAAACGGTCAACTTGGTTAACTGTTAGTCTAGTTGGTACAAATTCATAATGAATAATCCCTCTGATATAAAAAAGGGTTAGCAACATTGTTGCAATAAGTCATGGATTTATTTGTCAGACCTCCTGTGTGTGTGTGTGTAGTCACCGGACGTAAAGTACAGCATAGGGAATATAGTCAACGGTGGTGTAATAGCTATGTACGGTGTCAAATGGGTAGTAGACTTATTGGGGTTATCACTTTGTGAAGGATGTAAATGTCTAATCATTATGTTGTTTTGTGTACCTAAAACTAATACTAAAAAAATGCAAAATGCTAAGTAGTCCAAAAATAGTAAAACAAAGAAGAGTAAATCTTTGTTATTTCCCGGGAGCACTCTGGAAAACCACAAAGATAGTTCAGGAACAAAATACACCTTGAATTTTTTTTCTCAATTTTAGAATGTGATCTTGAAAACCAAAAATCAAAAGAGGAAATTTGGTTATTTATTAAGAGTGAATCATAGATGCCTGAGAAAATCCAAAGTTTCAGATGGACTACCTATTAAAGTGTCAATGGAAATGTATTAAAATAAAGGTACAAGTTATCATGACTTTTGCTATTTCAGTGAAGATTTAAAAAAAATAGGGACACTACAAATCAGCCAAAATACAGAAAATTATTCTGGTGAGATATAGATTCTCTGATATCTGAGGAGATTACATGGAAGATAAATATTCACTTTTTCTACTCCTTGTTAAGAGAAGACCAAATACTCCAAAATCAATTTTAATGGAAAGAAGACCAAATTCTAATTTTGTGTTAACATAATATTTAAACATGAAGCATTAATAGAATTCTGTTTTTTAATTTTATTAGTTTGAGGTCTTTCTTTTTAAAACATAAATTACTTTATCAAAACCGAGCCAACTTTGCCAAATTTTGAACATATTGTTGTTATTTTTAGATTCATTATTTGCATTTATTACAGAACAAGGCGACAAATCATTTTCTGCCTTCCTTCTACAATTTTATGTATCTGTTTAAGTTTTAGCCCTCACTATTCTCATTTACATTTTTAGAACATAATAGTTAATTTTAAGACAAAATCTTCTCCTTTCTTTATAAACACTCTATTACCTTTTATACGTAGTGATATTTCTCTGCCACTCTTATTCCTACCAGTCTTAATCACCCATATTAATTTTAGCTTTTAACTGAAGTAACTTACTTCTGCTTTACTGAGAGAACAGGATGGGGGATGGGGAGATTTGTCAAATTTGAGCATTTTAGGAAGTCAGTCAGTAAACCTAATATGATTCCCAATAGTCACATGGATCATTTTATCATATTGATAAAATAACAAAAAACGAACACCTTCATTAACACAGTAGTTCTCAATTTTTCCTCCAGGAGATTTTTGTCAATGTTTGGTGCCATTTTTGGTTGTCACGAATTGGAGCGGAGGGGGCAGTGCTAATGACATCTAGGTGGGTAGAGGCCAGGGATCTACATCTGGCCTCTATTCTATGATGCACAGGACAGCCCTCCACAACAAAGAATTAACTGGTCCAAAATGCCAATAGTACCTCTGTTGAGAAAACCTTGCTCAACATGCCCTCAAGGTGTAGGCACCCTGTAACATATTGCAATATATATATATTTGCTTCTTATTGTAATATGTTACAGGGTATATGTATATATATGTGTGTGTATATATATATGTGTGTATATATATATATATATATATATATATACATACATACATATATATACTATACTATACTACATTATACTATAATATATGTAACTTAGCTTGTTGACTAATATAATAGTATTCTTAGAAATTATTCATTTATTAACTCAACATAATAATGTCTTAAATTCTTAATGTTAACCAAAGATCATGAACATTTTGTGTACACTGATGCACTATAGAACACAATCACCATTGATATAAACATTTTTATCAGAATTATAACCTGTTTAAGAACACAGTTTTATATTTTTCACAACTTAAAACTTTCTATGGAAATATGTTGGCTTGCCTGATCGGTAAACCAGTATAAGAGTTGTGAGGAATCAGACTAAATAGTCGATTTGTGAGAAAAATGGGTATCATTTGTGACATGTTTTCTTGTATTACAGTCTACATAAATAAAGTCAGGGAGGAGGCATATAGCTGCTTTTAAACCAAAGTGATCCAACAAGTCTAATATGTCCAAGGGTTCACTTGATCACATGAACAGGGGCGGGGGAGGTTATATAAAAATGCTTCAGAGCTAGCAGTTTCTGAGCTAGCTAGCTTGCGGCTTCTTTGTGAATTTGGAGGGTGGGTGATAACATACTTAAAGTACTAGAAGTTTAGTTTATTTTCCAGGTATTCTTGCACTATGAGATTTATGTAAGGTTTTATTTTTATCTATAACACAACAGAGCTTCTTTATGAGGTTTTATAATCTATTTTATTAATACCTGCCAGGTGTAGTTAGATATGTCAAACTCACACAAGAGGAAAAGGGTTTTCTTAATTGTAAACACTTGGACAAATAAATAGGCTATATCTTTCAGTTCTACAACATCAGCCATAGGTCAAAAGTAAATTTAGAATCACTGACAGTGAGTGGCCCAGATCTCAAAGTTATTCCACTTTCCAGGGGGCACATTTGAAAATTGATTTGAGCTCACAATAACCTGACAAACAAAAATACTAACAACCCAGATTTTCTGCTTCTTACTTCATCTCCGTCATTCATGTGGGCATCTTTAATGGTATGGCCTCCCAAATTGACCAAACATTGTTTTAAAAATGTTAAAATATGACTCTCACACAAATATAGAATAAGTCCATATTAAATACCAGGCTGCCAAAAAAAGGGTATACACATGACTTGTATTCATCTTTTGTTATTGGTATATATTGAGTATTACACTTTTAATACAGTTTTTTCCTTTTTTAAAAGGTGCATACGTTGTTTTGGAACCCTCTGTATTTATTTGAATCATTGATGAGGGAACCACCAATCACTCATTTTAAAGCTGGCTCAAAATGAATTTGAGGTACAGAGCATTTAAAGGCAATGAAGAAACAAAGATTGTTAGGTTAGATACAAAACTGGCTATGCACCAGAGTGCAATAAAAGTATAAACCTCAGGGTTATTTCTTTCTTCTGCACAGAAATCATTTAATCTCAATCCGACAAAAACTTGACAGTTACTGTGTCACTTCATAGAATCTACACCCTCACCAATAGTAAATAGTATGACAAATAGGCCCATACTGGAGAATTCAATAATCCCTGTATGGGTCTGTCAGGCAATGATTCTATATGACATTGAATCAGGACTAGCAGCCATCCTTTTCCCCTATTTCCAAGTTTTGTTTTAAATTAAATTTATTGGGGTAACAGTGGTTAATAACATTATATAATCTTCAGGTGTACAACATTGTAATTTGACATCTCTTTACTCTGTCGTGTCTCACCACCCGAAGTCTAGTTTCCTTATGTTACCATAAATTTGACATCCTTTACCCAATTCGCCCTTCCCCCACCCTCCTTCTCCTCTGTTAAACACCATTCTGTTGTCGGTGTCTATTAGTTTGTTTTGTTCATTTGTTTTATACTTGTTTTATATTCCACATAAGTGAAATCATATGGTTTTTGTCCTTTTCCATCTGATTTATTTTAATTAGCATAATACTCTCAAGATCCATCCATGTTGTTGTCAATGGCAGTGTTTCTTTTTCTTTCTTTCCTTTTTTTTTTTTTTTTCAGCCGAGTAGTACTGAATTCTGTATATGTACCACATCGTTTTTATCCAATCATCGTCAATGGACACTTAGGTTGATTCTATGTCTTGACGATTGTAAATAATGTTGCAATGAACATAGGGGTGTGTTTTCATATTTTTTTTTGGTAACCACCTAGGAGAGGAATTGCTGCATTATATGGTAATTGTATTCTTGATTTTTTGTGGAAACTCTTTATAGTTTCCTATAGTGACTGTATTAATTTATATTCCCACAAATAGTGTATAAGTATTTTCTTTTGTCCACATTATCTCCAACACTTTTTATTTCTTGTCTTTTTGATAATAGCCATTCTAACAGGTGTGAGGTGGTATCATTGTGGTTTTGATTTGCATTTCCCTAATAACTAGTGATGTTGAGCATCTTTTCATATCTTTGTTGTCCATTTATATGTCTTCTTTGGAAAAGTGTCCATTCAGGTCCTCTGCCCATTTCTTAATTGGATTGTTTGTTTTCTTGTTAATGTTAGATTGTATGAGTTCTTTATATATTTTGGATATTAACCCCTTATCTGAAGTATCATCTGCAAAATCTTCCCATTTAATTGGTTGCCTTTTAGTTTTGTTGCTTTTTTCTTGTGCTGTTCAGGGCCTTTTAATTTGATGTAATCACAAGCATTTATTTTTACTTTGTTTTTTTCATTTGCTTTGGTGTCATGTTCACAAAAACACCTCTGAGACTCATATCTATAAATTTAGGCCCTATGTTCTCTTCTATGTATTTCATTGTTTCAGGTCTTACATTCAAGTCTTTAATCCATTTTGAGTTAATATTTTTGTATGGTGTCAGATAGCAGTCTAGTTTCATTCTTTTGTATATGGCTGTCCAGTTTTCCCAACATAATTTTTTGGAGAGACTTTCCTTTCTCCATAGTATAATCTTGGCTCATTTGTTAAAAATTACTTGCCCCTATATCTGTGGATTTATTTCTGGGCTCCCAATTGTGTTCCATTGGTCTGTGTGTCTGGTTTTCAGTCAATACCATACTGTTTTAATTACCATAGCTTTGTAGGATAATTTGAAGTTGGGGAGTGTAATACCTCCTGCTTTGTTCTTTTTCTTAGGATTGCTTTGTCAATTTGGGGTCTTTTGTGATTCCATACAAATTTGAGGATTTTTTTTGAGTGGAGGGTTCTATTTCTGTGAAAAATGCCATTGAGATTTTAATAGGGATTGCATTAAATCTATAGATTGCTTTAGGTAATCTGGGCACTTTAATAATGATAATTCTTTCAGTCTATGGACACAGAATACCTTTCCATTTTCGTGTGTGTGTCTTCTTCAATTTCTTTTAACAATGTCTTATAATTTTTAATGTACAGGACCGCATTTCCAAGTTTTTGTTAATTTTCTTACTACAAGATGCTCTTGTAGTTGGCTCCAGACAACTTGTAAGGAAATGTAGATTTCCAAATTCAGGAGGAAAAGGTCCTTTTCATTCTTTTAACAAAAATATTTGGCATTTATTATATACTAGGCATTGCACTAGGCCCTGGGAGTATATCAATAAACAAAATGTACAAAAATCTCTGATGATCCTTACATTCTTGTAGGGGGAGGCAAATTATAAGCAAGATGGTTTTCTGTATTAGATGGCGATCAGGGCTACTACAGATGTGCTATAGTATGCTAAACAGTGGAAGGTGCCAAAGAGAGGAATCAAGCAGGAAGGGGGAGTGGGAAATGTTAGCATTTATAGGAAAGGCGACCAAGAAAACACTCATGGAAATGACAGTTCAGTAAAGATTTAAAGGAGATGAGGAGAGAGGGTGTGGAGAAATAGGAGTTTGTATTGTATTCCAGACCCCTGCTAAGTTCTGGAAATTTGGGAGAGAAGGTTATGGTAAGGGAAACTCTGAACAGCCAGGTGTGGGCTTGGATGCCATTTGAAAACTTTGAACATATTACCTTCATTGCAACCATTGTGTGTTTATAGCCAATGCAATAACCGTACATAATAACCACTATATGGCTCTAAAGTGGTTTGGACTTTATTGTGGCTGGCAGATTTGCGGCTCACGTTAGTAACATGATTTTTGAATCGTAAATTATATTTAGTTAATTTTAAATGATAAAAACATTTCAATGATAAGATGATTATTATATACTTTTAGGGGTGTTTTAAATTATTTAATGGCATGAATGCCATTCCACCTGCTGCCTTAAACTCTTTTGAGAGGAAATAAAATGATTTACGAAAATGTACCTTAAACTATACTATGCCTTAGTCTTCCCTCTCCTGTCTGGAAGTAAAGTGCACTTGTCATTGATTTTGGTCTCAAAAAACCCCCATCCTTTTCCCTAATTTAATTTTACTTCTACATAAGTACAGTGCCACTTATAATATTGCATATATCATGCCGAAAAAGAGTAGAAATATTAATTACCAGTGCTTCAGTCCAATTTGTGTGTCTCTGAGAAATGTCAGTGACAGGCAGCATGTACTTCTGATGTTGGTGAGTCAGCAGAACAGAATGTTAAATAGAAACAATTCAAGCACAGAATAGAAGATGCTTCGAGGTGACTGCCAAAGTTGGTAGGGTAGTGTACCAATTAGCTTGATAACGCAAAGAGTGCATATTATCTCAGAGGTATTAATGGAACAAAGTAGTCTTAAAACAGGCCCATTACCTTTCAGTATGTTTCTTCAGCTACACCAGGTCACAGCCTCCCCAGTGTTACGCTAGTGAAGGATCTGAATTAGCAATCCAAGAGGAATTTCAATTTCAATTAAAATTCCGGCTTGACCTTAAGCTCTTCTCTCTCTTTTTCAAGTCAAATCAACTCAAGTTATTTGTGTCCTTACAGGAGTGTAGACACTCCTTGCAGGCCCCTGTATAACACCTCGCACATCATAGGTGTACAACGAAAATATGCCGAATTGAGTAATGGCACTTCCACTAAATCTGCTGCCACTCAGGGACACCGACAGTGGTAATCCCTGCTACTCGGTGCCATATACACGGTGCAGACACTGTAAAAGGTGCTCTGTACGGGTGCTCTCTCCTAATCTTCTCAGCAACTTTCGGACTGAACTTCAAAGGTAAATCCTTGGCTCAGGGAGTTAAGTAGTTTGTCCCCAGCTATGGGGCTGTTTAAATCCTAGACCTCAGGCTTGAATTCTCTTTCTACCAATCTAGCTGCTAGGCCCTCAGATAATATTGGCAGTTTTTCATCAGAACTAAAACAAGCAAATGGAAAAACTGTTTTAAATGTTCTTTATATATGATAACCTTACGACAAAGTATCAAATAAGGTCACACGTGGAAAGAACCTTTAGCATAGATTGTAAAACGAGGACTTTATACTTTTATAGCTGTGTCCCACTTAGAATCACTTTTCATCTTAAAAAAAAAAAAAGAAAGTAATTTCGTGAAGTGCTAATTTTAATCAACTTGTCTCTGGATAAGGACCTCTAGTCCTCCTTCTGCACATTCCATTATATAATTCTCCCCTTTCC
This sequence comes from Rhinolophus ferrumequinum, assembly GCF_004115265.2. Taxonomy (NCBI): domain Eukaryota; kingdom Metazoa; phylum Chordata; class Mammalia; order Chiroptera; family Rhinolophidae; genus Rhinolophus; species Rhinolophus ferrumequinum. The sequence continues at coordinate 94,626,239 of NC_046287.1, forward strand.
AGGTTACAGAGCACTGAAAAGATTTATACTGAGACTAGTAGTTCCACATACCAGTAATAACATTAGGCTGTTCTTTCCAATTGCAAACACCAGCTATTTTTGTGCCTATTAGTTATACAGAAGGGCCTCAATAGGTATTGCAATACATATTACATTAAATTAAAAATTAAAGTAAATCTCAGGCTCTTTTGGCCTGTGAAAAAAGTTTGCTTATTCTGTTGATTTTTCTCCTAATATGGTTATGGATTTCAGTAATTCCTGAACTGAGGCAAAGAGACCAAACATATTATTTCTCAGTTTTTTTCTCTTCATAATTCTGGTATAGTGTAAAGGTTTTTACAATGGTTCTCACCACGCAGTACAAATGGTATAGTTTGATGCAGCTGTTTCTGCTAAAGTATAACGACTTTTACTGCCCTAAAACCACTCTACTAAGGCTCAAAAGTTTTTTTTTTTTTTTTTTTTTTCCCCAGCAACAACTTTAAAATGTACCCTTTGCTTTCAGTCGTTAGGAGCCAGGTAAGTTCTCAACAGATATAAAGCTTTTTCGGAGGCACACATCTCTCCTCTCAGGAGTCCTGGCACCACTATGCAATTAGAATCAGAGTTGCTACTCCTTGGGTCATGAGAGTGCAGCAGCCTGATGTAGATGTGTTCAGCAATCAGGATCCCTTGTGAAACAGCACACCCAAACAGAGTAGTGGAGGAACTTTGGATCAAGGGGCTAACTACCAGGGTGTATGCAGGATTCGGGAAACCGAGGAAGGATGGTGAAGGTTGTAAACTGGAGGAGCACTGACCATGCCAAGGCCTCTGGAGGACAAGGAAAGACCTGATTATTGGAGCCTGGAGGGAGCTGGAGGAGAGGCACACTGTGGCTTTCGTAGAGGAACCAAGATAGAACAGCTCCTGCCAGCTGTGGCCTGGCAGGCAGGGAGCTAGCCAAATGAATACTTGGTCTCTGTCCTCCTGCTGCACTCCGATCCTTTGCTGGTGCTTCCAACTGACAGAATCCAGGTGGAGTGGGAGCAGGAGGGCAGGAATTCCATGGATGTGATGCATGCCATGTGAGCCTTCCCAAGCCCCGGAGCCGGGTGAGGCAGGGGCTGCAACAGCTCCCGTACACCAGGCCAGGGCAGGATTTTTCAACCTCGGCACTACTGACATTTTGGGATGGTTAATTCTTTGTTGTGGGGCCGTCCTGTGCATTGCAGGAGCTTTAATAGTATCCCCGGTCTCTACATGCTAGATGCTAGTAGTGCCCGCCCCCGAAATCGTGACAATCAAAAATGTTTCCAGGCATTGACAAGTGTCCCATGGAGAGCCAAGCTGCTCCTGAGAGATACCACTAGGTTAGTGGATTAAAAGTGAATTTGTGATCTCGAGGCTGACCATTTATTCATTCTTTCCTTCAAGGAAAAATGTTTTTTTTTTTTTTTTTGGCTTACCTATTTGGCAAACTGTGATGATGAGCACTGGAATTGAGAAGACGAAAAGGCACTATGTTGCTTCCTTGAAGCTTACCATTTTATAGAATAGGGCCAGTGATCAATTACAGATAAAGTTATGGCATCGTGCTATAATAGAAATTTAAGCAGAGAAGAGTGCTATTACATAGCAATTAAGACAAAGAAGTGTGAACTGTCAGTTCTTCAAAAACGATCTGTTGATTAAGCAAAGTTTGTTAGAGTCAAACTACCACTGTGAAGAGTTTATGACATAATAGTTTTGGATTGGCAAGCACAGTGAGGCGAGGGCGTTGAAACGAGTCTTGATGAACAAACTCTGTCTTGATATGTAAACTATTTTAGTTGGCTCCCAGTCGTCTCTTGAGGAACAAATATTTCCTGGAGCAAATTGCAAAGTTATTTTTGCTTGTCTCAGTGTTTCTTAACAGGCACAGGAAAATATGCTTGGTCCCAGGATTATTTAACAAAGAGAAAGGAAATTAATTTAGCTTTAGTCTCAGTCTCAGAGTGGAGAAAATAAACTAACATTTATCGAACATCAGTTACCAACCAGGTAGTAATGCATGCTTTAATACTTACACTAGCCCTGAGGAGTTTGGTATTATTACTCCCGCTTTATAGATGAGAAACGTGAGGCTCAATTGCCCAAGGTCACAAAGCAATTGACAGTGCCAGGAATTTATTTTGCCTGCGCAGATGGAGAGTTGGAGAAAGATTCTAAAAGGAGACAATATACTAGATGACCTCAAAGATGAATAGGATTTATTCAATTTGGAAAGACTTAATGGGCAGGAATGGGGAGAATGACTCCAGGGAAAGGGGACAGCATGAATGAAGACTCCAGGGTGTGAATGTGTGTGCCATGTTTTAGGGTACACGCTACAGGTTTGTGAGAAATTTATGTGGGTAACAAGGGACTCGCATTAATTAGAATTAGAGCCTATGAAGGGATGTACTCCTCTTCCTCTCTTCATTGTCCTTTCCAGAAAATAGGGACTTCTACCAACACTTCCACCCTGTCAGGAATGTTTTGGGGAAGTAACTTGAACTTGAACTCTCTCCTCAGGGCAAGGAGTGACCTTTCAGACTGATGAGATGGGGTAAATGTTTCTTCACTCTGGAGGCTGGGGTCTCAACTCTTGCTTTCGCTGAAAACGGTGGCATACATTCTCTTCCTGCTTCTGCAGCCTTTAGTAAACAATTCCACCCAGAAAGGAAGGCCTGGAATTCCGTAGCTGCTTCTTTATTCTATCCCTAGCTTAGAACAATGCTTTTGTCACGTTAAATGCACATCTCCTATGAGAGACATTAATTCATGAATCATAACGTGACTACATGGTAGAAAACATAACCATTTTTGAGGGCATTAGATGGAATAAGAATGGTTGTGTATGATTTTCCTGATTCCAAGCATATGTGCTCTGACTCCTTTTTAGGCTCCAGAGGACTTGAGAAGATTGTGGGTTCTTGGGGTTTTTGTTGTTGTTGTTGTTGTGAAGCATATGTTTGTGATACTATTTCATTGTAACCTGAACAGACTTCACTGTTTCTTAGCTCCAGCTGTGGAACTCAGTAGACTGAAAATAAGCCAGATCTCAGAAATAACTGTATTTGAAAATCATCCTGATTCTTCCCCTATCTGAACCATAGGATAAGGGTCCTGCCAAACTTGGTTCTTCACTCAGGTTCCTCCAGGTGTGTATGATCCTCTCACACCCTTTCTCCTCTCCCTTCTTCTATGTAACAGACACACAGAGGCATGCACAGGCGTGCTGCCTCCCTCTCTCTCTCTCTCTCTCTCACACTCTCTGTCTCTCTGTCTCTCTGTCTGTCTGTCTGTCTCTCTCTCTGTCTCTCTCTCTCTCACACACACACACACACACACACACACACACACAAACACAGACGTTTTACTTCTGGGCAGGTCATTGATAGAGAACAACCTCTAGAAGTATTGGCTAGTTCAGTCCCTCAGGGCTATGAGCCTGGTTGAGGATAAACATGAATGAAAGCTGGGAGAGGTTTGGGTTTGGAGCATAGTTTTTCTCCTATGACTGACCCTACTATGTTCGGGGCTACACTCTACCTTGTTGTCCAATTGTGCATCTTCATTCCTTTCTTAGATCAATTTGTTTCTGGTTGGATAATAGATCTGGATGTTCATAAAATAATCGTGGCTGTTCATATTCAAAATAAATAGTTTGTTACAGGTGTAACTAAGACATCGATCAGATAATTTGTTGACAGCATGGATAGCAAAGGTGATTTAGTGTGGTTTATCTTTATCCTCAAGGACTAGTCATTTAAATATAAATCTCTTTGGAAGTTTTAAAACACCATTCTTCACTACAACTTCAAATAAATGATGCCCCACCTGTGTTTACAACGGCAGTAAAAAGTAGACTACAGGTGATTGATTACCTGGTCAATTTAACCAAATCAGGATAAATTGTTTGAAAATTAGTTTTTATATCAGTCCTAAGGAAGATAGATTTAATTTTCTCCATCCCAAATGTGGTTCTTATTATCTTTATATCTTCATTCAAGTTTTTCATCACTCAATGATAAATATATGGTATGCCTCTTTCTTTTTCTTTTTTTTTACCAAACCTACATTTTCAAAAAGCCATTTTAAAGGAATTAAATTTTACAACTACACGAGAAATTTGAACAATAATTTGGTTATTTTCTTTACCAAAGCCGTTGGAAACAGTTAATTGTGAATACACTGGGAGATGAGCCATTCCCAATTCAAATGGATAATCATAGATATTTGAAAGAGATGTTTGCCAAGTTGTGATAGGAGGATAATATCCGTCACCAAGCATCATTAGGCATTTACAGTTTATTCAAACAAGACACTAAACTTATGTTTTCTGGACATAAATATTTATACAGAATAAATATATCATCATTTGATCTTTAAACTGTATTAGTTGCAACTGCCACTTATTGTGAGTTTTATATTTATTATCAGGCTAGTAATTCTTATTTCTATTTTATAGATGAGAAAACCAAGATACATAGCTTTCACTTTCTTCTTGGTCTTGTTTCTGAAGAGTCAAGTCCACAATTTGGGACTTACTGGGGCCATCTATTGAGTACACACTATTATTGGGAATGTTTTCTTTATTTTGTAAAATTTGTGAAATCAAATACACTGGAACTGCTAGAATGGAATAGGGCTTAGCAAATTAATGGCTTCTTGTGATATATTTATTAACTTGAAAATAAGTGCTCTAAGTATCTAACCTTATGTAAAACATAACTGGAAACTATAGTCTTTGTCCTATTATGGGAGTTTTAGGAAATCTTAAATGAGAAATCTTCCCCAGCACAGTGGAACGCTCTACATTGTAGATATAAATTTGGGTAGGAATACATTTGTTTACTTTTCTGAGTTATACATATTTTTGATGAAAGGACATTTTAGGAAAATATCTGACTTTAAATTTTAAAAGTTTTAATCATTTTACTTCATTTTTGTTTTGAAAATAAAATGCATGAAAAATTACAAAAATTTAAAAATACACCAAAAACAAAAACCAACTCTGCTGTCTACTACATCTCACAACTCCCTGTTTCCTTTCCTATTGTCAGTCACAAAAATCAATGTGCTATGTATTCTTCCACAAAATTTTATACATATACAAGTATCTTTCTAAGTCTTTTTTTTTTTTTTAACACAAAATATAAGCATGATACATAAACTGCTCCTGACTTTGACGTTTTTGCTTAATAATACATCTGGTAAATTGTTCCGTATTGGTTCATAAATTGTTTTGCATCTCTTTTTAAACACCTGTAAAATATACTATTGTATGAATGAATCATAATTTATCTAACATGTCTCAAATTTAACAATCACCCCAGATAAATAAACAAAAAGACTTTCATTTTTTTCTCTCTCATCTTTTTTTGTTGTTGTTGTTCCCACATGTTTGGGTTTGGCTTGTCCTGACATTTGTATCAATCACTTCTCTGCTCCACTATGCCTCAGCAAACAATCTATATGACATATTCACTTTTCCACATTCTCAGAATCTCAAATTTTGTGTGCCAATTTACTATAACAATGAATACAGGATTTGGGATCTTTGTCAGAATCTGTTGAAAACCAAGTTGAGGTTCACTGGTTTGGGAATCTTGAACCACTGTGTCATTGAAGTCATTTTCATTCTGTCAGCCCTGCCCAGAAGGAATCAGTATGTTCCGGTGACAGTCTCCGTCTGGATAAATGATCTAATCCACACAAGTTTTAATAAAATTGCTTATTGGTTCTGTTGGTGAGTTTTGTTGGAGTCAGTATGTAACTATTAGTGTGTAAATATCTGCATTATGAAAATACATTGTCACTTATTCTTCAGATCAGCAAAAACACATTACGTACTTGTAATTATTGATAGGCTAAGTGTGCAGGCACAAAGATGAATAGGGCATCGTTTTGCCTTCAAAGGGCTTACATTAAGGTTTTAGAAATTGGGGTAAAAAGAGGTAACTTCTACTTTTTCAAAGGTGGAGGCTTGATTTTGTCTTATGGGTTTTACATTTGCTAAAAGCCTACACACAAACAAACAAACAAACAAATAAACAAACCAAAACTGACTGTGTTAAACCAAGGTAATTGGGGTCTAGTTGGATTATCTCAATCACCTCAATGATTATAATCCTCTAGTTCACACCTACCATATAGGGAATTACCTTGAGCAATGGTAGCTTCCAAATACACTATAAGGCACTCTGTCTCAGAAGTCACAGAGCAGAAAGGCTCACAGACCAATTATAACATACAACAAGAAGGAAGGGTAAAGAGATGGGGTAGGTTAGCATTCTTGGATTAGGGTACAAGCAGATGGAAGGATCATAACATGTGAGCCCTGGGGTTCACAAGCCTTACATACCCTCTCTGTCTTTCTCCCTGTCACTTAGTCCTCCTTGCTAACGATGTGATTGTGAGGAGCAGGCTTGAGGTTTGACCTAAGGGCTCATAAACAGAAGGGGCCCTGGGCCAGTGATACACACTTGTTCTACTGGAGACACTTAGGGCTAAGAACATCTGGACATAGCTGCAGCTTGTCTACTAAATAGCCATGGGTCCTACATGTATTTCTTGGGTAGGGTACACGTGGGGCCAGAATGAGACCATAGTGGATGTCGCCAATGGGTGATTGAATTTGAGGGTGACTTAGTTGTCATCTCAGAGGTGGCCTTATTTGGTCTTTCCATTCCTTTCTGTCTCTAATCAATACTTTTGTTTGTTCCATTATACATTTTATTTATTCTGTTGATCAACTGTGGCCATGTCATAGTGGTTACTAACTTACTGTCTATATTGGACATATCACATGATTCCTATCTCTCTCACAAGTTACTTGCGTGCTCATTATGTACATATGACGTATCCAAGAGTTTTGCTTATTTCTTATAATTTACACTTTGCTTAACATTTCTTATGAGTTTAGTCCATTTTGTTTGTTTTCTTGTCTTCTATAGCAGAACTGAATATTCTCAAACGATATAGAAAGTGCATTTTATAAGACCTTGTTCTTGAATTCCAACCCAATGTTCCATGTGGGTGTTGAGACTCAATTTCAATAGTTCCAAATTGAGCTCACCTGTCACTATAAAAACTTCCTTGGTTATCCTATAATTATTAATGACATGAATTTCTACCCTAATCTTAAAATTCTCTTTACCACTTTCCTCTCTTTACCAGAATCACCAAAGACTTTTGCTTTTGCCTCAAAAATACCTCTTAAATTCTTTATCTTCTCACCGTTTCCACTGTTCCAAGAGTCTTCCACTTGCTGCCAGCCTTATTTCTCTGTAATACAAGCGGATTCCTGACTTTCTGTTCAGCATCCTCCTCATCCCAATCCGCACTTGCCAATTTTTTCCTAAATACCATGCATATTCATACATATGAACATTAGAATATTAAGACATTTTTCATTATTAAGTATTGATTAGAAATTACAGGGAGTTGCATAAATAACACAAGGAGGTCTCATGTACCCTTCCTCCAGTTTCCCCAAGTACATGTTTTTTTATATTTGGAATATCCCCCCTGGTCTTGATTACCTAAAATATTATTAATCATTCTTTAAGATTCAGCTTCGAAGTCAAAGCTTTCCAGACTTCTCACCACCAGTGCTAAATTAATCACTTCCTTCTTAATGCTGATTTTTTACACATGACATCATAACCATCTTCTCTGATAATCCATGATCTCTTTAAGGACAAAGACTTTGTTTTATTCATCTCTCAATCCATAGAACCTAGCTCAAAGCATGGCACATATTAAGTGTCTGATAAAAATATGGTGAATTTCATATACATTATATTTCATTTCAAGAACATGAAACGTAAAAATTAAATTGTACAAAATCGATGCATGTAATGGGTGATATTTTAATCAGGGGTGTTATTACAGATCCCTCTCAATATGATCTTTCCTAGAGAATTTAAAATATAATTCAATTTCCAAAAATAATTTACGATTATATTCATGAAAACATGTACTGGGTAATATAAGTATTGAAACAAGTATTCAAATGAAAAATTCCAATTTAAAATATGGAACCAGTTTTATTCTGTGTTGTTATTGTTCTAAATATGTAGTAATAATGTCCCTCCTGGGACTGGGGATTCTGACTTCGTTCTCTTTTGACTCGTGCTTCATTCTGTGGTGGAAAAGTTGCAGGTGATCTGAATGCATGTGGGTCTCTCCAGGCTCTGAGTATGAACAAGGAGGCTACATGAAGATGTTGGCTGACCTCTGCCCCTCCTCAAAGTCTCCTAAGCTCTGTCTCACTTGTGCCCTTGATCAAGACCTCTAATTTTCTCCCTTCCTAGCCACCCCAGCAATGCAATGCACTTCAGGGAGGCACCTGGCCACAGTGGCTGCAGCTGGCACCCACTGTGAGAACTTCATTGTGCCAGGGCAGTGGGCATAGCACTTCTTTGCTGGTGTCCATCCTTCTCCTTTAGCTCACCACTGCTGCCAGAGGTTGTGACAGAAACAGTGATTTCCACTCTCCTCCGTCTCCAATAGTGTTTTTATGACCATCTTTAAAAGAGGCGTTATGTTGACATTGTGGTAGTGAAGACGGTGATGAGAGGTACACGAGGAAGAAATTTAAGACGACACCATGATACACATAGAGGAACTAGGTGAATGTGCTGCTTTTCCTATGTATGTCCACATCCTCAGCTACCATTAGTGAGGGACCCACCACCACGACCACATCAGCCCGCCTATGGCTTGCTTCACCACATATAACCAACTCGTCATAACTTTGGACTCGGATGCAACCACATTATATTCCTTAGACATTCAAGCTTGTGTCCAGAGTCTCATAAGCTTCCTTATGGAGATGGCCTTCTCATCCCATTCTGAGGAAGGTTAAACTAGTCCCAGTGACTGATTGGGAATAGATGCCATCTTGTCCCTTCTCTTTATTTTTGTCTTTTCCAACTTTCTTTTTCTTCAGTGCCTCTCTTCTCATCTCCATCAGTTTGAATACTGAAGGCCCCCATGCCTATCGCTTTCACCTCTGTCAGTCCCAGTGTTAAAAGCCCCATGCAGTTGCGTGCAGGACATAGCTGGGAGATTCTGCAGCAGGTGGGTTAGGTTAGAGGTCAGAGGCAGGGTCGTTGCCATGATTGTGGTCCTGATTAACGAACAATAGCATGCTCTGAATATTGAACACAGCTTCTTTTTGCCTTTGGTCTCTCATTAAATTAAAAAAAATAATATACTATAGATATTTTTTGGACAAGTGAAATATTTCTTCCCATGAGAACTAGAAATAGAGAAGAGTCAGACTTCATGTCTTCCTGTTGACCTCAGTAGCAACTGGTGTTTTTCAGAAATGATCACTTATGTATTTCTACTTCTGGGCACTAAAATTACTTTCCTCTCTTTCTGCTACTTGACATCTCAGAAATGAAAATGAGGATTTTTCTTTGGGTTAGGGACAAAGGTAAGAACCAGTGGAGTGACTGACACAGTTTTATTCTTGGCAAGGCTTGACATTGAAAGAGCAGTGGGAGATAACTTTCAAGTGGGCCTTAGGAGGACATCCAAAGGATGACTTTCTGCAGGGTCAAATACCTCCTTTCTGAGTACATCATTCAAAGCACCAGGGCTGCAGGCAAGTGGGCTCTGTCAGCCGGCACATGCCGTAAGCTGTCCCCTTCTGTTCCGTTGTGCAGAAGACTTTACAAGAATAGTGATTCATCGAATAAAATAATCCACTAAGGTAAAATTAGATGGTCAGGAAATTAAGTCAGCATTTTAGAATTGTTACCGTAAAAAAAAAGGAAAGAAAAAAAACTACTTTGTAATATGCTATTTTAGAAGTCATATCCTAAACAATATTATCTGGATTCTCTGTGGAGAGCATATCAGTGAAGTACCTCAGGAGGCAGTAAGTCCTTTCCTATAGAAGCCTTTTTCTCCTCATGTATTTCTATATGAAGCTAGCATCCTAAATTGATTCTGAAAGTGCAACCCTAGAAAAAGTTTTCATTTAAAGAAATAATGTAATGTACTATATTTTTGTTCTTTAAAAAGGGTTATTTTTGGTCAAATTTCATCCCAAGTATACTTACGGTATCTCACATGGGCATAATTCTCTTGTCGATTCTACTATTTTTGTCCATCAATTTCCTTTCCAACTTATAACTAATACCACATCTTGCTCTACACACATACAAACTCTTCCCTTTGGAATCAATGAAATTACATGAAACAGCAAGAAGAACAATAGAATTGGGACATTTTATTTCTGTATTTCTTATTAGATTCTTTAAAGTAAAACTCATATATTGGGGTTAGCAAAATGATTCTTTTTTAATCTCATTGAAGTGTCCTATACACAATTTACATTTACTGATTACCAGTGTTGTTGTGGTAGGTTTCTCAGAAACCCAAAGCTAATAATTGTCTCTGAGAAAAAAAGTACCCTAAGATACTCAAGACTAGTGCTGTCCAATGGATACTCAAGGCAAACTTCATATATAACTTGAAATCATTTAGTAGTTTCATTTAAAAAGCTAAAAATAGATACATTAATTTTAATAGTATATTTTATTTAATCCAATGTCTCTAAAATATTTTCATTTCAACATGTAATCAAAATGTAAAAATGAAAGTATTTTATATTCTTTTATATCATATTAAGTCTTTAATATCCAGTGTGTATTTTATACTATCTAAATTTGGACTAGCCACATTTCCAGTGCTTAATAACACTTGAAACCACATGTGGTTAGTGGCTACCATATTAGATAGCACAGATCTAGGAGATAATAAGCATAATAAATTTAGTACATATTCTAAATATATACATAACTTTATATAATTTTAAAACATTTCATACTTCCAATAATGTTGGGCTTTCTGAACATAAATATTTTGTTTTAAATAAGATCCTCAAATCTTACAATACTAAAACAGGCAGGTTACAGATGATGGGTATATGTAATGAATTAATTTAAAAATACATTAATTTAAAAATAATTAATTTAAATTAATTTAAAAATAATGAAATAATTTTAAAAATATAGGTGTAACTTTTCTTTTCGTGTGTGAGTTTATACACTTATATCGAGTTACTCCATCTTTTCTTAATTTTGATCTGCAGCTATTTTTGTTCAAAGTCTTCACCACTTCTTCACGGACTAAAATTTTAACTTTTCTTATTAAAAATATATTGAGTGAATTCAAGAGCCCAGGAATTTTATAGCCAACATTACAAACTTTTCAGTGTTAGTTGGATGCCCACTTCTGACAGGTGTGATTTTCAGTTTATTTATAGAAATGCAATCATTTGTTTTTTTCCCTTTGAATATTTGACTGGTGAGATAAATGCAGCATGTTCTTCCTTCAGTCTCACTTTTTCTTTTCATTTAAAATTCTGTACAAGTCTAATTCATCTTTGAAGACTGAGACTAGCTCATCTAACACTTCTGCTAAAAAAGATCCATAAATTCTTGGATTTAAAATAAATGGTCTTATTTTCTTTAAATATTTAATACATATTTTCTTTAACAGTGTCAGGAAGTCACTGTTTCTAAGTGACATTTGAGGTCAAGTAGTGAACTTGGGCTTCACTGGTTGTGAGACCAGAATGTAAGAATCAGTCACTAAACTCCCAAGTGTGTAGCACCTACAACCAGGAGATTTTCCCTTATTTCCCTGGTTTTTCCCTACTCACCTTTATGAGGCACTAATTCTTGGAAAGAGATAACATCTTTTTGTGACAAATGGCCCTTGGGATAAGTGGCACACAAGTGCAATTACTAAGGAGAAAAGTGAGAAGAAATTTAAAAGTTTTAAATAGTTCTTTGACAGAAAATGGTATATTTGGATAAACTGAAAGTAAGATGTTGAATATTAATACACAGATGGGATAAACTGCCATATGAAAATAAGAGCAAGTGATATCTGAAATCAGTTCAATTAGTCACTTAAGGTTCCTATGGGTGCAAAGGCTGCCACTTTTTAAAACAAGAGCTAGCAAACTTTCTGTAAAGGTCCAGGCAGTAAATATTTCAGGCTTTGTGGACCATATGGTCTCTGTCAAAAATACTCAACTCTGCTATTGCAGCTCAGAAAGCAGCCACAGGCAAAATGCAAATGAATGAACATGGCTGCGTTCCAATAAAACTTTATTTACAAACAGGTAGTTAGCTGGATTTGACCTATGTGACCCCAATATAAGAAATCAATCTTTACAAAAGGTCTGCTCAGTAGCTGCACTGCTACCATCACTTCCTGTTATTTCTTGGAAATGTCCACACAATGGAAGTGACTTTTTCCTGAATCACAACACATCACATTTCTCATAAGGAGGCATGTGTTTCTTCTGCACATTCTCATACCCCAACACAACTATTTTTTTTGGTAAGGTATGGGTTTCGTTGCTCTAACAGACCTGAAATTACAGTGGTGTAAGCAAGAGAGAGGATGATTTCTGTCACATGTAACTTCCATGTTTGAGCAGCCTAGGGCTGCTGTAGTGACTCTAGGAGTTACCTCATCTTCGTACCCTTCATGCCCTCCCACCACTCAGTCTGCCTTGGAACCAGGAGGAAGGGGGAAAGAGCATAACCTGGCAGTTGCTCACATCACGTCTGCTCATATCCCAGTGGGCAGCACTGCATCAAATTGCCCTGTCTAGCTGCAAGAGAGGCAGAGAAACAGAATCCTTATTCTGGGCAGCTATGGATCCAGGTAAAATTTGGGGGCTTCTACTATTACAGAAAAGATGAATAAAAGTAGGGGGCATGTAGCTACAACTAGGTTTTTACTTTAATCTTGTATTTATAGAACAGTTAAGAGTCTGAAAGGAGTTACTTGCATTTTGAAGTTGTCTTTTACGGTATTTTATGTGATAGATTAGTTGCTGTTGTGAGATTTGAAAATAGTGGCTGACCAAAGCTTCCAGACGTATCTTCTGACACAAATAATAGCTATTTACTATACAGGGTTAGAATATTGTTTTAGAACTTATGTGGCAAATATCTTGCGTACTCTATTGTTCTCCCTCTCTGAGCCCACATTAGACATTACTAAGAAATCACAACATTCTTTCCCACTGAACTCTGACTTGGCCGTCGAACCCTTTATATCTTATTCTAGCCAGCCTCTACTGATCAGCAGTTTATTTGGCCCTTTTGGCTTAAAATTTTATCTTTTTTTTGAATTGTATCTTTGACACTGATCTTATCTATAGATGGTGATATGGCAATATATGTTTTTTGTCTTTTAAGCTAACTCTCCTGTCTTAACTTTTGTCAAATTTTTATTTTGATCTTATTTTCAGATCATGATTCATATATGATTTTTGTATAGTGAACTTTAGTCACAAAACTAAAATTAGAATAGTTTTATTCACCCCCTTCATGTTATGGAATAACTGAAACCCAAAAGATGAAAGGAATTACCCACGGGCACACAACCAGATAGTGGCAGCATTGAAAGTAGAGTCTGGAACCCCGATTCCTACTCTAGTATTCTCACTTTGCCAAGGCCAAATTAATAAATGAGTAGAGTATTTAAAAATCAGTCATAATTATTGTAATAAGTGGATGTGATTGCTTGATAACAGAACTTCAGTCTCAAGGTTCTGTTTCTTGCATTTATAGACAAAAACCAACATATTTCACTTTTTTTTTAACTAAAAGAAATGCTAGCCTGAGTAATCCTTTCTCCCATCTTTGGCTACTTCTAGAACTTTTCAGATTTTATAAAACAGATTTGACATTGTGAAAAATAGGATTTGAAGATGGCTTTCTAGGACATTCGCACTTTCGTTCTGCTATAAAGTGGCACAGCTGTTCTTGTAATAATGCCTTGGCTATTCCTGTTTCAATAAGATACCTTTATGTGAGGTCCAAAGTACTGACTTTTATAGGCTTTTTTTTCCAGATTAAGTTATAAGAGCAATTTAAAATTTTTTTTAGTGTATTTTGACCCAAGGGTCTATCAGGTTTTGTTGCTTCTCATTTTGTTCCGATCCCTTTGGCTGTTCAAAATTGCTGGATCCTCTCAGGCAAGGCTGTTCACTTCAGTTCTCCTATGTGCACACAATTTCTTAGCAGGTGTGCTACCTGAAACCTTCGTCAATAGACAGGTGGAATTAGATAGATTATTTTATTCGTTCAGAAGCAAAAAAAAAAATAAAATAAAAAAACTTCAGCAAAAACAAGTTTAAAAGAGACCAATTACAGAGCAAGCAGATCTAACTATAGTATCTACATCTAAGGAAGTATACTTTCTTTTTTAAAAAAGAGTTATTTTAAAAGATTAACTAAATCTTCCCATGAAAACTTTGAGACCTCTAAGTACCAAAAATTATGGCACTTTCACATGACAGAGAAAATTAGGCTGGTACAATAGACCAAAGGAAATTTTGATAAGGGACTTTTTTTTTTATCTAACTATTAATTAAGTTAAAGTGTTTGAGACACTGAAGAATTTTCCTTCTTTCATCTTTCAATTTTGAGGGAAGAGCTAGAAAGCAGAAACTTCATGACTATAACCAAAAGACAGAAAATAATTTCAGTATGATGGAACTAAACCTCAAGTTTAGGCTCATTTACCAAACCTTGAGAGCAGTGTATTCCTGTACACAGAAAGGACAAAATCCTCCTCATACTGAAACTAAGCTCAGGTAAATTCGGGAATGCCTGTTTATCATTTGCTCACCCTTCCTGCATGCATGGTCTCCACTCTTATTTTGCTACTTCTAAGTTGGCTCAACAAAACTCTTCTGAATAGATAAGCAGCAACTTATACAACCATGTGGCTCCTTTAGTAGGTGCATTTGTTTTGCAAATATATAATGAACATTTACTCTGAGTTAGATATCATGGTACCTAAAGTTGGAAAAGTCAAAGTCATAGCCCTCAGAAGCCTGTTGTCTAATGTGCGAGACAAACAAATGAGCAAATAATTTCACCACTACATGGCCAGATGCTGTGAAAGTAGCAAGTTCTGCTTGAGTGTTGACAAAGGAGGCAGTGTTGGAGTTGGCTGGAAGCCTGTGGGAGTTCACAAAGTGGAGAAGGTGGACAAAAAAAAAATAGAGGCTAAAACAACATAATAGCGGTATGGATGGGTGAAAGAGCATATGGCCATTTATAGTTGTTTAGCGTGGCAGGTGTGTAAGGAGAGTGGGAGTGTGTGGCAGGGGATTGCATTCAATAACTGAGCACATATTGAGTGACTGTTTAGCCTGGGCACTGTGCAGGGATTCTTAGGGTGCAGAGATGATTGCCCCTTAGTTCTGGTCCTTGAGGAATTAACAAACGAGGCATAAGTCACAAATAAATTATATTCGGGTGAGAGTGTGGTAAGAGCAACCATAGAAGAAGCATCAGATTCTTTGGCTCATGCTCATTCATTCACTAAGATGTGAGAGCCTACTCTGATGCCAGGAATCCGGTTTTTGGGAGGGATGTCTGCAAAGGAGGGCAACAGCACATACCACCTGCTTGTGAGGACCACACAGTGTAATGGCGACAGATATTGATCAGTTACAGCAAAATGTATACATCAGCAACTGTGACAAATCATCCAGAAGGTACAGAATCCTAGAGTACCTATTATGCAGGGTTTGTTCTAATTAGAGAGAGTAGGGAACATTGTATTTACCACGAGTCCTCTTATACAATAATTTCCCCATGCTTGAATTCTTAATTTCCTTTCTCCAACTTGAAGTTCATTGCAAGTAATTTTTGAAAGAAGGTTACCTGGGTAACAGATTGTTGGAGCCCTTGCATCTCTGAGAATATTGGTTTTCTACTTTCACAAATGACTGACAACACTCATGTGGAAAAATGTTGTTATAACTCCCCTTCTGTTAAAACTCTAGAATTTGAGTCCTTGTTATTTGGCAATGTGATTTAAAGTTGGTTTTTAGGCCTTCCCAATGTTTGTAGGCAGCCTATTTTTCTGTCTGAATCTTATGTTTTTTAATATTAAAATAATAGTAGCACTTTCTTTAACAAGTTAAATATACTCTTAACAGATCACCCAGCAATTACAGTCCTTGGTATTTACCCAAATGAAATGAAACCTTATGTTCACACAAAAACCTGCACATAAATGTTTATAGCAATGTCATTCATAATTGACCAAACTTGGAAGTAACCAAGATATTCTTTAGTAGGTGAGTGGATAAATAAACTGATATATCCAGACAATGGAATATTATTCACCACTAAAAAGAAATGAGTTATCAAACCACAAAACAATGTGGAGGACCCTTAAAGGTATATTATTAAGTGACAGAGACCAATCTGAAAAAGCTTTGCACTATGGGAAAAACTGTCAAGATAGTAAGAGGACCAGTGGGTGCCGAGGTCAGGGGGAGGGAGGGAGGAATGGGCGGAGCACAGAGGCTGTTTAGGGCAGTGAAACTGCTCTGCATGATAATGTAATGGCGGATACATGTCACTATACATTTGTCAAACCCATAGAACATATAACACCAGGAGTGAGCCCAAATCTAAACTATGGGCTTTGGGTGATGATCTGTCACTGTCGGTTCAATGATAGTAGCAAAGGTACCACTGCGATGTGGGATGTTCACAGTGGGGGAGACTCTGCATCTGTGGGGGCTGGGGGTGTATGGGAAATACCTTCTACTTAACTTTGCTGCGAACCTAAAACTGCTCTAAAAGATAACGTCTATTAAAGATAAAACAAAACAAACAAAATTCTCTGGAAGTAAAAAAAAAAAAAAAAAAATTCTTACTAGAAAATCTATATTTTGCTTGGAGTATTATATCTTCATAGATATTTTAGGAGGCTGGAAGCGCTGTTTTGTGGAAACCTAGTCAGACGTAATTCTCAATCAGACCTCCACTCAGACTGTAATCGTCATCTTTATTATGATGTTATCTTTATGCCTCTTGAGGACGCAATGCTTAGCCCTAGGAGAAAGGTTTGAGTGCTGCCAGAACTTGAATTCATTTTCATTTTTCATACAAATCCTTTAAGAAGGGGATCATTGGATATATAGCTCTCTCACATAATTTATGAATTATCATCGATGTAAGAATTGCCAGTGTATTTCAAATTAAGATTAATATATTCTTACAATCCTTGATACCAACAGAGGAAATATTTTTAAGTGATCTATTTCTCCATTTGCATCTTATCAGGGAACTTTCACTTTCAAACATGTGGCAGTTGGCTCCCAGATTATTTTTTAATATCTTTATTAAGATATAATTCACAAACCACAAGATCTACTCATTGAAAATATAAAATTCATTTGTTGGACCCCTTGTCAAATATATGATGAGAGAAAGAGACTCTCTCTTTGGGTGGTGACTTTGGGTGGTGAGCACACAATGGAGTATACAGATGCTGTACACCTGAAATTTATATAGTGTTATTAACTAATATAACCCCAATAAATGTAATAAAAAGAAATAAAATGTACAACTCAATGATTTTTAGTATATTCACGGAGTTATGCAACCATCACTGAAGTATGATTTGGAACATTTTACCACTCCCCAAAAGTATCTTGAACACATTAGCATTCATAGCTTCCCCAGCCCTAGGCAATCAGTCACGTACTCTGTCTCTATAGACTTGCCTATTCTAGACATTCAATATAAATGGAACCATAATATATGTGTTCTTTTGTGACTGGCTTCTTTCACTTAGCATAATGCTATCAAATTTCGTCTATGCTGTATGGCATGTGTCAGTACATCATTCCTTTTGATTATCAAGTAATATTCCTCTGTAACAATTGGAGGACTGCCAAACTGTTTCCCAAAGTGACTGCACTATTTTGCATTTCGACCAGCAAAGAATAAGGGTTTCGGTTTCTCCATATCCTCGTCAACACTTGATATTGTCTATTATTTAAATATTATAATTATAACCATCTTAGTTAGTGGAAAGTATTATCTCATTACGATTTTTACGTGCATTTTCCTAATGACTAATGATGGTGAACTTCTTTTTATGTGTTTATTAGCCATTTTTATATTTTTGTTGGAGAAATGTCTATTGAAATTTTTCGCCTATTTAAAAATTATTTATATTTTTATTTTTGAGTTGTGAGCGTTCTTTATATATCTTGGATACAAACATCTTATCATGAATTACAAATATTTTCTCCTGGTCTCTGGGTTGTATTTTCATTTTCTTTATAGTGTCACTTGTAGTGCAAAGGGTTTAACTTTGCAGCAGTTCAATTTATGTTTTCTTTTTCTTTTTCATTTGTGTTTTTGGTGTTGTACTTAAGAAACCATTGCCTAATCAAAGACATTTACTCTTATATTTTCTTCTAAGAGTCTTATAGTTTTAGCTCTTACATTTATTTAGATATTTGATCCATTTTGATTTAATTTGTGCATGTGAAATAGTCCAACTTCATTATTTTGCATGTATTTCCAGCTGTCTAAGCACCATTGAAAGACTATTTCTCATCCCTTTGAATTATCTTGGCAGCGTTGTTGAAATACAATTGGCCACAAAAACATGAGTTTCTTTCTTGACTCAATTCTGTTTTGCTGATGTATATATCTATTATTATGCCATAACACAGTGTTTTGATTACTGTAGCTTTGTAGTACGTTTTGAAATTTGGACATATGAATCTTCCATCTTTGTTCTTCTTTTTCAAGATTGGTTATTCTGGATGCCTTGGATTTCCGTATGAATTTTAAGATCAGCTTTGCCAATTTCTGCAGGAAACACATTGGGATTTTGTTAAGGATTTCAGTGAATCTGAAGATCAATTTAGAATTATTGACATTTTAACAATATTAGGTCTTACAGACCATGAATATGGGATGCCTTTCATTTTTTGAGAACTCCTCTAGTTTATTTCAGTAATGTTTTGCAGTTTCCAATGTAACCATCTTGAATATTTTTTTAAAAATTTATTCTTAAGGATTTTATTCTTTTTCATGGTATTATAAATAGGATGGTTTAATTTCATTTTCAAACTGTTCACTGTTCATATGTAGAATTAATTTATTTTGTATAATATCACGTATCCTGCAACTTTGCTGTGGTCATTTATTAGTTCTAATAGTTAGTTAGGGTTTCCTCTATGCAAGCCATGTTATCTACAAGTAGAAATAGCTTTATTTCTTTTTCTTGCCTAAATTCCCTGAATACTACCTGAATACAATGTGGAATAAAAGATAGAAGAGCAAACATTCTTGTCATATTTCTGATTCTAGAGAAAACGTTCAGTCTTTCACCATTAAGTATGATTTTAGCTGTGGGTTTTTTTGTGGATGTCCTTTATGATGAGGAGGTTCACTTCTATTCCTAGTTTGAGTGTTTCTGAGAAAAGGTGTTGAATTTTGTCAAATGCTTTTTTTCTGCGTCCATTGAGATGATTATGTTTTGTCCTTTATTTTATTAAAATGGTGTTTTATAATGATTAATTTTCCTATCTCAAACCAACTTTGCATTTCTGGGATAAATTCCATTTGGTTATGATTCATAATCCTTTTATATCTTGCTGAATTTAATCTGTTACTATTTTGCTAGGGGGTTTTGCATCTATGTTCATAAAATATATTGGGATGTAATTCCTTTTATTTGATGTCTTTTTCTGCTTTTGGTAAAAGTATAATACTGGTCATAGAGAATGAATTGGGAAATGTTCTCTCATATTTTGTGGGAGAGCTTGTGAAGGACTGGTACTAATTTTTTAAACGTCTGGTAGAATTCATCAGTGAAGCCATCTGAGCCTAGGCATCTCCGTGATATGTAAGTTTTAATATTAGTATTTCTATCTACTTGTTATAAGTCCATTCATATTTTTCATTTTTTTCTTGAATAAGTTTTTGTACTTTGTGTCTTTCTAATTACTTGTCCATTTTATCTAAGTTATTTTACTGTTGACATGAAATTTTTCATAGTATGCTTTTATAATCTTTTTATTTCTGTAATGTTAGGTTACTAACTGAGATTTTTCTTCTTTTTATTATAGGTCTTTACAGCTATAAATTTCTTTCTGAGCAATGATTTCTGAGCATATTATAAGTTTGAATATATTGTACTTTTGTTTTTATTCATATTAAGGTAAGGAACTGAGAAAGAATGGACAATGAAGTAGTAGGATCCTTAAAGAGTCGGTTTCCTGGAAACCAAGAGATACAAATATCGCAAGGAAGGCAGAATGTTAACTCCGCAGAATGCTGTTGAGAGAGTAAAATGAGGTCAGAGAGATGAAGATTTTCCTTGGTATTATGGTTATAAGCATCTCCGTTGGATTATAGGGACAGACAGAAGCCCCTACTGACAGGGTTAAAGAAATGTCTGGAAGTAAAAACATAGAAGGAGTAAATATTAGACAACTATGTTCACAAGTTTTTCTGTGATGTGGAGCAGCAAAATGGAAGAAGTCATTGGGGAGGGAAGCAGCATCACAGAAACACTTGTTAACGAGGGGGGACCCTAGAGCATGTTTGGATGTTGATGGAAAGGAGAGAGGAGGTCTCTAATAAATCAGGAGCGAGTCACAGAAATCCTAGGGAAGGAGAGAGAAGATGGGATCCACAGCACAAATTGTTTGTCTTTAATGGGAAGAGAAATACTTCTTCCACTGTAACAGGAAGAAAGGCAGAACACATGGCTAGAGATGCAGGTAGAGGTGATGTTGGGAAGATGAAAGAATTCCTGTATGATTGTATCTAGCTTCTCAGGGAACATGAAGTGAGGTCAGCAGTTAAAAGTTGGAGTGGATTAGAGGGAAAATTGGAGTTCACAAAACAGATGAGCAGATGTTAAATGGACCTCTTGGAGAATGAGGAAAATTTGCATTTACTGAACATATTAGACTTACTGGGCATTTTTTTTTTGGTACCTATTCTGAATTTTAAAAGAGCCCAGTTAGTACAGCTATATTCATTTTCTCAGAAGTAGGATCAGAGTAGATAGATAGTTTAGGAGGAGTTGGTTGTTTCCCAGGTGAGTGAGTAGAGGATCATAAAACAATAAGGTGTGAAAGGTGCTTTATTACACAAAACACAGACACACAGACACACACACACACACACACACACACACATACACCAGAGACACACCACTCTCATTCACATGCATACCACACTCCCACGTGCATACATACACACTCACACATGTCACACTTATATACACACAGAACCTCTAGCCCACTTAATTTTTACAGTAAACCCCAAAAGCATTTTACTACTGTTACTGAAGTACTTGAAAATTGAAAAACACTTGTAGTTTCCTCTATGTGAGTCACTCTTACCCTGTTCTTCAAATGTTCTAAACATTATCACGAAATAAAGTAGAGTCGATGTTAAGATTCTGTTATTTCCATTTGAGTCATCCTTTCATGGAATTTACCTTTGGAGCTTTTTTCCCTGATACCTAGCCTACTACCATTCAGCTGTACCAGGAACTCCCCATACAGTGGGCTATCCCAGACTTTTCTTCATACCTACACACCACCCCTATTCTCTTATCAGTATAGCTAGAATTCAGGCGCTGCTCCTCATTGGCTATGTGACCTACGGTGTAATAAGCAAGAAATAATAACTTATTGTGAGGATTAAAAAATATAATGCATGGAAAGTGCTCAATATTCAATAGATGCCAAATTTATCTTTTTTCTCTTCTTTAATCTGAATATCTCTTTACCTGTTTTATCAGTTCTGGTCAGATTTTTAAATTTTTTTTTTAATTTTTCAATTAGAGTTGACATATAATATTATATTAGTTTCAAGTGTACAACATAGTGATTAGCTATTTATATAACTTACAAAGTGATGACCCTGATAAATCTAGTACCCATCTGACACTGTACATAATTATTACAATATTATTTACTATAATCCTATATTCCTTATGCTATACTTTACATCCCAATGAATATTATGTTATTACCAATTTGTACTTCTTAATCCCTTCCCCCTTTTCACCCCCCCAATACCCCTCCCATCTGGCAACTATCAAATTGTTCTCTGTATCTATGAGTTTGTGTCCATTGTTTGTTCGTTTATTTTGTTCTTTAGATTCCACATATAAGGGAAATCATATTGCAGGTGTCTTTCTTTGTCTGACTTACTCCACTCAGCACAATGTCCATGTTTTTGCAGATGGCAAGATTTCATTCTTTTTTTTTTTCCTTTTTTTTTTTTTTAATGGCTGAACAATATTCTATTATACAATGTACCACCTCTTATTTATCCATGCATCCATTGGTGGGCACTCAGGTTGCGTCCATATCTTGGCTATTGTAAATAATGCTTCAATGAACATATGGATGCACATGTCCCTTCGATACATATCCAGAAGTGGGATTACTGGGCCCTTCTTTGCCTCTTGTTATAGCCTTTGTTTTAAAGTCTATTTTTTCTGGTCCGAGTATTGCTATCCCACTTTTTTTTTCATTTCCATTTTAATGAAATATCTTTTCCCCTCCCTTTACTTTCAGTATATTTATGTGTTTTGATCTGAATTGAGTCTCTTATAGGCAGCATAAAGAAGGGTCTCATTTTTTTTTTTAATTGGTATATATACACAATGGAATACTAATGGATCTCATTTTCTTATCCATTCAGCCACCCTATATCTTTTGATTGGAGCATTTAATCCATTTCCACTTAATGTAATTGTTGAAAGATATGCAGTTATTGCTATTTTATTGTTCATATTTTTGAACTTTTTTTCTTCTTCTTAAAGAACTCCCTCTAACATTTCTTGTAATGCTAGTTTGATGATGATAAACTTCATTAGCTTTTTGTTGTCTGGGAAGATTTACATCTGTCTTTTGATTCTAAGTGATAGCTTTGCTATGTAATCTTGATTGTAGATTCTTTCTTTTCATCACTTTAAATATTTCTGCCCATCACTTCTGGCCTGTAAAGTTTTTGTGGAGAAATCAACTGACAGTCTTATGGGAGCTCCCTTGTAGGAAACTACCTGCATTTTTCTTGCTGCTTTTAAGATTTCACTTTGTCTTTAACCTATGCCGTTTTAATTATGATGTGTCTTGGTGTGGGCTTTTTTGGGTTCATCTTGTTTGGGACTCTCTGCCCTTCCTGGGCTTGTGTGTCTATGTCCTTCCCCAGGTTAGAGAAGATTCCCATCATTATTTCTTCAAATAGGTTTTTAATTTCTTGCTCTTTCTCTTCTCCTTCTGGTACCCCTATGATGAGAATGTTGTTACACTTGATGTTGTCCCAGAGGCCACTTAAACTATTCTCATTTTTTTAAATTCTGTTTTCTTTTTGCTGTTCTGATTGGGTGTTTTCTGCCACCTTATCTTCCAAATTGCTGATTTGTTCCTCCATTTAATCTAATCTACTGTTGATTCCCTTTAATGAATTCTTCATGTCAGTTATTGTGTTCTTTATTTCTGACTGATTCTTTTTTATGTTGTTTTAATCTTCATTTTTATGTTGCGATTCTCTGTGTTGAAGTTCTCACTGAGGTCACTGAGCATACTTATAATCAGTGTTTTGAACTCTATGTCTGGTAGATTGTTGTGTCTATTTTGTTTAGTTCTTTTTCTGTAGCTTTATTCTGTTCTTTCATTTGGCACATGTTTCTTTGTCTCCCCATTTTGGCTGCTTCCCTGTGTTTGTTTCTATGTAATAGGTGGAGCTGCTACATCCCCCAGTCTTAGTAGGTTGACATAATGTGATAAGTGTCCTGTTGGGTCCAGTAGCACCATATCCTTGGTTACCTGAGCCAGGTTGTGTATAGGTTGAGCCTGGTCCCTTGTGTGGGTTGTATATGCTCTCTTATTGTAGTCGATCCTTTGTTGCTGTATGCATATCGTTGGTAGGAATTGACCTTCTGGCTGAACTGTTGTGAGGACTGGATATGGATACAGTGGAGAAGCTGTTGTATAGGGGCTGACCCTATGGAGCAGGATTCACTTTAATGGGGCTCTAGTGACTGCCAAGTCTACCCTTTAGATGAATCTTTTGTGGAGGTCGTTGGGGGGGGAGAGTGGTGCTCTTTTGTGATTTGAAGCTGGCCATCAGTTGTGTTGCTTTTGGTGCTTCTTGCGGTGGGGGCTCTGTTGCAAGCTATGGTCAGCTGCTGCATGTGTCCTGCACAGGGCCATTTGGTATGAGCTACAAAGCAATCTGCAGATAGTTGCCACTTGTGCTGGGCTTGTGCTGGGAGAGGCTAAGTTGTGAACTGACTGAGGCTGACTACCACTAATGCCAGGCTTGGGGCTGCTTAACAAGGCACACCAAGGCCAGAAGCTACTTATTTGGGATTTATGAACCTTTGAGAGATTTTAGGAAAGTCTGTAGCATGAGCCAAGATAGAGCATTTGTATGGGAAAGCCACTGGAAGCGGCTTGAGTGTGCCCACAGGTTGTGTGAGGAGGGGTCTCAGGGATTCACTAGGGTTGGGTGACCAGTGTTAGCCAGGTTGATGGACTCAGATATGGTGGATGCTTGCATGTGCAGGCTGGGTGGCGGGGGGAAGGGCTAAACAAAGGAATAAAGGTTCCTGTCAGCACTTCTGTCTGAGAGAAAGCTGCCCCTCCATCCCCAGTCATGAAGCCAGACAATTCAGTTCCTCCCCATGTGACCCTGGTACCTTTCAAGCTGCTGCCCCAGCACTAGAGTCACAGCAAGTAAGGTCATCAGCAAGTAAGTTCATGCATGGACAATTTAAGAGGAATGCCTAGGACTCGCTCCAACTTCCATCTCAGTCAGCCACAATTTTTACTGGTTTTTCACAGTAGAAGTTATGGGGACTTCTCACCCCAGGAGTGGAACCCTGGGCTGGGGGCATGGTGTGGGGCTGGAATTCCTCACTCCTTAGGGGAGACCTCCACATTTGAGATATCCCTCCCAATTTTTAACCACCACAGGTGGTTGTGGGACCAGGCTGTTCTGCATCTCAACCCTTCCTGCCAGTTTTGACATGGCTTCTTCTGTATGTCCTTAGTTGTAGGACTTCGGTTCAGCTAAACTTGAGAAGGTTCTCAATAATGACTGTTTTGTAGTTTAGTTGTAATTGGAGGTGATCATGGGTGGAGGCAAGCACAGTGTTTACCTACTCCACCATCTTTGTTCTGGTTACATTTCCTCAGGGTCTTCATTCAGCTAAGCATTTTTTTTTATTAGTATAACAATTAATTCTTAGAGATAGAATTTTAAATTTAATAGGGTTCTCTGGAAATAATGTCAGAATCTACAATTGACTCTAACCAGGACTTCAGATGGTCAAAACAGTTGTATTTGGGGCATGCAGATCTTTTTACTTGACTCAAATCGTACAGAAGAACTGACTTTAATCATCATTCATTAAACTACACTATAATACTGAGCACAGAAAATTGTATTATTTTCGTGTCCTGGGTATTAGGGTATTTCATAACTAAAATGAATTATTAGGCCTTTTGAAGTATTTTTGAAATATCACGGGATTGTGCTGTATCCAAGGATTCTTGACAAGGTAACAGAACAACATTGCAATCTCATAAAAAAGGGGGTAGTGTCAAAGGGTATTTTTTTAAAAAGCATCTTCTTGAGAATGTGGTTGAGATCATCGCTCTCATTGCACTTTGGCTACTGTGACATTTGTCTTCACACCTGCTGTTCACGTCCCAAGAGGTAAGTCACTCTTGGTCTCTAAGGACCAAAGGTTTTAGATAAATATATCTCATTTACTAGCTTATTGTTCCTGCATTGACTATTATTCACTGTTTTATTTTGACAATAATACTAATGACTGAGCTTAATCTTGATTGGTGGTGAAGGTGAAAAAATGAACATATCCCTGGTTTTTAAAGGTTGCACTATTGAGCACATTAGCTTTTTGCAACATGTGGCATATAATGGAATTGTTCAGAGGCAAAGCTGAGACTTTATGTTTGGATCTTTTACATGTATTCCTTTTATTCCTCAGTTCTTAGAAATGGTAACAAACTATACGTTATGATGATTTTAAAGTGTGCATATTGGCAAGTACAAGTAATACTACACTTGAATTGATCACCAGTGATGGCTCGTAAACTGTGAAGTGTAAGCAGTCCCACTGCACACATTACAGTCCTGTGGTATTATGCATGCAAAACCATGTGCCGATGGTTTTGATGTTATGGGAAGAAGCAGACTGTTTCCTTAATTCTCATAAGTTGAATTTTCCCCTAAAGACTCATTAGAAAAAGTCATGTTGAAACGTGTGGTGTCATTACAAGATTGTTTTCGCTTGATGACAAACAACAAAAGTAGAAAAACGTTCCTGACAATTTCTGAAATATGATCACTAGAATTGCTCTGAAATTAATGAGATGCTAGAGGAAGCCAAGAGCATAACAGATCATCTCATGTGTGCAGTTGATGAGAGTTTTAAACGGCGATGCAATTATTTGCCAAGTGAAGGCAATCGTTTTCATGATCAACTACTTTCTCACTACTGCTGCTAATGAAAATTGAGCAAGTCCACAGCGATGAACATCGAAATGATTACAGAACATTCTGACCCCAAGGAAATTATGTATAATTAAATTAACAACAGCTATACTTTTACTCGCCTAAGAACCTAAGGACTGTCTTTGCTCTTATTGCTCTTCTTTCTTTCTTTTTTCCTTTTTTTTTTTTTTTGAGATGAGGAAATATTTTAAAAATAAGCTATAAGGTAAATTCTCCCACACAAACAAGTGAGTTTTCCATTTAGTGTTTCTTGTTTTTCTCCATCTGTTCACTCTTGGCATTTCCAGTGCTGCTCCTGGTCCCCACCTGGCCTGGTAATGACTGTCCTGTTGTGTGTCTGTCTCCATGGAAACAGACTGCTCAGAGAGAGGAGCCCTGGACAGCATGCAGCCACAAACCAAACTGGACTCCCTATGGGCGCAGCCTCTCTTTGATCACAGTGCAGAAAGGAGAAGTTACCTCATCTTAGTGAAGCATCAAGGTGTTTGGGACCTAAATTTCTCCCTTTGTGTGGTTCTGCAGATGTAGCTGGATAAAACCCTGAGAGAAGAGATGGGTCACCATCTGCTTCCCTTGCTTCAGTATCAGGTGAGCCATGACAATTTTTGGGAGGACACAAAGGAAAAGGAGAGAGAGGGATAGAAGATAACTATAAGAAAATGAAGGATTCTTTAACAAAGTTATAGTCCAGCTGTGCAGGGGAAAGGTGGTTAACTAGAGTCCAACCCCTCAAAAAAAAAAAGTAAATAAATATATATATATATATATATATATATATAGTAATTATGTATATATTCCTCTATAAAATATACAGTTATTTCAAATGTGAAAGTACTAAAAAATCCATAAAAATGTTTCTTTTAATGACTAGAGGAACTGGGCCATTAAAAAAATGTCAACAAAATGGCATAGTTTACAGAGAAGGCACACAGGTTTACAGGAAAGCAAAAATTCACAGAAAGCCTGTTATTGTGCTGTGTCACACACTTTGGACATTCCGGCCTTTTTTTCATTTTGACCGACAGTAATATTTTCCCCATAAGCACATCTGGAAAGTTTTATCCTTAGATTTTTAGACCTAATAAAAAGCTCAACTTTCCTAAGCGATAGATAATAGTTTTAAAGATTCAAGAAAAAATTTTAAATAAATACAACAGACATTGAGCAAATGCCAATTCTTACAATTTTTGGGTGTCAAAAAATCACTTTGGTATTGGAGGCACCAGAATTGAGAACTGGATTCTTTAGTTTTGTAAACAGAGTTGTGCAGAGAGACATTATTACCTTCCTGGTGTCACTGATATCTCTGGGCGCCTGGATCATTCTAGGATTTGATTTTCAGTCAGTTGATCACACTGGAATTCACTCCCTCCCAATCTGTAGTTACAGCTCTCTTGATTATTGCTTTTAAATTGAGCATTTTCCTGCAGTTTACGTCCCTACCTTCTGAATATACAGAAAGAAGCATCTGGAAAACAGTAATGAATAACATGTATAATTTGCGGTATGGTTTATAGAGCCTCTCAGGACATATCTGGTTTCATCCGGGTCCTACAGGAAGGCTGAGAGATGCGAATATTTATGATAACTGAGGCTCAGGGAGGTTAAATGATTTTCCCAAAGTCTAGTAGTGACAGATCTAAGACTTAGTTCTTTTCACTCCAGAGCCTCTGTTACCCAAAATTAACAGTTTCTTAATGAAAAGCATTGGTGTTTCTTTTTTTAAGAGCCATCACTCAGGTGTTCATTCAAGTCACTAGAGGACAGAAGCAGGATTCTATAGTTCTTTGGGAATTGTGTTCCGGTATGTTTGTTTGCGTCATGCTCTTCAGGCGAAAGAGAATTTCAGCCACAATAACCACCACAAGACATAATGACTCCTATGAATTTTCTAGGAATGAAAATGAAAAATCTCTTAAATTTCAGCACTGTGTCTTTGGTACTTGTGCAGTGGCTGCCAAAAGCAAGTAACCAGAAATAAGTGGGCCTGAGAATCTAACAAAGCTCTTTTTCTCTCGTGTTGGTTGGAGGAGAGCATGCATTACTGAGATACTCCTGTCCAGGCAGGCTCCTGCTCCACGGGCTAGACTTTTCCATGGGTAAGCTGTCTCGGGCTAGTCATTCCCACCCATGCATTAACAGTGTCAGTGGCAAGAAGAAATCCAGTCCAATAAGCTAGTGACTAAGAAGGCTCATTCATCATTTAGTTTTCTCATTGTTAATAATTTAGCAAACATTAATTAAATACCTACTGCACCAAGTTTGCGCTCAATAGATATAAAGAAGAATAAAACAGTGTCACGAGCATTGAAGACTTACAGTCCAGTAAATTTGCCACCCATGTGAACTTATAAATCCTACCGCTGATGGCTTCATCTGAAATTTTAAAAAGGAGAAGCTGAAACACTGGGAACTCATTAAAACCTAGTTGTTTAAAATCACATGAGCTGGTGACAACGCTAGCAGAGAGGTCCAATGTATTCACCAGCTGACTCCACCACCTGACTCCCTTGTAAAATATGATTGCATCATCTCAGAATGAAAAGTAATGCCAGTGACTGGCTAACTTTGGCTCACTGTGCTTCATTATCAAATGCGTTGCCTGAGAGTCCTGTATTTCTTGGTTAAAGTGTGGCTGATGACGTATTTGTAACCCAGGGGCTCGGCTCAGCCCCAGGGCTTCTCTCTGACTAATGGGAGCATGCCAAGTAAACAAGCACGTGACTGTGCCGTGTCTAAAGCAAGGAATGCAAAGATTGATTCACTGGCCTTTAATCCAATGACTCACAAACACACAACGCCATTTGGATTTCAGTAACTGCAATGGTATAACCGTTGTTGACTTTTATTAGTGTATAATTAACCCTGTAGTGTGTCAGGAGGACAGCTGTATTTTTCTGTTCATTCAGAGATGCTCACAGGCCGAAATATTCTAACTAGTTATGTGGTATCATTTCCGTACATTGATGGTGAATGTCAACGTTTGTGGTTATGGTGACAGGCATGTTTATTACATTTCACAGAGTCTTTTTCTTTCTTTCTTCCTTTCTTCCTCCTTCCCTTCCTCCCTTCCTTTTTTCTTTTCTTCCTTCCTTCTTTCTTCCATTCAACTTCAGCTGGGTTTAAATTCAGAGGCAAAGCAAGGGTGTGGGATTTGGAGATGGCAATGAAGGAGGTGAGGGGAGAGTCAGTGCTCCTAGATTCAGGACTTTCTCAGCTAGCCGGCGTGGCTGTCATTCCACAGATGGTTTGAAATTGACCTGCAATGCTTTCTTGAATGACCCTAGTTACCTCTCTCCATGACAGGTCCTTGCTGTTCTAAGTCTGTGAATTCCTGAGCTCTCCAGAGCATAATTGCTGCTGCAACCTTTGTCACTGTCATAGTGCTATCGTATCTACACTGAGACCAGCTCCAGGCCACCAACAGAACAGGGAATGCTGTTGCAGGTGCTCATAGCTGTGTGTGCCTCAGGCACGTAGGGTCCTCTCCTCCCAGTGTTTCTGCTCTCCTGGCCAATGAGCTCTCACATCTTGGTGCACCTTACAAGAAGGTACCAGGTTACCATGTTCCCTGTTGTACCTCTTCAGTGCAGAGCACAGACCAAGCCTGCCGCATACTTTACCCGAGGTACATTCTAGTGCCACTAAAGTAGGGCAGTGCACACAGGCCCTAGCAAGAAATGTGTTCAAAATCTCTCTCTCTCTCTCTCTCTCTCTCTCTCTCTCTCTCTTTCTCTCTCTCTCTCTCCCCCTACCTCCCTTCCTCCTTCCCTCCCTCCCCCTCTTTCCTGTAGTAGTAGCCATTTACACTTTCCTTATTACCTCCTGCAAAATGAGCTGCCCTTCTTCCAAAAGCTTGGGGCCTCACATAAATAGGTGATTAATTTCCGAAGTCTCTATCTGAACCCTGGGTCACACATCCTGTTTGTAGGAGACTAGAAAGTTGTTTTCATAACTAGCAGCCCCAGCGTTCACCAGTGCGTAACGCGCAGTTAGTAGTCGCAGAACACTAATAGTTATTGGTCTCAAAGGTCTTAATTTAACTGGCGACTTTCCCCTCATTAGCTTTGTGCTTGGGGCAAATGGCAACTGATTCATACATCACCCTAAAGTTTGTAAAATTCTTGAAAACTTTTGGGTTCATTTAATAAAGATGAACAGAGATATAAGCTCAAATTGTTTTCTGAATAATAGATTTTGTTCAAGGCTTTTTATTTTCTTCCTAGTGCAGCTTGAAAACCACCTGACAATAATTAAATTATTCCAACTTCTCACTCCCGCCTCCCACACCCATTTCCCCCTTTGTTTGGTTTTTGGTGGTGTGTGTAATTATCTTCTTTTAAGTAGCAAGCTCATCCACCCACAACTGCATGTGCCACCTATCAGTCTGAACTTGCGGTAGTGGGAAAGAGGAATCCTTTTTCCTTTTCCTCGCAGGTTGTAAACTGGTTATTCACATTTTCTTTGATGAGAATTTTAAGCACCAAGCGCCGTCTTCACAAGTATATACGGCAGATGGTTAGGAATATTGTGTGATAAGGAAAGCTGGCCAATTTCTTTAGTTATTTTCACCTCCTGAACACATTCCAAAGAAAGGCAATGGCATATTTCAGGGTGTGTCTTTACAAGACTGCGTTCCTTAAATATGAATATAATTTGCTGATGTGTTCACTCTAAGATGGATTCATTTGGGGGATGTCTCCGCTGTAAGTGATCTTGTAGCATTTTCATAGAAAATGAGACTTCTGTTGGAAGCTCCCCTGGGTGCTGCTGCCTAGGAATTAACACAGCCGCTCCTTCTTTTCACTCAGGCCGACTTCGAGGCAGGAGGAAACGAAGTAAGATGTTTAGACCACCCCTCATGATCTTTATGCACATTATCTGTGTGATGAGATAATCTGCATAGAGGAGGAAAGAAGCTACCAGGTTACCTGACTTGTTCTGCGAACTGACTCCACCTTTTCCTTGCTTGAGGGCTTTAGACTCCATTTCCTTCTGTAAATTGGGGATATGTATCACTACATCCTTGGGTTATCGTGAGGATCAAAAGACTTTAGGTAGGTAAAGCTCTTTTTTCACAAAAGTGCTCAGTAAAAAGTTGTGAAGCTGGTGGATCAATGCGGGAGAAATACCAGGGCACATCTTGTTGCTATGCTCATGGGCTTTCTTGCTGCAGAGACAAGTCAAGGTTCCTCCTTCAGGGACAGTCTTCTGATACCCAGCCATGCCCTAGGGGGCCTCAGCTCAACTACAAATGCTCTGAGATCTTATATTCCTTCCTAATGTGCTCCCTTGTTCCCGACTATTACTTCCAGAGGGCATGCAGACTAATAAATTGACTCGAAGGTTGTAGTTTCAGGGGAGATTAGAGTTAACAGACTTTGGGGTGAGGAGAGAGCCCCCAGTGCGGGGAGGAGGGAGTAGCAGCTCCAGCAGCAATAAACCTCCAGGGAGGCAGGGGGTTCCCCTGACCTGATGACAGATCACCCACTTTTGTGCGTGGTCTTAACTATTGGTCAATTCAATCCTCCATGGGCAAAGATAGGATGCTATTTTACTATGTCATCACTAGTTCCACAAACATAACCAGCCTCAGTATGTGTGGGTTTTTTTTTTTGTCTTTTTAAGAGATATTCATGCCTTCCCATCCCATGATTTTTATTTATATTTATACAATTCAAAATAAGGGATTTTTGGATTCTTTGTTTAGATTCATCTCTCTCTCTCTTTCTCTCTCTCTCTCTCTCTCTCTCTATATATATATATATATATACACACACATACACATATATATGTATATATATATATATATATACTTTAAAAAGATAGACTACAACTTTTTGGAATGTGATTTAAATTCTTTGTAAAAATTTGTCCTTGGATTTCCTCTGACTATTCTTTGGGTACAGAGTCCCAGAGAGCAGTTTCCAGGCTCTCGGTTTCATGTGGAAAGGTGCTGGCTCCGGTAGTAGATGGCCGTCAGCTGTAACTAGTTGGCCGTCAGCTGTAACCCGTTAGCCATTGGCCACTGATATAACTGCCGTGGCTGAACTAGCAAGTGTGGATTGTAGTTAGCAAGGGGGTTGGTTGGCAGAGAAGCAGACAGTGGATTGAGGCTAACAAGTGCGGTTAGCAAGCTTGGATGGTGGATTGCAGGTTGTGTGGATCCTACTTCCTATGTCTCGCCCGGCTGCCAGCGAGACTGGGGTGCAGGAAGACCCACTGTTGGGATACTGGTGGATGTTTGCTTTTGAGTTTTGACTAGCTGCCATGGAGAATATAGTGGTATGACTCCCCTGTCTGTGGCTCTGTTGTTGTTCCTTTTTGGCCTCACCATGTCCTGCGTTCTTGTGCAGGGAGAGGGAGCTGAGATCCTGCATGACATATCCAAACAAGGTTTTAGCTGACCTCTAATAAATTCATTTTTCATTGTTTCACTTCTATAGACATTTCATCTCTCCAGTCCAATGGCTGTATATATAGATTTTTATATTTAAAATGTTTGGATCAATTTTCTTTAACTTTGGAAAAGTGGTAATAATTTATTCATTAAAACATCAATATTAGAGAGAAAGGGTTGGATGCTTAAAAAAAAAAAAGGCAAGAGTGATTTAGAAGAAGTAATAAGCCAAGGACTTTTCTAGTGTACATAGTGATCAATAAGATGATGCAAATACAAATTCAGAGAGAAAGGAAGTCACAGAGGAATCTAAAAGATTTTATTTCCTAATGACAATTCTAGCTTTACATCAGCTTGGAATTGGTCCACTTTTTTGGTTGGTTCAGTGTAAGGTTCCTATTCCCTTTGTCCCTGAATTAGTTAAGGTCTTTGAAGCCACTAAATGCAGATGACCTCTGCATTGTAAAGTCTAACCCAATGCCTCAGGTGGCTTACGGCAGATAGAGGAAGACCTCAGTGGTTTTGGAATAGACACTATAAAGGATCTGAAGAGTGAGGCTGTTCTGTAATTCTAGGGCGACACTGTCCAATATGGAAGCCACTAGCCAAATGTGGCTATTCAAATTTAAAGTAATTAAAATAAAATTAATTTAAAATTCAGTTGTGCTAGCCACATGTCCATTGTTCAGTAGACATACTTGGCTAGTGGAGATCATGTCAGACAGTGCAGTGATGACATGTATATCACTGAAGAAAGTTCTGTTGGACAGCACTGCTCTAGAGATTGACATAATGAGTCATAGAGCCTTGTGAATCAAGAGATGCTTCAAAAGGAAAGGACAGTAAGATACAGTATTGTCGGCTAATCTAACAAAAAGACCTACGTGTTTATACAAGCAGAGGCAGAGTAATCAGTCCTCCAGGTGGTTCAGGTGGGCAGGTAGTATCCCAACAAACAACCTACAAGTGTTGCAACCTACTCACCAAGTTCGTGAGGTATGGCAGTTCCAGCAATTAAAACACCTAGAGATTGACCTAGCATGGTGAACAATATTTGCCTCCCCACCCCGTTTTTGTCATCCCTAATCTTGTGATTCTAAAGCTACATTTGATATCTAGCCTGGGGTAGGTCTGAGGACGCAAAAGCCAAAGATGGGAGGGACAAGTGGCAGATTATTGCTTGGAGAATTCATTGACAAAGCTGTGACCCAGACCCACGGAATTTGGATGCAGGGGATGCATGTACAGGTTGGGCTCCTCATCAGACTAGAATGCAAAAGTCTGTGACTCAGGCCCCTATCTTTGCCTACTTCATAATTTTATCAAGTTCTGATTCAAGTTAAAACTTGAAAATATTACACGATCCCTTAAGACCATCAAAGAATGTCTTCGATTAGACTACAATTCTTCAGAACTTTTGGAAGCATTTTATTTTCTCCATATTCGTGCTATGTCACTCATCCACTCACTCATTCATCCATTCATTCATTCAACAAATATACATTGAGTACCTATCACATGCGAGGGAATATAGCAAAAAACAAGCAAAATTCCTGCCTTCAAAAAGCTTATACTTTAGTAGAGGAAAACAGACAATAAAATGAAAAGGAAAAGGTAGAATACATAGTATATCAGATTGTAATAAATGTTGTGGAGAAAAATAAAGCAGCACAGCAGGCCGGGAAAGTCCTGGCTTTATATCATCACAGAAGGCACAGTGGTAATGGATGACTTTCACTTTCACTTTGATGGCAAAGACCTAATATAGACAAAGAGTCCGTGTAAAAACCTGGGGGAAATGAGCTTTAAGCTGAGAAAGGACTTGTTGGGAGCTCACTTATTCAGGGAACAGCAAGCGATTGTGTGGCTGGAGCAGAGCGCAGACAGGAGACATTGCAGGACATCTGTAAAGGTCATGCCTAATGTTAGTAGGCCAATAAGAACGTCACCTTTTTCTCCAAATGGTTTTGGAAGGAAGCCTTCAAAGGATTTTGACCCAAGAGTGACATGACCTGATTTACATTTTAAGAGACTCATTCTAGAGGTGGTTTTGGAATATTATGCAAGGAAACAAAGATGAGAGCAGGGAGAACTATTAGAGGTTAGTGCAAAAATTCAGGGAGTAATGATAATGGCTAAGAATAGAATGGTAACAATAAAGCAGCGTTTCTCAAATATTTTCATCTTAGAAACTGTTTATACTCCTAAAAGTTATTGAGGACTTCAAAAGTTTTTGTTTATATTAATCAATATGTACCATATCAGAAACAAAGACTGAGGCCTTTAAAAATACATTTATTGATTCATCTAAAAATGGCAATAATAAATCTATAACATATTAACAAATTATTATAAAAATAAAAATATTCTCCAAAAGAAAAAATTAATAGTGAGAAGATTGGCACTGTTTTAGAGTTTTGCAAATCTCTTTAATATCTGACTTCAGAGAAGACAGTTTGATCTCATATCTACTACTGCATTCAATCTGTTGTGATATGTTGTTTTGGCTGAAGTATAAAGACAATCTATTCTTACAGAGATATGTACTTGGAAGAGGGAACAGTTTTCAGAAAATAGTGGATATTATTCTACCGATATTTATAACTACCAATATTTATAATTACTAGTTCTTCAAGATTAGTTGCCATATGCAATATAGTTTCATTGAAACTATATCATATCAGTGAACTTTTTGTACTCAGTTACATTAAAATTCATTAGTTTGTCTCATACTGTGAATAAATTTTTACCCATGCCTAACTTGATAATATCATGAAGTGGTAATTTAAAAAATATTGAATACTGAGTTAGGCAGATTCTTAAAATATTGATTACATTATTGTGTAATATACAAAACATCACATTCACCAATATCATCACTAATATTATCAACAATGTTTTTAAGTATTGGGAAACTTTCAAGCCGCTAGGGGTAAAGATAAGTTTTCAAAACTTCTAATTTTTCCATAAAGTCTTCAATTTTATCTTTGCCCCAATTTCCATGGGTTCTTCTCCTTGAAGTGACAGCCTTACTTTCGTTCCTATATCAAGAGAATATCTGCCAAGTAACCAATGCAAATGAT
The DNA here is from genome assembly GCF_004115265.2 of Rhinolophus ferrumequinum. Taxonomy (NCBI): domain Eukaryota; kingdom Metazoa; phylum Chordata; class Mammalia; order Chiroptera; family Rhinolophidae; genus Rhinolophus; species Rhinolophus ferrumequinum. Next base: position 94,662,130 of record NC_046287.1, read on the forward strand.
AATAGTTTGTCCCACTATATTGGTTGTTCTTTTAAGCAAAAACGGTGTTCCATGAAAAAAAGTGGTTAGTGGAGCTTGCAACACAATTGTACAGTGCATTTCAGCAAGTAAAAAAGTGCTTTATGTATATTTTCCTTTTAATGATTTAGAGAATTATGAAAGTGTGTACTCAACGATTGATAAGTAGTAAAATTAAAAATTGGTAGTGTTTCACTAAGGACATTCCTAAGTGAAACTGACTCCCTCTCCCTAATTTCCCCTCACCCTGTGAGTGTGTGGCATGAGGAACACAAGATCACTAGTATAATTTCCTGTCATTGCTTTGATTTGTGCTAAGGCACCAACAGTTTTATCCCCATTGCTTTTGCACCATCACTACAAGCAACAATGCAGTTAACAAGTCAAATAATATTTGATATTATGAAATTTTTTTTCTTAATTAAGCTCACTTTGTTGGAATGTCCCCTTAGGGAACATCTTGTGGACACCCTGCATGATCTTGGGGACTCCCAGGAGTTCACGGACCACAATTTGAGAACCACTGCTGTGGAAGGTGAGACACTGTCTGCTATTGAATACGTTCTGAATGATTTGATGATGTTTTAGATGTGGGGTATTAGAAAAATAGAGGAGACAAGGGTGATGCAAAGGCTGATGGCCTGAACAACTGGTGTTACCATTGGCTAATTTGGGAAAGACTGGGAAAGCAGCAGTGATGGGGTGGGGTGGGGAAAAGGGGTGGGAGGGGTGTGCTGCGTAGAGAAGATTGGGAGTTAGGTATTGAAATTTCTGTCTTGGAAAACCTTGTGCTCTGCTTTTATTTTGGGGGTTTTGTATGTTTAAGGGAGAATTTAAGACTTATGCTGGTTTTTAAGCACCTGAACTATTAAATAGCCATCTTTTGTAAGTTTGTGGACGTTACCTAGCTGTTCTTCATAGCTAATGTGGCTTTCTTAGTTCTCACTTTAGGAACATTTCTCTCATTTGGAAAACTTTGCATACAACTCTGTAGAGCAGTGGATCTTAATGTTAGCATTTTGGGTCAAAGAGCCCTTTGAAAATTTGATATGGTGCTTTAGTGTGCAGCAGTGCAATTCTGATGCTCACCACCCAGAGTTAGTGTCAGATTCCACGGGTTTAAGGGCACTATCTCCAACAAGGCAGCCCTCACTTCAGATGCACATTCCAAGTTCAGGGTCCCTAGGCCACCTGCACTTCTGAACAACCAGCTACAAATTAGAGGATTTTGATAATTCACTAGAATACCTCATAGAATTCAAGAAAGTGTTATACTTACAACTACAGTTTTATCATAAAGGATACAGAAGAGGACCAGGCAAATGAAGAGACTCATAGGGCAAGGTCTGTGAGAGCTTCCAACACAGAGTTCCCGTTGTCCTCTTCCTGTGAAGTCACAATGCATCACCTCCTGCATATTGATGTATCAATATGCTCCACAAACAGGACACTCACCTAAGTGTTGGTATCCAGAGTTTTTTTTAATTGGTGTTTCATTAGATGAACATGATTGATTGAATCATGGGTAAACTCAATCTCTAGCTCTCTTGCCCTCCTCAGGTCGGGCTGGCTCAAAGCTCCAACCCTCCATTCACATGGCTGTTTTGTCTGGTGACCAGACCCCAGCTGAGTCATATCCTTAGTATAAACTTAGGTGTGACCTAAGAGGCTTGTGAGAAACAAAGATACTCCTATCACTTGGAAAATTCTGAGTTTTAGAAGTTCATGCCAGGAATGCAGGACAAAGACTGGACAAATTCTTTGTTATACACAATCCTCTTCACAGAAAATGTCCCACATTTTACTTAAAATGTCAAGGGTCTATGGATACCTGGCAAACCCCAATGTAGAAACCCCTGGCTATACAGTCAATGACAGGCTTTTCAAATGCAGAATTGAGGCCAGTACCCAATTCAGCCTTAAACTTATAAGTGTGTGGAAAGATTTCCAAGCTTAACATCCAAAGATAGTATTCTAGGCATAGCAATATTTTACTAATCCAAGCAAGGCTAGCAACAACAATGAGAAACTAGTGTTTATGCTGCAGTATGTAGGTTAATAAGAAGCACCAGTTTGTAGGACAAAGCTGTCAATGGGAGCAGAGGTTTTTAGGAATTCTGATTCATTTAAATATTAAGGGTTATAGAGTTGCTGCACATGTGGCTTAAAATCAGGATTTTTAGGCAGGATTCACAGTAGCATCTGAGTTTATTTTAACAAGCCCAAGTGAGCAAACCCTCCAGCACAGTTGATCAGGCTTCCTTCACATGCGACACTCATTTTTGCAGATTTATTGCTGAAGGAATTTTCAGTGGCCTATAACTGGTGACTGGTCATGTGCATTACACAAAGGATTGGATCTGACTTGAGAGAACCTTTTCTTGAGGCGATTTGTACTTGAGGTCATGAGTAGCTATTGTTCTCCCTAAGCTTATGAGTCTCGTGGCACATTTTTAAACAAGCTCTGGTGTTAACTTAGCTGGACTAGCCAAATTCCAGGGAAGTTAATTACATTCTTTCTAACTTACATTCCATTAGTTTTCAATAAAATCCTCTGTGGTAGGCATTTTTAATACTTTGTTTTTTAAATTTTACATCTTGAAAAACAGGCACACTACATCTGCGAATTGGAGAACGAAGACTATTATCCTGGTCCGGCAATTGATGTAAAGTTGTTTTAATTTTGCTTCAATTACACAGACAATGAGCTTACTCCTCTGTGTTACTCTCTCTCAAGAAATGGATTCATTCTGTCCAGAAGCGTAAGATAAATTCTTTAAAAATGTAAGGAGAAAATCTCACAGATGCTACGGTACTGAGGTGAGAATGCTAAAGTTCAAATAGAGAGAGATACTTGTGTGGTTGTACTATGGTTAATTTAAGCACTTTGTTGGGCTTGTCAGTCTTACATTAGCAAGCTGTATGGAGGCAACCATAGCTCTCAATATCTGCTGGATTTATCAGGATTTTAATGATGAGGAAATTTATCATCCTGAGATAAATAAAGCCATTTATGTCCACAGAATATATATGAGTGTTCTTCTCTCCTTTTCCTGATTTTCAGAAAGACTGTGTGTGTGTGCATGTGTGCGTGTGTGTAAAACAAGTCACTTTTAGAGATGGTAACTTCCATCTCTCTTGCCTCACTCCCTTGGGCCCCTGCCCTTTTAGCCCAAGACTCTTCATCGCAATGATGTGGAACTCACGGTTAGGATTCATAAATCTTAGTTATTGTAGGATCTTTTCTTGTACCAACTATTTGTGGTTATGATTTTTAGAGGGCATTGATAAATGTCCGCATGATATTTTCATCATGACCAGCTTATTTGGTCAGAACAGTCAGTTCACATGCCAATGCATGGGTAGACTCGCATTTATCCCTTAAGAAATGCAGTGTGCATCTTTTGTTTTGTCACTGACAAGAAATGATTTAGACATTTCTTTTCTGACTCTCTTGGCATCCTGTGATTACCTGAAGATTTCAATAGTAGAACAGTCATGAGTTAGCTCATGTGTACTCATGAACTTAGTGGTGATGGATAGCCTGCTACTTCTGCCAGAATAGTCAATGGAAATGGGAATAATATTTTAGAGGACTGTCTTTTCTCTCTTCATGATCCAATTAAGTATAATTCTAGAAGGAATGGAGATATGGAAGAGTTGTTTTTCAATTATTTATGATATATATATTTAGTATCTCTTCTAGCTATTTATTTTCTTAAGCAAAAAAGAAAAAAAAAAGGACTGCTTTGTGGAAGATTATTTAGGGGCCACTGCCCTCTTGGGGTTACAGTAGTCCTTCCTTATCCTAGGACAGTACATTCCAAGACCCTCAGAGGATGCCTGAAACCGAGGATAGCACCAAACTCTGTATAAACTATGTTTTTTTCCTATATATACATAACTTTACACTTAAAGGAAGCATTTTATGGCTTCTCTTTGGCATATCTGAATTGCCAGTGTGACTACTCTTACACTTTGGGACTATTATTAAGTAAGATAGCACTAGGATATTGAGACAATCCATCTGATAACCAAGACAACTACTAAGTGGACTAATGGGTGGGTAGGATATAGTGTGGAGACTGGACAAAGGGATGATTCATGACTCAGATGGACAGAGTGGGACAACATGAGATTTCATCACACTATGGAGTGCAATTTAAAATTTATGAATTGTTTATTTCTGGAACTTGGCATTTCATATTTTTCAGACTGTAGTTGACCACAGGAAACTGAAACGGTGGAAAGTGAAACTACAGATAAGGTGGAACTACTGTATTTATATTTTATTATAACTAAATTCTAAACTTTTGAGGGCAGAGATAACATGCATTTAACTCTTATAATGCTTTAAACTTAGCTACTATTAGATAATTAAGGATTATTAACTGGTGAAATAGGTGATTCTTGAAAACAAGGTTTCTGGACCAAATGAAAGGAATGTCTAATGGTGAAAGTTTAGTTATCAAAAAATATTTTAAAAAATTTTTTGTCAAGAAATTCTACTTGACAACTTTAAATCACATTGTCTGCTCTGATCACCCCTGAATCAATTACTGCCTTTAACATCTTGAGCATCTAAGGAAATCTAGTGTATAGATTTTTCCAATCCCCACAAGTTTGAAAAAGTACTGTGAAGACTCACATTATTAAATGCAATAATGGCATCTGATGCAACTTTAATTAGAAAAATCAAGCAGAGAAATTATTTAAATTTTGCCCTTTTAAAAATGGAATCTGAAAACTTCTGCATGTATGTGGCAGGCAGCCTCTAAGATAGGCTCCAGTGATGCTCCCCTCTTAGTGCGCTGGACTTATTAATTCACTTCTAATGAATGGAATACAGTGTGATATGATGTCACTTCTGAGATTAGTTTATAAGAAGACTGTGGCTTACGTCTTGGATGTTCTCTCTAGCTCTCTCGTTATCTCTCAGTCTGGACAAGCCAGCTGGGTACCAAATCATGAGGCAGGTCTGTGAAAAGGCCCGTGAGAGTGAGTTTGGGAGTGGGTCTTCCCCATGTTGAGCCTTGAGATGACAGCATCTTTGGTCCACACCTTGACTGCAGCACGAGAGTATCTGAGTCAGAACCACCCACTGAAGCCCAGATTTTTGATAGGCCAAGCGATTGGGAGAGAACAGAAAAACAGAGCTCATTAACCCATCCTTCACTTGGTATATCCTCATTTGAGGACCTGTAGTAGCTTTGACTATTGAGTTGTATTGAATTCAGTCATTCATTGAGTGAATATTTAATAAGCAGTGTTCTGAGCCAGGCACTCTTTTAGACCCTGAGGATATAGCAGGGAACAAAACAGAAATGAATTCCTGCCCCCATGGAGTTTATATTCTAATTGGGGGAGAAAGACCTTGGAGAAAACATGTTGTCTGTTGCTACAATAATGCTGAATAACAAATCATCTCAAAGCATAATGGTTTAAAACCACCACTATTTGTTATTATTTCTCATGTGTCTCAGGGTTGGGCTTGGCTGACCACCTAGTCTTGCTCGTGTGTCTGGGTCTGATCTGGGCCAAGCTCATACTCATGGTGGAGGCAGGGGAAAGAAGCCAAAGAGAGAACAGAAGTGCATAATGTCTCTCGAAGCCTTGAAACTGACTCACTGTCATGTCCTTTGCATTCTACTGGCCAAAGCAAATGTCAAGGAAAGCCCAGTTTCAAAGGGTGGGGAGACAGATTCAACCTCCTAATGAAGGAGTTGCTAAGTCACTTTGCTAAATGCATAAAGGCCAATAATTAGAGTCATCAGTACAATCAATTCTATATACTAAATAAGCAAAATACATAGTATGTCAGTTAATGGTGAATGTTATGTAGAAACACAAGGCAGAAAATGGGGTAGGGTATTGAAGTGGGTGACATTTGGGTAAATCTCTGAAGAAGAAGAGAAAGTAAGCTTTAAGGTTTCTGGGGCATAAATATTCTAGGCAGAGTGAGTCAAAAACCGGAAGTATAGAAGTATGGCTGTCATGTTTGAGTAGGAGAAAGAAGGCCAGCGTGTTTGGAAAATGGACTGGTAATGACTCAAAGGCCATTGTCAGAACTTTGGCCTCTATGAGTAAGCCGTTGGAGAGTCTTGAGCAAAAGAATGCTATGAGGTGTTTGGAGGCCGTGTTAAGAATAGGCTGTAGGAAGGGCAAGAGGAGAAGGAGGGAGAACAAGTGGAAAACTACTGTAATAACCAGGAGACAGATGATGGTGGTGTGACTAGAGTGGGAGCTGTGGAGGTGGTGAGAAGCATTCAGATTCTGAATATATTTTGATGGTAGAACTCATGACTCAGTCATCAGTCACTCTTCTATTTATGTTTAGAAATAGAACACAATATGTATAAAAATAAGCCAGGTGGTTGCTTTCTTTTCCAAATATAAAGATCCTAAACAAAATATAAATATTCTAAACAAAACACTTTTTTGTACTTTTTGAGTTGTAACTAAATATATTCAATCTACATTTTAGGTTTCATTCATCTCCCTAATGTGTCATATAATTTTAAATTTGGTAATAAATCATGTCTATCGCATATATTAAATGTAAAATAGCTTAATGTGTGTCATTTGTTTAAAAAACAAAGTAGATTGCCTTTATTTATATTATAAACAGTAAAAATTTAAAAATTATTATAATACTGTCCTGAATAACTTAATGATTTCTTAAAATTAGTTTTTAAATTTTTTACAGCTTTGATAAGGTATAATTGACAACAAACTGCACATATTTAGATTGTGCAATTTGGAATCATAACCACAATCAAGATAATAATAATATCTATCTCCTCCAAAAGTTTCCTTGCACTCTTTTATAATTCATCCCTCATCTTCCTCCCTGCCCTCCTCCCTCAATCAGCCACTAATTTGTTTAATGTGACTATAAACAAGTTTGAATTTCTAAGATTTTACATAAATGAAATCTTACACTATGTACTCCTTTTCACACAGCATAAATTTCTGAGATCCATTTATGTTTTCTCATGGTTATGCAGTTCATTCCTTTTTATTCCTGAGTAGTAAGTATTCCATTGTATCAATATTTGTTTATTCATTCCCCTGTTGACAGACATTTGGGTTGTTTCCAATTCTTGGCTGTTGCAAATAAAGCTGTTACGAATATTTGCATTCAAATGTTTCTCTAGATTTATACTTTTATTTTTCTTTGGTAAACACATAGGTATGAAATGACGGGATCATATGTTAGGTGTATGTTTAGCTTTTCAGGAAACTACCAAACTGTTTTCCAAAATGATTTTGCTATTTCACATCTCACCAGCAGTGTATGAAGGTTCTAGTTCTTCAGTATCAATGCTGGAACTTTAAATTTTAGAGGAGTCACATATCATTGTGGCTTTAGTTTGCATATCTCTAAAGATTAATGGTGTTCAGCTCTTTCATGTACTTATTTGCCATCTGTATATCTGTTTTGGAGAAGTGTACAAATCTTTAGCCCAATTTAAAATTGGGTTTTTGTTGACTTATTGAGTTTTTAGCATTTTAAATATGTATTCTGGATTCAAGTCTTTTTCATATATATTAATTTGCAAATACCTTCTCCAAGACAGTGGCTTATCTTTTTATTATTTTAGCAGTGCCTTTTGAAGGGCATACATTTTTTAATTTTCATAAAGTCCATTTGTTATTTTTTTCTTACATGAATTATAGTTTTGGTGTCATAGCTAAGAAATCTGTGCCTAATTTAAAGTAAGAATGACTTTCTCCTGTGCTTTTTTTCCTAGAAGTTTATAGTTTTATGTTTTACTGTTAAGTCTATGATCCATTTTAAGTTACTTTTTGTATATAGTATATATGGTGTGACATTTAGATTGAAGTTCATATTTTTGTGTATGGATTTCCAGCACCATTTCTTGAAGACTGGTATTTGTCCACTGAATTGCCATTGCTCCTCTGTCAAAAATCAGTGGTCCATTTTTATGTGTGGGTTTATTCATGAACTCTCTATTCTATCTATTGATCAATTGTCTAAATTTATACCAAGTTCATACCGTCTTAATTACTTTAACTTTCAGTCTTAAAATCAGTCTTCCAACTTAGTTATTTTTCAAAGTTATTTTGTTTGTGTTAGGTCCTATGCATTTCCATATGAATTTTAGAATGATCTTATCAAACTCAACAAAATTTCTGCTTGCACTTTGATTAGGATTGTATTAAATCTTCGGATCATTTTGGATAGAGTTAACCTCTTAATGGTATTACGACTGTTAATGAGAGTTTAAAATGGTACAACTATTGTTGAAAACAGTAGGATGATTCCTCAAAACATTAAAAATAGAGTTACCATGTGATCCAGTAATTCAACTTCTGGGTATATACCCAAAAGAATTAAAAGCAGAGTCTCAAAGAAATATTTTTATACCTGTGTTCATAGAAGCATTATTCACAATAGGTAAAATGTGAAAGCAACGCAGTGTCCATTGATGAGTGAATCGATAAGCAAAACGTGGTATATACATATAATGAAATACTATGAGTCTTAAAAGGAAGGAAATTCTGACATAAGCTACAACATAATTGAAACTTAAGGACATTATCCTAAGTCAAATAAGCCAATCACAAAAAGACAAATATTATATGATCCCATGAAGTACTTAGAGTAGTCAAAATCGTAGAGATGGGAAGTAGAATGGTGGTGGCCAGGGCCTGAGGAGAGGGAGAAATGGGGAGTTATTATTTAATGGGTACAAAGTTTCAGTTTTGCAAGGTGAAAAGAGTTCAGGAGATGGATGGTGGTAATGACTGCACAGCATTATAAATGTATTTAATACTACTGAACTGCACATTTAAAAATTGTTAAGATGGTAAATTTTATGTTTCACGTATCTTGCCACTGTACAAAAATTGAAAGGAAAAAGAGATAAGGATATTTAGATTATCTGTTTTTTCTTGAGTGAGCTTTGATACCTGCATCTTTCAAAGACTGTCTGTTTTATCTAAGTTGTTGAATTTTTAATATCTGTTTCTTTTCCTTTTAAATCTGTGAAATCAGTAATAATGTCACCTCTCTTATTCTTAACAATGGTAATTTATGTCTTCTCACACTCTCTTCTAATTAGTCTGGGTAGAGGTTTATTAATTTTATTCATCACAAAACCAGATTTTATTTATTTATTTTTGTTTTCTCTTTCTTTGATTTCCTCTGTGATTTTTATTTCCATTCTTCTGATTGCTTTGGGTGTCATGTTCTCTTTTATTCTTCTAGATTCTTAAGATAGAACTTGAGATCATTGATTTGAGCTCTTTCTAAATTTTTAATATACAGTTTTAGTGCTATGCATTTTTCCTTTAGTGGTAACCCACTCATTTTGGTATTGTGTTTTCCTTTCCATTCAGGTCAAAAAATACTTTCAATTATCCCTTTGATCTCTTCTTGACCAACTGGCTATATAGAAATGTGTTATTTAGTTTCCAAACATTTGGAATATTTAAAATATTTCTTATTGATTTCTAATTTTATTCCATTTTAGCCAGAGAACATACTTTTTGTGACTTGGGTAATTTTGAATTTACTGAGACTAGTTTTACTACCTAGGGTATGGTTTCTCTTGGTAAAATTTCCATGTACACTTGAAAAACATGTGTATTTTATTGCTTTTGAGTGGTATATTCTAAATATGTTATTTAGGCCAGTTGGTGATGTAATTTTCTATCCCCTTGTTTCTCAGTTATTGACAGAGGGGTATTGTAATCTCTGAATATGATTGTAAATTTGTCTATTTCTCCTTGCATTTCTATCAGGTTTTTCTACATGTATTTTGAAGTTCTGTTATTAAATACATAAATGTTTGGATTATTATTATATCCTCCTGTTGCATTGACTGCTTTAACATTATGAAATAACCTACTTCATCACTAATAAATCCCTTTTCTCTGAAATTTACATTGACTAATGTTAATAGTCACTCTAGCTTTTGATAGTCACTGTTTCTTTTGATTTGAATCAGTATGCTATTTCTTTTTCTCTTGTTTTACTTTTAACTTATTTGTATCTTACTCTTTGAAATACATTCCTTGTTGGAATCATAGAGTTGGTTCTTGTTTTTATCCAATTTGATAATCTCTGCCTTTTAATTGAAGGAGTTTAAAATTTTACATTTAATGTTATTATCGATAGGGTTAGGTTTACATGCATTATCTTACTATGTGTTGTTCATTTACCTCATCTATTTGTTCTTTGCTTTTGTCAGGAAGCTAATAATAGTGTAAAATAAAACATGAATGCAAACACACACACACACACACACACACACACACGAGTTCTGACAATTAAGTTCAAGACCTCACCCTAGAAAAAGTGCTACATATCTCATTGCTGAATATCACTATGGTTACCTTTGAAGCTATGCACCAACACCAGAGTCTAGTCCACCCTTCAAGGAAATTTTGGAACTCTCCCTGGAATGGCCGTCAGACCTCTTGTCTTGAATGTCATCAAAATGTCTTCCTTTCAATATTTCCTTTATCTTTGGGTAAAGAAAAAAGTCATTGGGGGCCAGATCAGGTGAACAGGGAGGGTGTTCCAATACAGTTATTTGTTTACTGGCTAAAACCTCCCTCTCAAACAATGCCATATGAGCTGGTGCATTGTCGTGATGCAAGAGTTCCTTCAGAACCACTTTTGCACACACCTTTCTCATGTCAAGATTTTCAGTTAAGATTTTCCCTAACTGTTTCTCTATCGATGTTTACTTGGTCTGCGATGCTTCTCACAGTCAGCCGATAATTTGGACTCACAAGTTAACAAATTTTTGCAATATTTTCATCAGTTCTGCTCATTACTGGCCGCCCTGACCTCTCTATATCAGTGACGCATTCTCTCCTCTCAGAAAAAAATGTTTAATCCATTTGTACACTGCCATTTTCTTCATGGCATTATCCGCATAAACTTGGACTAATATGTTCCTGATTTCACTTCTACCTTGCCAAGTTTAACAAGAAATTTAATGTTTGCTCGTTGCTCCAATTCAAGCTCAGACACTCTCTTGACAGCATACAGAAACATGCAACAACAATAATGAATGCCACTCAGCAAGACACCACCACACATTGACACAAACACAGCTGTGAGACACTGATGTACCAAGGTCATGAAACCTTACCGAGCTGTTTGTACAGTGCTGCCAATGTAAGTACATTGTGGAAAATTCACGAACTTAATTGTCAGAATACAGGCATGCATGCATGCATGTGTGTATGTGTGTGTGTGTGTGTGTGTGTATTTAGATAATATTTAAATTGCTTTGTAAATTGCTTTGTATAGCCATACTTCATGCTAGAGAAGGATGTATGTTATTGCATAGGAGTTGGAACATATACTGAGATTGTAGTATTTATTTTTTCTTTGTTTACATTTTTGTTTGTTTTAACCACTAAAGTATATGCTCCATAAAACCACAGACCTCATTTGTTTTTTTCATCCCAACGGTCCCTGGCACATATTAGGTGAATAATAAATACTTTTTCACTGACAGAGATTAAGTCAGATTCTTGGAATGGATGTAGAAATATCACCTGCACCACGTACAGCCAACAATTGAATCTTTTCCAGGTATCTGGTGTCAGAAAAGAGTTTTAAATAAAGGCATGAGATCATAGCAAGAATCAGGGGCCAAGAGAAAAAAAGAATCTGGGATCAGTCTTGGTAGGAACTAGTAAAAAAGAAGGCAAAAGATACCAGAAATCACATCTGCGAGTGCATGTCCAAGCTGCTTGAATGCTATTCTGCTTTGCCGAGGCTCTCTTTTGATGGCCCATGGCCCCACCACCAAGGCCGGTCCTCTACCACTCTGAATACATTTATTTATTGAGTGAATATTTATTGGGTACATTTTTGTTTTTTCAAGATTAATGTAACATTTTCACAGCTTAGTAAGGAGACAGACATTTACATATAAATTATTGTAAGGCACAACGATGAGCAGAATAATGGTGTGTGTCCATGCATCTGGGGTAGGACTGTGGAAGCCCGATTACCTTTTCCTGGGAGGAAGCTCAGAGAAGACTTCATAGAAAGTCTTAAAGAATGAGCAGGAGTTTCTAAAGTGAATTAGGTGAACAAGGCAGTGAATGGTACCATAGTAAGATGGAAGAAAATGTGAACAAGCCTTAAGGTCATAAAATAGCATGGAGTATTCAAAGTGTACCAGAGAGATTAAGAGAAGAACCTTAGGTCTGGTACTTATTAACTGTGTATACTTTACCAAGTTGCTTAATATCTCAGAGCCCCACTTCTTCTAGCTGTAAAATTAGGATAATAATACCTGCCTGTGGTGTAATTCTGAGGATTAAATGAAATAAAGTATTTAATGTTTTATCTCTCATGTAATTGATAGTCAATAAATCGTCACCATTATTACTGCAACTATTTCTACTACTACCGTTCCTCTTAGTATTACTAGAACATAAAGCATAAAAGGGGAACGAGAGGAGATTAAATTGGAAGGATAGGCAAAATCCATACCGAGGAGAGCCTCATATGCAATGTGAAAGAGCTTCAGCTTGACCTTGGGGCATCTCAGGAATTAGTTCTTAAAGGATTTTAACAGAGGATTAATTTTTTTTTTAAATTGGCTCTTTAGAGCCCTACTCCTGGCACCCATATATGGGAGGTGATTGGGAAAAGTGGGGAAGGGTAGGTAGCCCTGAAATATGTTAAATGTCAGAAGAGGCAGCTCACAATGAAAAACTCGCTAAAAATAATGTACAAAGTAGATAGTTACAGGTTGAGCAAGTAGTAGATAAAACACATATAAAAACCCAACAAACACATACCTAGAAAGATAAGTGTATAGAATTTCAGTGCTTACTAATATTCAATATGTGAGTCACAATTGTCCTAACATCTCCTTTCAATGGAGTTACATCAACCAGTTATTCCTGTCATATTTCTGCCTCCTCTCACACCCTCCCCTCTCTCAATATAAAAAGATGCTCTGTACTATGCTTTATTGAATGTTTGGCCACTTCTGACTGTAAAGTTCCACTTAATCAGAAATTCCAGATTCACACTGAAGTAATTGACTGGCTAATTACTCCTCTGGGAATGTGACCTTAGATTATTCATTATAAATAATGGGAAACCAGATAAGCTTACCCTTGTTTCAGAGCCTGCATCGAAAACAAGGAAGAGGAAGCAGTATTATCTTTATGGTTTTAGCTTCCGTCACTTTCTAGATGCTGCAGCTGTGCCCTCATTGTATTTTATAGCCAGAAAAAAAAAAAAAAATCACCCCTCAGCAGTTCCTATAATTTCAAATTTATAACTATGTCCAGGGTAATTCACCCGTAAGCCAACTAGAAATAAAAATAGAGGAGATAGGCCCATCTGTTGGAGTGATTTCTTAACTGCAGAAAACCTTTTCCTTTCTTTAAAAGCAAAGCTGTAAAATCTGTATAAATTCCAATTCGTAAACCATGAAACTCTAATTTTTCTACTTCCCTAGTCACTTTGAGTAAATGACTTTGCATATGTGGGATGTCAAAAATCAACAAAATGGTCTCAGGGAGTGTGAGTGATCGATTTTAACTACATGGAAGTCTTTTCAGTGTTGGCAAAATTTTCTTCGGGTAACTTAGGACCAAAAGAATTCTATGTTATTTGATATGGAAAGATCCATGTCTTCACTTAGTATTTTTTCTGCTGTATAAGTGAATTTCAACATCTTATTTCATTGTTTTTAGTTCACTATATATTCCCTCAGAAATTTAAAATTAACACACTTTCCTTAAATCTTTTATCTCTATCTTATAATAAGGTCTCACTTTGAAATACTGGTAGGGCTACAGCCATTAAGAGGAGAAATCCCTTATCCTGAATAATTGAGACAAGAGTAATTGTTTTGCTTGAATATTCTGGCTATGAATCTATCATATTTCCTCCTGTTCTTCCTGTGTAGAATAAACTCTAGCTGACAAAAACTGCTTTGTATTACCTGGAGAGTGTGACCTGGATTTTTTACATGATAAATCAAAGGGAAAGTCGCCTGGAGTAGTTACCACTTGTGCAGCAGGACCGCCTCTGATTGAAACCTACATGCGTATATTCTGTGAAATAAGAGGTTTTACCATAGAGCACCACATAATGGCCACCCTTTCACTTTCTACAAGCCGGTAACAGGAAACACAAGTGCTTTTCAAGTAATTTTTACGCCACCACATAATCATTTCCCGTAAGTCACAAATCTCGGCGCAATGAACAGGAAGGCTGGGAAACATCAGGCAGTCATGCTATGGGTGCCCTCACACCATCAGTGGAGATAGGCTGAGAAATGCCACTTTTTAATGCAACTGCCCTCACTCCTCCTAGGCGTTCCTGACTTCGTGGTATGTCTTGCTAAGTGAAGGGGTCTGACACAAAGGAAGAACCTTCAGTTAGATGTAAAGCCTATCACTGTTGAGCAGTCACTTAGGGAGCATAATTTTACTATAATTGGATTGTTTGCTTAGTAGATTATTAGATTATTTGTTTATGAGGTCGATTCTGCTCTTTTTTATGTTGTTTGGTTTCTTTGTTCTTTCACTCACTCATTCATTCACTCACTTATTCATTCAATGAATATTCCAGTGCCTTCATAGCTTGGAAGGCCCAGGCTGTGCTAGTGGAATTCAAGATTGGCTGAGGAGGCTTGGTTTCTTCTTTCCTAACTCATCAAAAAATAACTGAGTTGAGAACAATTGAGTTTACTCCTCCTGGATTGAACTTCAGAAATTTCACACGAACACTTAATTGAAATAAAAGTATACATACAACAAGCTATGGTTTCTATAAAGATTTGATTATATGTGTAGTTTTTATGTCAATAGCAAACCCCTCTTTCTCACTGGATCTCAAGTAATTCACACATAGAAACATAAGGTTTAAGATTGAAGACTTTGGGGAAAAATTCTGCCAACTGTCTAGTCAGGGTCAATCCTTGATAAATTGTAAATAAAGATAAATTTGTCCTCAGCACCTCGCAAAGGTGTCCTTTCATCCTTTCGTAATAAATTCTTTCAGGTTGTTGAAGTCAGCCCTATAACAACAACTTTGCTCAGAAAGAATTGCTATCAGTTGATATTAGTTATTCTTACTTTGGTGTGAATTTAGATCTGTGTCTCTACCAGAACTATTTGCATTTTAACAGGAGTTTAGAAATAAGAGACTGTATTTTGTGGAAGGAAATTCAAGATTAATTAATCATGCGGGGAGGCGGGTCCATTCCTAATATTAGCCAATGACTTCTTGACATAGGCGTGAGATTAGCCATCTCCACTCCACTCATTGATGGATTAGTTGGTATTATGAGCTTAATTTCCCTTCTGTTTTAAGTGCAACCAATTCTATTGGTTGGGGTCAAACAACTATTTGTATCTTCTTTGAAGCAGTATGTGATGAAAGCTATTCAATAGAAACATTTCTGAATTAGTACAGAGTATACGATTTGTCATAGATCTAAAAATACTTGCAGTGATGTGTTACCAGAATGACTTCAAGGAGGAAATGATTGATTGTAATTAGAAAACAAACCACAGGCCAAGCACTCAATCATCAGAAATCTGATAGAAAAGGAAGCCTCTATTAGGACATCATTACATATGACACCCACACACCTGTTATTCCATTTACAGACTCCTTTGTCTTTTAAAGATTGACTGGAATGATACAGAAAAAAGTTCGAACAGGAAATGATGGGAAATAGTAGTATTTTAAGAGTCCTGACTTACCAGTGCTTCTACACAAAGTCAGTTTTTTGTTACAGCATTTCTAATTTCATTCAACAAATGACGCTCTCATGTGCTACCTCATACACTAAGAAACCCTGTGACTTACTAGTTTGTATCCTCATTTCCATGTATAGCACCTAGGACTTAGGTTCTCATCTAGTGTGTCTTAAGGCTGAATAAAAGTATCACTGTTGAAAGAGTCAAACAAAATTTGCATGAGTAGTTAGAATTAATATGAAGAAAAAAGAGGTAGCAGGGGATTAATGAAATACATACATAAAATAAATACAACAAATTCTACCTACCTTAAAATCCAATATACCCCCACCATTTCCTGAAGTCCCTGAGGTGGTAAATCTCCAAGTTCTCAAATAAATTGGTGTCTTAGGGTGAATTCTGGGTGAGGAATATTCATAAGTAACTAGATTTTCAATAGTTAGGTTATTTTCTCTTCTTTTTTCTTACACACATACTTTATAAATTTCTCTCAAGCAAACAATCAAGCACCAGTATGTATTTCAGACTTCCAATTTGCTCAGCATGGCATTCACACTGTAGGACACATCTGTAGAAATAGAAAACATAGCTTCTATTCTGAGATGCCTACACTGTTTGGAAAAACGAGCAACACAGGTAAAGTAGGAACCCAGAGACAGGAAAGTGCATGGACAACGGAGAAGGGTCTACTTTTGGGTAAACCCCACCCCCCTTACCAAGAGCTTTTTTGGAAAGTCAAGTCCCTGGCAGTACTGATTTAATTTGAACTGTTAATTATTAGGACAATAGAATTGTAGGATCAGAAGCTATAATAACTGTACTTGTTACTTCAGCTGTCAAATTTAAACTGTCCAGTGAACTTTCATCTCCTATATCATCGTAGTATTTTATATACATCCTTATTTCAGGTTCAAAATAAGAAACTAATACACACACACACTTGCACACACACACATCACAAATACGTGGCTTTATCACATTACGAATGCACACACACCCAAACAAGAGTATGGGGCTCCAAGTCTTTTCTACACCTGCAAAATTAAAGCCATTGAGACAGATAAACTACCAAGACACAATGTGATAAATGGATGCAATAGTTAATTTGTAAGTTGCCTTCCATCTCATTGATAGGATTTCCTGAATCTGCTTTATCTTGGATTCTTTATCGTCTATGTTTGTTATTAGTTTGTAGCAAACTTTTGTTTTCTAAATTTAAGTTTTCCAAATGTAAATCATTTTATAACAGATCAAACCTCCTAATAATTTGCTATCACGTAACTTTTTATACCTCATTATATTGTTGTGTATACCATTTTTTCTGAGGTTTTTATTCATCTCAGTAGTAGCAATAACAAAGTGTTAAGTGAATAACGTATAACTGAATCACTGTGCCAAATACTTGAATCAACACAAAATGGGTCATTGAATATTGTAACGAATAGCTAACGGTTCCAAAAAAATAGATCCCTTCCTTTGGTTGCACAGTCTTCAACCTTATAAAGCTCCGACTATTAAATTGAACTTCAGGTTTCTGTGCTGTGCAGCTTGGGGAGGTCACTGATAGTTCGCAGAATGGTAAATTTCTGAGAGATTGTTTATCACTTGATCAGAGTCAACCTTCTAAACCAGCTGCTAGATTTAGCTTCCTATACTTTAAGAGAATGAACTTGCAAATGCTATCTTCTGGATATTTTGCTGGTTTATTATACAGTATTATTTCTGTATTAATCAGACACTCAACAGGTACTTAATAACCACTCACTCTTCCTCCTCACCTCTATCTTCTTTTGGTGTGGTAGGGGAAGACACAGAGGAGCATGTCAGGCTTTCTGTGGCTTGCAACCTTGTCATCTTGCTGAGCTGACCTACATGGTGACATACACGTAATCAAGGAACAATTAATGTAAAACTATGTGGCACTTACTACTGTGTTTGCACTTGAAATTCAGGGGAGAAAGTGATGACAGTTGGTGAAGTCAACACATGCTTTGTAGAGATCCTTGGATCTAAGCTATATCTAGGACTGGTAGAGTTTTGACTCTACCAGGCAGAAGGAGAGGAAATAGGCATTATACGTGAGGGTATCATCAGCGAGAGCGTGGCTGGCAATGAGCAGAAAACACAGAGAACCAGGGTGAAGCATGCATTAACTGGAGGAAAATTGCCTGTTGCGGGCTGTGGACACTGATTTCAATTGACAGGGTTGTATCTGATTCTGGATCCTTGGAATCCAAGCTGAGGAACTCAGGACTGGGGCCGCAAAAAGGAGACACCAGGGGTTATAAGTAGCGAGGGGTTGTAAGATAGAAGCCATGAAAAAAGGGAGACAAGTGTGGCAGGTGGAACAGTGGCTAGAAATCAAGTATAAAGCACCATCAACAACCAAGTTTCTGTGTGTAATAAATAACCAATACACAGTGCTGTGCACCAACTTTTCCCTATGATTTCACAATGAGTTATTTTTGATACCACCACTTTCATTATTTAAAACAGAACACTACAATTTCATATACCATCTGTGAGCTCCAAATGGTCATAATTAACAATCACAAATGTTCTGAAAAGGTGATGTGCTAAAAATAGCCTTATCATACTTGTCAGCAGGCTGCATCTGTGAGTACCATGACATTCAATGAAAGAATGACTACATTTTGTTATGCTTTCACATGATTATATTCCTTACACAGATTATGAAACTATGAAAACATGCCTCTCTAATTAACCATCTTGAGTTTTAATATGTTAACTAAATGGTCAATTAGGGGCAAAAATAGCAAGACCATACCAAAAGTAAGTTTCCCTTAAATGAGATCTGACTGGGGTAGTACCTAGAACACAGCAAATATCCTCCAAAATGCTTCTTGAATGTTGGAGAAATGTCAATTATTTGGGTGTATTTGTGGCAAATGTAAAGGGCTATTTTATTGTTTTGTCACCCAATATTCCCATTCTCCTTCATTCCTTAAGGAGAACCCCATAGAGAGAGCATGGTTTGGGGGTGAAAGAGAATTACCTCCCTTCAGAGTGTGCATGCACAATTCCTGGAAAAGCTGGCTGGCCAAAGCAAGGTTAGGATTGGGAGTCTGGAGTTAATTTTCACCACCGAAAATGCCCGTTCTTTTACATACTTCACACTTATGGCTGTCTAAACTGCTACAGCTAGCTAGAGAAGCAATGAGCCAAAAACGCATTAAATTTCGTCAAACTGAAGGTGCTGCTGATTGTAAGATGCACTATTATCTTATATACGACTAAGAAAAACACTTCAAATTAAACCATGGCACAATGTTTCTGTCTGATTTTTTAAAAATTTATTTTATACTTAAACACATCTAAGAGCTCTTTTAGACTTACTAACCTAGTTTTTAAAGAATCATGTATCACTCTTTCAGAGGGAAAATATAAATAAAAAAGTGTTGCTTAAAGTATTGCTAAAACTTCCCATTAATGGTTTCACTCTTCTAAATGACTTTTGACTCAGCTCCATCAACGCCGGTGATTTTATTTATAGCCATTCTCCATGCCATCAAAAGCCTCAATGGCACAATATTTTTTAAAAGAATTCTCCTCTATTTTCTCTGGGATTTTCTTCCAATCTACTAATAAATTTCATGCTAGCATTTTGTTATTCTTGCTGAAACTGTTTAGACACAAGCCACAAAAGCACCAGGAACTATCATACTTGGGCTACTTAGTACTTCTCAGTCTCTGATGAAATTTAGCTGCCAGTCCTCTATCTGCTCAGCTATCATACATATTTTTAAAGGGATAATGACTTTTTTTGGGGGGGGCTGGTGGGAGGAGAATGTCTCATTCTTAGATTTTTGTGTTTTACAATTAAATATGGAGCCAAACTTTTGGCCATTGGCTATTTTGCATAGTACCACAGTGAGAAGCTACGTTTTGTTACCCAAATTAATGATTTTGATTTCTTGATTTCATAGTATTAATAATATAAATTTAAGGCATAGCAGAGAATGCTGGGGTTTCATTAAGGTTTCCTACTTGAGTAAATCCAATTTCATGTTTTTCTTAATTAAATCACTTGTACTGGAAGTTGAGTAGTTCGTGTTCAAAGGCAGAAGGAGTGTCTGACAAAATCCTGTTTGATATCTTAATGCTGGTCCCGCTGGATACATGAATCACTCACATCAGCCGATCATGTTTGAAATTTCCTTCATCTATTCTTATGGTTTTGGCAATGTCTTCTGCCTTTTTATACGTTGCTTAGATGTGGTTGTCAATTCTTTTCCACCTATCTCAGTAACAAAACATTACATAAATTCATTTATTTGTGGATCTCTTCCTTTCTTCATTCCTACAAGCACTTAGTTATTGCTTTTGCAAGAATCATGGAATTGCATCCATTCTTCTAATAACAAAATTTTGCTTTGCTAAAATCAAATTTATGTCCCATTGCTGTTTCCTTTCCTTTCTTCATACACAATAACTTTTTATATCAATGCGGAATCATAGTAAAATTTTCCTGAAAACATTTTAAATGGCAATTCAACTCCGTATGTTTATAGAGCAATGTACATCATTTAACTGAAATGATGACAATATGAACAGCTCTGACCAAGTTTATATATGACTAGCCAACAGCTAGTATATGATACAGTGAGTGTAAGACTTACCCTGTGGCTGAGGAGCCTCCTGGGGAAAAATACAAACTGCAACATATCCAGGATATACAGATTGATGGGTCTAAGGATGGGACCTGGGGGAGAGGATGGGAGTTGAGCAGTAGAAGTGACGGTGCAGAAAGATATGGCAAAATCCCTGAGGAAGAGCTCTCCAAAAGGTTTGGCCCAGGTAGCAAGGCACGTGTGTCAGTAGAGAGGATCCAACAGCCTTGCTGTGCAGGCCCCTCCACCTTACATAAGTATAACACAGAGGAGAGAAGGGTTCTCCTCTACTTGCCTGGCAGGTATGGGTAGATGGAGGGCTGCTATGGTCATAGGTGCACAGGTGCTCGCAGAGAAAAGTGCTGGTTAGCAAGAGCATCTTGACTCAGGACAAAAGAGGTTACTGGCTGCCTGGACTAATTCAAGGATGTCAGCCACCTCTTGGGGACTGCCCAAACAAATACTTTTACAGCGATTCTTGTGTGAAAGGTACTGAGCTTTATAAAGTGCTGAGATTCCTGCATGGGTCTAATGAAGAGTAAATGCAACGTGGGCTCCTCTGTAGTCATAGAAGGGTGATGCTCAAGAAAAGTTGCATTAGCCCTTTCAGTGTTAAATCGCAGAGAATGTACAAAGACAGCACAGAAATGGATTTTCTCTTCCTTTCTTTTCTCCATCTAAGTAGATTTTTACAATTAAATCTTGATTTTGTTTTTCTCCCAAGTTCACTGAGATACAATTGGCAGACAGCACTGTCGAAGTTTAAGGTGTACAGCATTGTGATTTCACTTACACATATTGTGAAGTGATTAGCACAGTTAGTTAACAACCATCAGATAATATAGATATTGGAAAAAAAAAGAAAAAAATGTTTTTTTTTCCTTTTGATGAGAATTCTTGGGATTTACTTTCTTAACAACTTTCAAATATACCACACAGCAGCATTAACTATATTCCTCATGCTGTGCATCACATCCCTTGTTCTTATTTATCTTCTAACTGGAGCTTTGTACCTTTTGATCACCTTCATCTAATTCCCATTCCCCAGCCACCACTCTCATCTCTTTTTCTATGAGTTTTTTCCCTAACATTCCACTATAAGTAAGATAATACATTATTTGCCAATTTCTGAATTGTTTCCCTTAGTATAATGTCCTCATGATCCATCCATGTTGTCACAAATTGTAGGATTTCCTTCTTTTTTATGGCTGAATAATATTCCATTGTATCCATATATATCACAACTTTATCCATTCATTTCTCAATGGACAAATTGATTGTTTCCATGTCTTGATTATTGTAAATAATGCTGTTATGTACATGGGGATGCAGATATCTCTTACAGTGTTTTCTTTCCTTTACGTATATTCCCAGAAGTGGAATTGTTGGATCGTATGGTAGGTAGTTCTATTTTTAATTTTTTGAGGAACTCCCATACTGTTTTCCATAGTGGCTGCACCAAATACAATGCCACTGACAGTGCACCAGATTCCCTTTTCTCCACATGTACACCAACACTTGTTATTTCTTGTCTTGATGATAGCCTTTCTGACAGGTGTGAGGTGATATCATGCTTCTGATTTATATGCTGAGTACACTGAGACATCCCTTATACTTTGTGATAGTAAGTACCTTCTCACATACCTGTTAGCCATTGTATGTCTTCTTTGGAAAAGTGTCTATTCTAAATTCTGGATTTGGGTGATACCCCTCTATGTAGAGGAGTCATCCATGAGTGTATAGAGAACTAATAAGAAAGTTTCAGACCGCAAAATGTCTCTCAGCTGATGTGTTGCTAAGGCTTAAAATGTCTCTCAGAGATTCTTTCCCACCCTGCTTTCTGAGATTTCTTTTATAATCCAATGATTCTAAGAGAGGTTAATACAATACGAAATCTGACAATTAAGTTCAGGAACTTGTTGTAACGATGTTGCTAACCTTTTTTGATATCAGGGATTATTCGTTATGAATTTGTACCAACTTGACAAATAGTTAACCAAGTTTATTATTTGGAAATGCTGAAAAGGCTGCATGAAAAACTTAGATGACCTGAACTGTTCACCAACAGTGCATGGCTCTTGCATCACGACAATGCACCAGCTCACACGACACTGTCTGTGAGGGAGTTTCTAGTCAGTAAACAAATAACTGTGTTGAAATACTCTCCCTACTCACCTGATCTGGCCCCCAATGACTTCTTTCTTTACCCAAAGAAAAAGGAAACATGGAAAGGAAGACATTTTGATGACATTCAGGACATCAAGGGTAATACGACGACCACTCTGATGACCATTCCAGAAAGAGTTCCAAAATTGCTTTGAAGGGTGGACTAGGCGCTGTCTTCAGTGCATAGCTTCCCAAGGGGAGTACTTCAGAGGTGACCATAGTGATATTCAGCAATGAGATATGTAGCACTTTTTCTAGGATGAGTTTGTGAACATAATTGTCTGACCTCGTACATGCTAGCCATTAGAATTCAGCTATTAACACATTACTTTTGCAGATGACTGTCCTCTGGGATGGAGGGATGGACAGATATGAGGGCATGTATTGTCTTAATTAAGGGAAGGGGAATGAACGGACATGAATAAGAGGGATGATGGAAACTGACATAAAATTTAAACTTACTGTAACAAAGAGACCCCAAAATACAGTGGGCCAAGACGTAGAGAAATTTATTTCTCTTTTATATAAGATTCCAAGGTGAATGTCCAGGTTTATGGGCCATTTGGTTCTATGAAGACATATCATTCAGGAGCAAAGTTCCTTTTATCATGTAACTGCTTTTGTCACCATTGATAATGATCTGTCCTTTCGAAACCCAGTGTAAGTAATAGCTACCAGATATCTGGAGCAGTGCTACAATGGTAGAAATGTTCTCTATCTGCACTGTCCAACAAGGTAACCACTAGACACATTTGGCTATATAGCACTTGAACTATGGCTACCATGTCTAACTAACTGAATTTAATTAAATTTTGTTTAAATTTAAGTAGCTACATGTGGCTAATGATGCCATATCGAACAGTATGGAGCTGAATAGGCAAGTATGTTAAACTATAAACTCAGGAGGACAGGTTTACACATGTGTCTCTTCCCCCAACCCCCATATTCCAGTATCTTTCAAGGTTCTTGGACCCTGAAAGGAATTAGTTCATTGTTTTTATCTTGCTCTTGGAGACAGATGCAGACATGGTCACATGGCCTTGATTTGGTGGGGACAAAGATTTTTAGTAGAATGTGATAGATAGAATTTGAACTTCTTCCAGCTCAGCTTTCCTGGCAGCAGATGTGAGTCCTGATGTGAAAGAGGTCTATATCAGCCTATGGATTTATTTATTTTTTTGAGTTTCTGTCCTTCATCTTTTGCAGTTCCTCTGGAAATAACCCATAAAGTAATCTTATTAAATTATTGCTCTCATCATACTAGTCTTGCTCACATGGCAAATTGAGGTTCTGCTTTGTGTTTTAAGCTGTTATAATCACTTACATCTTACCTTAAAATGATTTATATAGGAAAGAAATTTCTTTAATCAGTTTTTATTTTCAGGAGACGTGTGCAGTCCCTTAAACAAGTAGAGTTAATTAGCATGAGTTTGCTGAGATCATAGTAAAATATAAATTGGTAGTTAAAGTTAACCTCTTATGACAACTTTGTGGTTTACCACATGATAGGAAACACCATAAACAGTTTAAATAAGTAGTTTCCTATAGAAAAGTTGTGTGTCAAGGTGACAAGATCAACAGTTCTTTGAACTATTAAAATAAATACTTATGTATTAGGAAAGCTGTTTTCCCTTGTTAGCAAACACGCTGACACAGAAATTCAATTTTTGTATAACAAGTTAAAGAATAGTATACATTTATTTTAAATTTTAAGGTAACAAACATATAAAATTTCACTAAATTTTTCCTTTTCTGTCTAATAAGACATAATGGCTAGCTTAGCATCTACTTTCTCAAAGAACCTATTTGAACCATATTTCATTGTTTTAAGGTTTCATTAAATCTGTAAAGTTTCTGGTTTCACTTATACTTTTTAAATCAAGGCATTATAATATCTAAGAGAAATACCAGAGTCACTAGGAATGGGTACAGATGAAATGAGAGGCAAAGTATACTCAGCAAATGCAAACAAAATGAAAGCAGAAATGACAACATAAATTTCTCAGAAGTAGAATTCAAATCTCACTGAATTAAGTGGGATATAGAGGATTATAATATAATGATAAAAGATATAACCTACACACATATTATCATTTTAAACTTTTATGTAACAAATACAACAGAAAAACACGCAAAATAAAATCTAGAAAGACAACTTGATAAAGCAATCAGAATGAGTATACAGAAGTGTAACTCAAATTAAGATCAGAAAATACAAGGACATAGAATATTTTAAATATTTTTAATTTGAAATAAAAATAACTTATTGTTATACAATAAGTTTGAACAATATTAAAGTATAAAGTAAGAGAATATCTTCATCACACTCTCTCAGTTCTACAACCTGCCCAGAGATGACTTCTGTCATTTTCTATGTATCCTTCCAGAACTTTTTCTTATGCATTCATAGATCTTATCAATGCATGCAGATAAATTTATTTGATCCATAGTAGGGATTTACTATAATTAAGTATACATATTTTATATATATACACACACACACACACACACACATATATGTATATATATTATATATGTATATATGTGTATATATTGTATATATATGTATATACATATGTATAATATATATACATATACATATAATATACATATACATATATATGAATATATATATATGTGTGTGTGTGTATATATATATATATATATATATATATATACACATATACAGTCTAAGTGATAGATTTTAAATTGTTTCCCAAAGTTTGTTATTATAAACAATGCTTAAATGAACATCCTCATACAAATATCTTTGTGCGGGTATGGGATGTTCGTATGACAAAAACCAACTAAGTGAAGTTGTTTGGGCAAAAATTTGATGTGCAACAAAGCCAGATTTGACAACTGATTGTCATTTAGTATGAGCAAATAACCTACGTTGCTAAAAAGAGCTGATATTTAGGGTTTTTTTGTTTTGTTTTGTTTCGTTTTGCTTCAGGACAACCTGGGCATACACAGAATTTCTTATTTTACTCCTGAAATTAGTAGTAACCCTTATAATGTTTCACTATATGGTTTGCTGAAGATCACTGTTTTTGTTTCACTATATGGTCTGCCTGTCACTGTATTTGTTTCACTGTATTTGTTTCACTGTATTTGTTTTCACTGTTTTTGTTTCACTATATGGTCTGCCTGTCACCCATTATCAAATTAGCTGTTATGATTAAGGAAAGTCAAATTCATTTAAAATTATTATTAAATTTGTTTATGGTATCTTATCCTATATTTCTTCAATCAATTAGTATTAAGTTATAATTCCTCCATCATGAAAGTGAGGTCGAATTTAGTCCGTTTTTTTGTCATTTTTCAAAATGTTCTATGACTTTTTCTCTTTTAGTCTGTTCATGTAGATTTTTCTAATATTAAAACATCCTGGAATAAGCTCTACTTAGTCATTGTGTATTATTATTTTATAGAACAATGAATTTAATTTAGTAATCCTGAAATTGCTGTATGTTTGCACTGCATTCATAAGTCATATAGTCTATAATTTTCTTCTTTCTTCCTTCCTTCCTTCCTTCCTTCCTTTCTTTCTTTCTTTCTTTCTTTCTTTCTTTCTTTCTTTCTTTCTTTCTTTCTTTCTTTCTTTCTTTCTTTCTTTCTTTCTTTCTTTTCTTTTCTTTTCTTTTCTTTTCTTTTCTTTTCTTTTCTTTTCTTTTCTTTTCTTTTCTTTTTTTGTTTTTGTTTTTGTTTTAGTTCTTGTCCAGCTTCGGGTTATCTGGCTTATGCTAGTCTTGAAAAATTAGTTGCAACACTGGAAACATATGTAATATTGCTAACCGTTGTAACCCCAATAAATTTTACTTAAAAAAAAGGCAAATTAGTTGGAAAACTGTCCATCTTTTTCAATTATCTAGGGCAGTTCAACTATGACAGGAACTACCTGTCCTTGAAGGAAGAGCCCCGTTGGAATGTGGCTACTTATCAATTTCTCATTATTGTCTATTTTTAAAGAACTTTCAGTTTTTCTATTTCTTTCTCTTTTTTTTTTGGTGATAAAAAAATTTATTCTAATTGGATTTAATTAGAAATCAACAACACACTGAAGTGAAATTGTCTATGATTTACTTATTTTTTTCCATAATGAGAGATACATATATATATATATATTTTATATATATATATATATATATATATATATATATATATATAATTTATTTATTTATTTTTACTGGAGAGTCAACTGTGAATTCTTTTTTTTTTTAATTTATTGGGGTGACAATTGTTAGTAAAATTACATAGATTTCAGGTGTACAATTCTGTATCACATCATCTATAAATTGCATTGTGTGTTCACCACCCAGAGTCAGTTCTCCTTCCATCACCATATATTTGATCCCCTTTACCCTCATCTCCCACCCCTCACCCCCCTTACCCTCTGGTAACCACTAAACTATTGTCTGTCTTGTCTATGTGGTGTTTTGTTTTTTTTTCTTAGACGTTTATCATTTATATCCCTCACACTGTAGACCCCCTTCCCCCCATCCACTATCTCTCTGACATCACACTGAGCCATCCTATTTCCACTATCTCCACTCCCAATGCTGTACTCTGCCTGTACTCTGCCTCTTGTGTGTATATATAATATTATAGTTGGCATTCATTATTGTTCAGCTTCAGGTGTACAGTGCAGTGATCAGGCATCTACATCTTCCCTGAGATGGTCTCCGAAATGGGACACATGTCTATTGGATACCCTACAAAATCTTTACAACATTATTGATTACGTTCCCCAGATTAATTTTGAAAACCCCGTGGCCATCTTGTGGTTCCTGATTGTTTTCTAATCCCCTCACCTTCCCCCTTACCCCCATCCCCCCGCCCATCTAGCAACCCTCAGTTTTTCCTCTTTGTCTCCAAAACCGTTTCTGATTAGTTCATTCACTTATTCTATTCTTTAGATTCCACATATAAGTGAGATCATATGGTATTTGTCTTTCTCTGTCTGACTTATTTAACTTAACATAATGTTCTCTAGGTCCATCCATGTTGTTGCAAATGGTAAGATTTCTTTCTTCTTTATGGCTGCGTAGTACTCCATTGTATAAATGTACCACAGTTTCTTAATCCAGTCATCTACCGATGGGCATTTCGGTTGTTTCCATGTCTTAGCTATTGTGTATAGTGCTGCAATAAACATAGGAGTGCATAAAGATTTTTGAATTGGAGTTTTGGATTTCTCCAGATAGATACCTAGGAGTAGAATTATTGGATCATAGGGTAGTTCCATTTTCAGATTTTTGAGATACCTCCATACTGTTTTCCATAGTGGCTGCACCAATCTGCAATCCCACCAACAGTGCACAAGCGTTCCCTTTTCTCCACATCCTCACCAGCACTTGTTGTTTGTTGATTTATTGATGATAGCCATTTTGACTGGGGTGAGGTGGTATCTCATTGTGGTTTTTATTTGCATTTCTCTGATGGTTAGTGAGGTTGAGCATTTCTTCATATGTCTGTTTGCCATCTGTATGTCCTTTTTAGAAAAATGTCTCTTCAAGTCCTCTGCCCATTTTTTAATTGGGTCGTTTGTTTTTTTGAAGTTGAGTGAGTTTTTTTATAGATTTGTGATATTAATCCCTTATCAGATATATCATTGGCAAATATCTTTTCCCATTCAGTAGGATACCTTTCTGTTTTATTGATGGTTTCCTTTGCTGTGAAAAAACTTTTTAGTTTGATATAATCCCACATGTTTATTTTTTCTCTTACTTCCCTCGCGCGAGGGGATATATCAGTAAAACTCTTACTCCAGGTAATGTCTGTGATGTTTATTCCTATATTTTCTTCTAGGTATTTTATGGTTTCAGATCTTACCTTTAAGTCTTTAAGCCATTTTGAATTTATTTTTGTATATGGCGTAAGGAGGTGGTCCAGCTTCATTTTTTTGCATGTCTCTGTCCAGGTTTCCCAGCACCATTTATTGAATAGACTGCCTTTACCCCATCGTACATTCTTGCTTCCATTGTTGTAGATTAAATGGCCATATAGGCATGGATTTATTTCTGGACTCTCTATTCTGTTCCATTGATCTATGTGTCTGTTTTTATGCCAGTACCATGCTGTTTTGATTACTGTAGCCTTGTAGTATAATTTGAAGTCAGGTATTGTTATACCTCCCACTTTGTTCTTATTTCTCAAGATTGCTGAGGCTATATGGGGTCTTTTATGGTCCCATATAAATTTTAGGATTATATGTTCTATTTCTGTGAAAAACGACATTGGTAGTTTGATAGGAATTGCGTTGAATATGTATATCGCCTTAGGCAATATGGACATTTTAACTATATTAATTCTTCCTATCCATGAACATGATATGTGTTTCCATCTATTTATATCTTCTTTCATTCCTTTCTTCAGTGTCTTATAATTTTCTTAGTACAGATCTTTTACTTCTTTGGTTAAATTTATTCCCAGGTATTTTATAGTCTTTGGAGCAATTGTAAATGGGATTGTTTTTTTTAATTTCTCCTTCTGATGTTTTATTATTGGTATACACAAATGCAACTGATTTCTGAATATTAATTGTGTATCCTGCTACTTTACTAAATTCATCTATCAGCTCTAATTAGCTTCTTGGTGGAGTCTTTAGGGTTCTCTATATATAGTATCGTATCATCTGCATATAATGATAATTTTACTTCCTCCTTACCAATTTGGATGCCTTTTATTTCTTTTTTTTGTCTGATTGCTGTGGCTAGAACTTCCAGGACTATGTTGAATAGAAGCGGAGATAGTGGGCATCCTTGCCTCGTTCCTGATCTTAGGGGGAATGGTTTTAGCTTTTCCCCATTGAGTATGATGTTAGCTGTGGGTTTGTCATATATGGCCTTTATTATGTTGAGATATGATCCCTCTATTCCCACTTTCTTAAGGGTTTTTATCATAAATGGCTGTTGGATTTTATCAAATGCTTTTTCTGCATCTATTGATATGATCATGTGATTTTTATTTTTCATTTTGTTAATGTGGTGTATCACATTAATTGATTTGCGAATGTTGAACCACCCTTGCATACCAGGGATGAATCCCACTTGATCATGGTGTATGATCTTTTAAATGTATTGCTGAATTTTGTTCGCTAATATTTTGTTGAGGATTTTTACATCTATGTTCATTAGAGATATCGGCCTGTAGTTTTCTTTTTTTGTGGTGTCTTTGTCTGATTTTGGGATCAGGGTGATAGTGGCTTCGTAAAAAGTGTTTGGGAGTCTTCCCTCCTTCTGGATTTTTTGGAAAAGCTTGAGGAGAATAGGTGATAATTCTTTTTTGAACGTTTTGTAAAATTCACCTGTAAAGCCATCTGGTCCAGGGCTTTTGTTTGTTGGGAGATTGTTGATTACTGATTCAATTTCCGTGGTGGTAATCAGTCTATTCAGGTTTTCTGTTTCTTCTTGAGTTAGCCTTGGAAGGTTATACGCCTCTAGAAATTTGTCCATTTCTTCCAGATTGTCAAATTTGTTGTCATAGAGTTGCTCATAGTAATTTCTTAAAACTTTTTGTATTTCTGCGGTGTCCGTTGTCACTTCTCCTCCTTCATTTCTGATTTTATTAATTTGGGTCCTCTCTTTTTTTTAATGAGTCTGGCTAAAGGTTTGTCAATTTTGTTTATCTTCTCTAAGAACGAACTCTTGGATTCATTGATCTTTTGTATTGTTTTTCTGGTTTCTATATCATTTATTTCTTCTCTGATCTTTATTATCTCCTTCCCTGTGCTCTCTTTGGGCTTATTTTGCTGTTCTTTTTCCAGATCCCTTAAGTGTGAAGATAAACTGTTGATTAGTGATGTTTCTTGTTTTTTTAGGTAGGCCTGCAATGCTATGAATTTCCCTCTTAGGACTGCTTTCGCGGCGTCTCATAGATTTTGGGTCGTCGTGTTTTCATTTTTGTTTGTCTCGAGATATCTTTTGATTTCTTCCTTGATCTCCTGCTTGACCCATTCATTATTTAGTAATAAGTTATTCAGCCTCCATGAATTGGTGTGTCTTCCAGTTTTTTTCCTGTAGTTCATTTCTAATTTCATAGCATTGTGATCAGAGAAGACAATTGGTATGATTTCAATTTTCTTAAATTTATCAAGGCTTGTTTTGTGGCCTAACATATGGTCTATCTTGGAAAATGTTCCATGTGTGCTTGAGAAAAACGTGTATTTTTCAGTATTGGGGTGAAATGTTCTGAAAATATCGATTAAATCCAAGTGGTCCAATGTATCATTTAAGGCTGTTGTTTCCATATTGATTTTCTATCTGGAAGACCTGTCCCTGTTGTCAGAGGTGTGTTGAAGTCCCCTACTATGATAGTGTTACTGTTGATCTCTGTCTTTATGTCAGTCAGTACCTGTTTTATACATTTAGGTGCTCCTATGTTGGGTGCAGAGATGTTTACTAGGGTTATGTCCTCTTGTCTGATCGATCCCTTTATTATTATGTAGTGCCCATCTTTATCTTTTAATATGTTCTTCATTTTAAAGTCTATTTTGTCAGATATAAGTATTGCAACTCCAACTTTTTTCTCATTTCCATTTGCATGAAATATCTTACTCCAACCGTTCACTTTCAGCCTGTGTGTGTCTTTTGATCTGAGGTGAGTCTCTTGTATACAGCATATACAAGGGTCTTGCTTTCTTATCCAGTCAACCACCCTATGTCTCTTGATTGGAGCATTTAATCCGTTTACATTTAAAGTGATTATTGATAGGTATGTAGTTATTGCCATTTTTAAATTTGTAGTTAGGTTGTTTTGATCTTTCTTCTATTTACAGAAGTCCTTTTAGTATTTCTTGCAATGCTGGCTTGGTGGTAATAAATTCCTTTAGCTTATTTTTTTCTGGAAAGCTCTTTATCTCTCCATCAACTTTAAATGATAGCCTTGCTGGATAAAGCAATCTAGGTTGTAGGCCTTTGTTTTCCATCACTTTGAGTATCTCCTGCCACTCCCTCCTGGCCTTCAATATTTCTGTAGAAAAGTCATTTTATAGTCTTATGGAAGTTCCCTTGTATGTAACCCTCTGTCTTTCTCTTGCTGCTTTTAGGATTCTCTCTTTGTCTTTAACCTTTGACATTTTAACTATAATGTGTCTTGATGTGGACCTGTTTGGGTTTATCCTGGTTGGAACTCTCTGCACTTCCTGGGCTTGTATGTTGGTTTCCTTCATCAGGTTGGGGAAGTTTTCGGACATTATTACTTCAAATATGTTCTCAATCCCTTGCTTCCTCTCTTCACCTTCTGGTATTCCTATGATGCTCATGTTGTTGCGCTTGATGTTATCCCAGAGATCTCTTAAGCCATCCTCATTGTTTTTTATTCTTTTTTCTTTCTGTTTTTCCGTTTGGGTGATCTCTGCTACCTTGTCTTCTAAGTCGCTGATTCGATCCTCTGCTTCATCTAACCTGCTGGTAATTCCTTCAAGTGAGTTCTTAATTTCGGTAATTGTGTTCTTTAGTTCTAACTGGTTGTTTGTTATGATTTCTACATCCTTCTTTATGTCTTCTCTAAGTTCCTTAAACATTCTTATCACCAGTGTTCTGAACTCTGTCTCTGAAAGGTTGGTTACCTCTGCTTCATTTGGTTCCAGTTGTGGAGGTTTCTTCCGTTCTTTTATTTGGGATGTGTATCTTTGTTTCCCCATTCTGGCTGACTCTCTGTGTTTGCTCTGATGTATTAGGTAGATCCCCTAGAGTTCTTAGTTCTTGCTAGGTTATCTTATGTAGTATGTGTCCTTTATATTTGACTTGCACTACGTTGTTCTTCTCCTCTGCGTGTGCTCCAAAGGTGACTCTTGTGTTGTGTATATTGTCCTGTTCAAGAAAATCTTTAATTGCTTTTTGCTTGTGAGTAGGTGGAGTTAACTCCTAGGCTGACTCGTTGTGAGACTTGGCTCTGCCCACCGCAGGACATTCTGCTGCGTGAGGGCGGACCACTTAAATGTGGTTTGGCCTCTATGGGCTCTAGTGCCTGCAGAGAATTCCCTCTGGGTGTGTGACTTGTAGGTCAAACCCAGTAGTACTCTGGTTTGGTCTGGAGTTGGCCTCTGGATATGTTGAATCTTGTGCCTCTTAAGCTGGGCCCTGGTAGGGCAGTTTCAGAACAATGCAAATCACCAAGCACAACAACAACAACAACAAAGAAA
This sequence comes from Rhinolophus ferrumequinum, assembly GCF_004115265.2. Classification (NCBI taxonomy): domain Eukaryota; kingdom Metazoa; phylum Chordata; class Mammalia; order Chiroptera; family Rhinolophidae; genus Rhinolophus; species Rhinolophus ferrumequinum. The sequence goes on from NC_046287.1 coordinate 94,694,824, forward strand.
AAAATCAAATACATTCACATGTAGAAACACCCGATAACCCCCACTGGACACAGGCAAAGATATCAAAGATATAAAGACAAAGCAAAACAAAACAAAACAAAGCAAAACAAAAAGCAGTGCCAGTCTTGTCTTAAGCCCACCAAGTAATGTCCAGGTTGTCCTCTGCTGTACCAAAGAACCCCCTGCTTATTGCGCAGGCAGAGCCGTTCACCTGGTGCCCAGAGTGACTTTGGGACTGTAGATTTAAATGCGTGGGCCTGAGGGGTCTGGATGATAGTTTTACAAAGTCAGTGCAGTTTCTGCCCTTGCCTGCACATATGCACACTGAGAGTAGCACCACCAGCCCCGTGTCCAGTACTCCTGAGTCTTAGGGCACTTCTTCAGTGTGTGTGTGTATGGGGGGTGTGGGCGGGAGATTTCTGAGCTGCTGAAAGCCCAGAGCTGCGTCTGCCACTTACTGCTGATCCCTGGGACTGCCTCCGCAGTTGCACTTGCCCCGCCCTAGGTAGGCCAGAAAGGGTGGGGGCTGGGGATGGAGGGGTCTTCTCTCTCCCAGCCCAGCCGCACGTCACCCTCTTCCCACAGGCCAGAAAAGGTGGTGGCTGGGGGTTGAAGAGTCTCTTCTCTCCTAGCCCAGCTAAAATCACACTCTTCCCAGCCTCTTCCCTGGGTCAGGGCTGCCTGTCAGTCTTCCCAGGGCCTGAGCACTAAGGCTCCTCTGTAATCTGACACTACTCCTCAATTCAGGGGCCAGTTTAAGTCTCTGGAAGGGTGGGGGTAGGATTGGAAGAGCGGAGGAGAGGGGCCCAGGTATGGAGTCTGTGTTCTTTGTCTGCTCTAGGGCCCACTGGCCGCCCTCCCGGCGGGAGAAATCAGCCGTGGGACGCAGGGAAAGAGCCCACCTCCTGGTCTCTGTGCTCTCCGTTCTGCCCTGGGATCCCGTGCGTGCCCAGAACTGCGGGTGCCACCGCGGTTTTCGCCGCCGCCGCCGCCGCGGGGACCCTGCCGCGGGCCTGCGCGTTTTCACTCTGCTCCCTTCCTTCCTTCCCCTGCTCGCCCAATTAGCGCACCTTCAAGTAATCCTTCCACGAGTCTCTTAGCTGTTCTGTGTGATGAACAAAGAGTTCTTTGATGGGTTATAGGTCCCGTTTGTAATAAGATTCGGAGAACTCAGAAAGTGTGCCCTGCTGCCGCCATTCCTATGACATCATCCTCCTTATATATTTTTAAGGCATCAATTTTGTTTCTAATGGATCCTATTTCTTTTTAAATCAACTTTTATAATTTATGTTTCCTAGGAGAGGCTATAAATTGACCTATAAAATTAAAGATTTTAATATGTAACAACTCTCTTGTTCATTTTTATGACAATGTTGTATTTTTCTTTTTAAACCAAGTATTACTTAGAAGAATTGTTGGAGGAGGTAATCAAAAGGATAAGACCACCAGTTGACCTTTCAGCTGGACAATTTGGGTAATTGGAGGCTTCTCACACCTCCTCTGTGCTTGGAATGTAAACTTTCCCTACCATTCCCACAGGGGAGCTGTTTTCTTTTTTCAATTTGTTTTTTTTTAATTTTTCAATTACAGCTTACATTCAATATTATATTAATTTCATGTGTACAGCATAGTGTTGGACATTTATATAACTTATGAAATGATCCCCCTGATAAGTCTAGTACTCTCCTGACACCATACATAGTTTTTACAATATTATTGACTATAATCCCTATGCTGTACTTTACATCCCTGTGGTTATTTTGTAACTGCCAATTTGTACTTCTTAATCCCTTCACTTTTTCACCTAGTGACTCAACTTCCTTTCCACTTGGCAACTATCAGTTTGTTTTTTGTATCTATGAATTTCTGTTTCATTTGATTGTTTATTTTGTTTGTTAGATTCCACCATGTAAGTGAAATTACATGGTATTTTTCTTTCTCTGTCTGACTTATTTCACTTAGCATAACACCCTCTAGATTCATTCATGTTGTTGCAAATGATTTTCATTCTTTTTTATGGCAGAGTAATATTCCATTGTATCTATATATCACCTCTCTTTATCCAATTATCTATTGATGGACACCTGGGTCTGATTTTCTTATCCATTCAGCCACCTTATGTCTTTTGATTGGAACATTTAATCCATTTACACTGAAAGTAATTTGATAGATATATATGAGGTCAGACAATTAAGTTCATGAACTTGCTGCAACAATGTTGCTAACCTTTTTTGATATCACAGGGATTATTCATTATGAATTTATACTAACTGGATAAACAGTTAACCAAGTTTACTATTTCGAAAAGGCTGTGTGAAAAAGTTAGATGACTTGAAATTTTCGCCAACAATTCATGGCTCTTGTATCATGATAATGCACCAGCTCATACGGCACTGTCTTTGGGGGAGTTTGTAGCCAGTAAATAAATAACTGTATTGGAACACCCTCCCTGCTCACCTGATCTGGCCCCCAATGACTTCTTTCTTTACCCAAAGGTAAAGGAAATATTGAAAGGAAGACATTTTTATGACATTCAGGACATCAAGGGTAATATGACAAGAGCTCTGATGGCCATTCCAGAAAAAGAGTTCCAAAATTGCTTTGAAGGGTGGACTAGGTGCTGGCGTCAGTGCATAGCTTCCCAAGGGGAGTCCTTTGTAGGTGACTGTAGTGATATTCAGCAATGAGGTATGTAGCACTTTTTCTAGGATGAGTTCACAAACTGAATTGTCAGACCTTGTAGTTATTGCCATTTTATTTTTCATATTTTTGACATCCTCCTCCTCTTCTTCCTCCTTCTTTTCTTCCTTGTCCTCCTCCCCCCTTCTTTTTCTCCTTCTCCCTTTTTTCCTTCTTCTACTGCCTTTAATATTTCTTGTAATACTGATTGGGAGCCGATAAAATCCTTTAGCTTTTTCTTGCCTGGGAAGTTCTTTATCGCTCCTTCAATATTAAATTATAGCTTTGTTGGGTAGAGTAATGTTGGTTGTAGGTCCTAACTTTTGATCACTTTGAATATTTCCTGCCAATCCCTTCTGGACTGCAAATTGTCCATTGAAATATCAGCTGACAGTCTTATGAGAGCTTCCTTGTAGGTAACTAACTGCTTTTAAGATTCTCCATTTGTCTTTAACCTTTGGCATTTTAATTATGATGTGTCTTGTTGTTGGCTTCTTTGGGTTCATCTTGTTTGGGACTCCTTGTGCTTCCTGGACTTGTATGTCTATTTCCTTCACCAGGTTAGGAAATTTTTCAGTCATTATTTCTTCAAATTTCTTGCTCTCTCTCTTCTCCTTCTGGTACCCCTATAATGTGAACGTTGAAATGCTTGACGTTGTCTCAGAGGTTCCTTAAACTATTCTCATTTTTTTAAATTCTTTTTTCTTTTTGTTGTTTCAATTGGTTGTTTTCTGCTACCTTGCCTTCCAAATTGTTAATTTGATCCCTTGCTTTACCTAGTCTGATGTTGATTCCATCTAATGTATTCTTCATTTCAGTTATTGTATTCTTCATTACTGAATGGTTATTTTCGGATTTCTATGTCATTTTATGTTTTCTATCTCTTGAAGTGCTCACTGAGTTCATCTGTTCTTCCCCTAAGTTCTTTCATCATATTATAATCAGTGTTTTGAATTCTATCTGATAGATTGCTTTTCTCCATTTTGTTATTTTTCTGGAGTTTTGTCCCTATTCTTTCCTTTGGGATGTGTGTTTTGTCTCTTCATTTGGGCTGCCTTTCCTGTATTTGTTCCTACATATTAGAAAGATTGTCATGTCTCCCAGTCTTGGCAGTGTGGCCTTATGCAGCTGGTGTCCTGTGAGGCCTAGTGTCATGATCTCCTTAGTCACCTGAGCCAGATATTCCAGGTATATCCCTTGTGTTGGTTTTGTGTGCCCTTCTGTTGTATTTGAGCCTTGGTTGTTGTTTGCACATCAGTGGGTGGCAATGACCCTCAGTCTCACTGGTTGTGAGGACTGGCTGTGATTACAGTAGATAAGCTGTTGTGTGTGGGCTTACCTGATTGACTTGTGTTCACTGTATTGGGGTGCTGGTGCTTATTGAGTGCATCTTTTAGGTGTGACATTTGTGGAGCTAATTCATTGGTGCTCTGTTGTGCACTGAAGCTGGCCACCAGCTGTGTTGGTTCTGGGGCCTTGTCGGAGAGGCCCTTGTGCAGGCTGAGGTTGCCACTGCTTGTGCACAGCCCAAGACTACCTAGTAGGAGCTACAAAGTGATCTGTTGTTGGTAGCTACCTATGCTGCATTTGGAGGTGCCTGGGAGAGGCTATGCTGTGAATTGAAGCTGGCTGCCACTAGTGACGGACTGAAGGCTGCTTACCAAGGCAGGTAATGCTTACAGGGCATGCCAAGGCCAGCACTGCTTGCTTGGGGTTTGTGGACTTTTCAGAGATTTTAGGGAAGTCCACAGCATGGACCAGGGCCACCTGTTTGTGAGTTAACAGCCACTGAAAGAGTTCTGGCCTGTGTGCAATTGGATGGGGAGAGTTTAATGGAGACTCAGATTTGGCTCCTGCCTGCACCTGCAGGCTAGTTTGGGGTTGGGCTGAACAAAGGAAGAAAATGGTGAAGCTCTTGCCCTGAGGCCAGATAATTGATAATCCCCATATGTCCCTGGTGCTTTTCAAGTTGCCGCTGTAGTGCAGGAGGTCAGAGCAAGTGCGTCCATCAGTGAGTAAGTCTGTACACAGTCAATTTAAAAGGACATCTGGGTCCCCATCAGCCCTCCATCTCCCTGGATGGAATTCCAGTGAGAGCTGTTTTCAAGGATATAGCTTTGAGAGAACTATATGTTGTTGAGACCATCTGGATGGTATATGTGACTAAATCCAGTTAAGGTCTATATAAACTTTTAAGATTGGGTGGGCGGGTGCAGAAAACTACTCATCTTGCGGTTGTCCAAAACAAGCCTCCTAAATCCCCTTGCTTATTAACACTGTACCAATCTGGAGTGTCTCTCTCTTTCTTGTGGCTCTCCTTGCATCTGAGTACAGAGACCAATTTGAGACTACACTTGAAAAACTCCTGAAGAGATTGTGAACCAACAAGGATATTTTTAGTTCTCCTGGTGTAGCTAGGCTGTTCCATGCATCCTGCCTCCCATATCCTTTACTTAAAACTCTGTGGTCAGGAACAGGAACCTCCAATATTTATTACCACAACAGGTCTTAACTTTTCAAGTATGAGAATCTCATTTTAACAATTTAAAAATTGTGCAGTTCTTACTATGGAGGAGTTTTATTTCAATACTTATTGACTGAGAAAACATAAGGTACTCTAAATGAATTTAATAGTACTTTTCAATAAATGTGAATTTAATTAATCACAATAGAACTTAATACATTGAAAATAGTAGTATTACTTCTGTGTGAGGGTACTGTTTAGTCTATCTGCCACAGCCTGATACTCATCTAGATTTATAGACTTATTGCAATAACTGTTTGGTCCTGGGTCCCAGGCCCACAGGTTGAGAACTGCTATTCTGACTTCTACTCTTCCTATTGCAATAACTGTTTGGTCCTGGGTCCCAGGCCCACAGGTTGAGAACTGCTATTCTGACTTCTACTCTTCCTCTATTAAGGGTGGCTACTTGCCTCCTGCGGCTTATGTCATTCCTTTGGCTTGTAATGCTCTTCTTGTTTTCTTTCCTCCCAGGTTTTTTGAGATATAATTGCCATATAACATTGTGAAATGATTACCACGGTAGCATTAATGTCTCTACCACCTCACATAATTGCTATTTCTTTTTTCTTTTTGTAGTGAGAACATTTAAGATCTACTCTTTTAGCAACTTTCAAGTATATAATACACTATTGTTAATTATAGACACCGTTGTGTACATTAGATCCCCAGAACTTATTTATTTTTATCTTATAACTGGAAGGTTGTGACCTTTGACAAACATCTCCCCATTTCCCCCATCCTGCAGCCCTGGCAGTATTTTCTCCCACACAGGATGCTCCTGAAAATATCTGTGGAGGAATGTCTGAAGGTAAGAAACCAAACCTGAACTCCATTAAGAAAGAACTGTATGTACTGAGATTCACATGATTGCAGAAAAATGATACAGCCATAACTTTTAGTGTGGTGAATGGAGTGGTAGATGAGCCAGGGGAGCATGGAAAGTGCAAAAAGGAGGACATACCAGCTCAGCTTTCTGAGGTCAGGAACAACTGCTAAAATGAGGTTGCATCTGTGTATCATCTTAAAAGGATGATTAGAAGTCTTCTGTCCTATTGGGGGTGAAGGTGAGGAGCTGACCTTTCTGTCAGTGAATGGTGTGTGCAGAGAGAACATTTCAGATTTACTCTCTTAGCAACTTTCAAGTATACAGTACAGTATTGTCAACTATAGTCACCATGCTGTGCATTACCTCCCCAGGACTTATTCATCTTGCAACTGAAAGTTTGTACCCTTTGACCAATATCTGTTTCCCCATTTTCCTCATCCCTCAGTCCCTAGCAACCACCATTCTACTCTCTGTTTCTATGAGTTTGGCTTTTTTAGATTCCACATGTAAGTAATATCATATAACATTTTTCTTTCTCAGTCTGACTTATTTCACTTATCATAATGCATTCAAAGTCCATCCACGTTGTCCCAAATGGCAGGATTTGTTGTAACAAGTGTACCAGAATAATGCAAGATGCTAATACTAGGAGAAACAGTGTGTGTGTGTGTGTGTGTGTGTGTGTGTGTGTGTGTGTGTGTGTTGGGGAAAGGGTGCATTGACACTCTGTACTTTCTGCTCAAGTTTTCTGTAAACCGAAAACTGCTCTAAATAATAAAATCCATTATAAAACAAAATGAGTAAATACCCAGTTGGGTTACTTACATAATATATTCCTTACTGGTAGAACTATAGTTCTGTTGGTGTGGTCCTGCACTCAGCTTTTCTTTCTTTCTTTCTTTCTTTTTTTTTTAACTACATTTCCTAGATCTTGTGGCAGAGGCAGTGGACTAGAGATCGAGGCTGGCTGGATGAGATTTAAATGGAAATCACTTGGCGGGAATTTGAACACAGTTCCTGAAAGGGAGGCAAACCCACCTGGCACCTGCCCTTTGGCCTTCTCTTGTTCCCCTTCTTCTTGCCTGATCTGTTGCACGAAAACCTATAGCATGCCCATGAGGGGAGGCTAGGTATTCCCAGGGTCTCGGTCTAGATTCCCTGGAGCTGCTGCACTGGCCAACCTTAGGGGTTGCCAACCTCGGGTTTTTTTTCTTTTTTTCATGAGAAAAAACAACCCTATATTATTGAAGCCAAGTGTTATTTAATTTCCTGTGAAGGAAGTTCACACGATTAAAAATTTTAAGAGTTCAACCTCACTGAGGCATCACTGTGACTGTGTGTATAAGCTGCTTTCGAGGTGGAACGAGAGGCCCTTGTGAGTGGAGGCCACAGCCAGAGGGCCACCGCCCATGCTCTTCCCAGGAGTGGCCTCCCTGCACTGGGACTGGGCCTTGAGCATCCTTGGTGCACTGTGGCCAGTGAGTTCCTAGGTGTGCTGCAGAGCTGGCGACCGGGATTTACACTTCTTTTTATTGAACTCCTGGGTTGATTTCATTATTAAGAAACCATGTCTTTCTTTAACTTTTATATTTTTTGATGGAATACGTCTTGGGTGATTTTTTGTTTTCTTTTGTTTTTTTGTATGGCAGGTAACTCTTTCTCTCTCTCTACTCTCTCTCTCTCTCTCTCTCTCTCTCTCCATATATATATATATGCATTTTATTTTATCCTCACATTTGTATGATTTATTATTCTAGCTTAAAAATGTTTTATCTCCCAAAGTGTTGAAAATCTTGTTTCTTTACCCACTAGGTAGTAATGTTTACTGGTAGTACTAGAATCCAGTGTTTCTGATGAGAATTATGCTGTGAATCTGATGACTTTTTCTTTGAAGAAATTTGTTTTTACACCTTTTTGGTAGCTTTTAGATTCTCATTTTATACTTGGTATTCTGAAATTCCATGAGGATAAGTCTAGACAGATTTCTTTCCTGTTAGTCTTGCCCACACTTTCTATCTGAAGGTGCCTGGGTTTTTTCTTAGCTCTAAGTCTAGTTTTTATCTATTGGCTTCAGTACCAGCCAGTACTTTAGGTCTGAGAAAAAAGTAAGCCAACATATGTTGCCAAACGGAGGAGTTGCCAGAGATTTGCATTTGTTTTGTGGTCGAGAGAGAGCTTTTCGATGGTATAAGTGAGAGATGTCAGTGGGAGGAAGGGACCCTTTGTAGAATTTGGCAGCACCAAGATTTAGGGGACAAGTGTCTGCCTGACAATCATGAAAACCAGACCCTAGTCCTATCCCTATTCCGTAAAGTCACTCTCTCCACCTACAAAATGGGGATGTGAAACTGCAATGGCCTCGAAGGGCCCCTCCAGAGACTTCCAGTTCTACTCAGTGGTTCTCTACAGGGGGTGCCACCCCTATTAGGGAGAGTTTGGAAATGTGGCAGGTGGTTTCGAGTTGTCATCATGACTGGAGGTCACTTTCAGCATTTAGTATGCAGGGACCAAGGATGACAAACATCTTAGAGTAAATGGGAAAGCCTTGCAAAAGAACGAATTGTCTGGAAAACAAAACACCAGTAGTGTCTCATTGAGAAACACCACGAGCCCAGGAGCAGCCAGCCATAAAGTGATTTCTTCTGCAGCCTGGGGTCTCCTATCCTAGTGCTTCCTGGTGGGCAAGGCAGCATGATGGGTTTCCATTGTGGGCTGACAGAGAGCTGTCACCTTGGCTGCAGATGAACCTGCTGCTGTTTTGCCTCAAAGATTGCTTAAATTGAGCCACTCCATCTCCTTGACTTGCAAGGTCTGCCTGCTGTCCTTCTCTAATCATCAATAACTATGCCACATTACCAGTTTGCATGTTTTTGTATCATTTTCCCCATCCATCTAGACATGGTCACTCCAACATATCCACTTTCTTCAAACCAAAGACTACGGAGCACAGATGTCATTCCCCATGACTAAAATGGAGAGGACACGAAATAAAAGGCTGGCTCTTAATTCTTGGAGCTCCAGAAATATCGACAGCGGTTTAGATTAAGGAGGCCTCTAAACAGAACAAGATCTTTGGCGTAATGCTTTTACTTTTACATTCGCTCGTCAAACCTGAGGGAAAGAACTTCCGAACTAGTAAGGCAGAGCACACAAGATTAAGAGCTACTAATTGGGTCTCACTTTTTCTTCACTTTCATTAGCTTTGTAACTTGTATTGACTTAAATGTAATTTGAAGATACACCATTTCATCTTAAAATATGTGTTTTGTATATTGAAGCCTGCTACTGGCTTGATTCAAACCCTTAGAGACACATTCTAGCTGAAACAGGACATTCCAAGGGAAATCTAATTATTTAGAAATAAAGTCCCACAATTCTCTATTTAGCACAATCTGAGATTCTGAGGTGTTGGAGGCAGCAACTCATGGTCACGCCATTTGCTCTTTTGCTTAAAATCCAGCTGGGGCTGCCCTGGCCTCCGCGTGTTCTCTAACTCTGGGCCTAGCTCGCGCAGCCTCTTGGGATGAAGACCTGTGTATCTCCAGTTATTTCCTCTAAATCCTTTCCCCTTTGCCCCCTTTTAGTTTAGTTACACTTAACTGCCACATTTTCTCAAATGAGTTTCATCTCTCAAAAGTCTGGTCAATCCTTTTTTTCTACCCAAATGGTCCTCTCTTCATTCCCACTGTTTTTGCTTTGGTAACTTCCACTGGTCCTTCAATACCCAGTTTTGGAATCATCTTCCCAGGAAATCATCCTTCCTGCATTTAGACTTCCCTCTGTTACAACCTTTCTCCAGGTGTAGTTTGAGAGTATTACCCCAAGAAGACTTGCTAAAAGTGCAGATTCCTGGCCAGTATCTCAGACTTACTACATCAGAGAAAAACCTAAGAATGCACATTTTTCATAAATTACTTAAAACATGGTAGAGGGATTTTTTAATGTACCTCTCCATCTTTTCTATTAAATCATAAACATTTTGAAGGGAGTCATCACGTATTGTTTACGTTTGTAGCCATAGTACCTAAGCAATGCATGATGCATAGTAGGTATCATGGTGTGGTCAAATCACACCAAAAGTACAATCTAACATCAGAGTTTGAGTCCTGGCTCTACCATTTGCTAGATTGGTTCAAGTTATCACATCTTCCTGACTCTGCGTATCTTATGTATGAAATGGAGATAATAATACCAAACTGCCAATGCTTTTGATGAAAATGAGACAAATATCATTATCAGCCTGATAGATTTTTAGATGGTTTTAAATGTCCAACATTAAAAGACTAAGAGGAATCTCTTGGGAGTGGAGGGATTTCTATGGAATGACATTTCAAAACATCGTGTGAATTGGAAATTTTAGCAAATTAGACCTACAACTGAAAGGATTGATTTCCTTGCTTGATTATCCCAATTCTCTTGTAATTGCCTGCTGGGCTGGTGTTTTTCTGGCTCCACATTTCTGGTATTCATAGTCTTTTCAGACAGATAAATGATGGTGAACAGGTTGTTTATATTTATGCCAACTGAGCTGTTTGCCTATAGTTACCAACTGTTTTCTTTTATTTCAACAATGCCTCCATCTATCCATTCAATCAGCATCTATTGAACATCTACATGTGTGAAGTACTACTATTAGTAGTAATAAGAACTACTATTTTTTTTGAGCACTGACTATGTGGCAGCTACTGTGCCAAGAACTTTATGTGCTCTCTCAATTTTCACAATAAACTTATAAGATAGTGCTGTTACTTATCCCCATTCTACAGAAGAGGACCTTGAGCATACACTTGCCCAAAATCTTGTAGAAAGAAATGGTGGAACAAGGATTTAACACTAAACCATCTTATCGTAGGGTCCTCTCTGTGAAATATTATACCTTGCTTCCACTGATTGCACAGTCTTTAAATCGTATGCATTTGGGAAGAAACACAGCAGTGACCATAAAGAAAAGCAAAATCACTCTTTCTTGATTTTAAAAATCCCCCTCTCACTATTTTTCAAGGGATCAGCAAAGTTTGTTGCTTGTTCAATTTGTGCTGCTGATCTTTAGAACTATCACACAACTTTCTTCCAATGTTGCTTACTTTTGGGTTTTTTTTTTGTGTGTGTGTCTGTGTGTAATAGTAAACGCTGATTATTTTAAAGAAGTTGCACTACATAGAAGAGAGATGTGGACATTTGGGAACTCATAGTTATGCTGAAGTTTAGACAGGACAAGAGTAGCTATAGGAAGCCCTGAAGAGGTCGAATCTTAGTATATCAGGAAGGGCCAGGTTGGGATGATTCCCAACAAATGGTACCACTATTCTGAAAGTGGAAACAGGCTTATATTTATGTTGACTTCAGATTTCAGTGTTTCAGATTTTGTTTAGTCACAATCTTAGAGAATGGTAGAGATAATTACATTGGCTATTCAATTTTCAATTCTACAGCCTTTTACTGCTGTGGCTGTATTTGTCTAAGTGCTACTGAATGGATGGCTTTGAAATGTGGTGCCAATTTCAATTTGTTCACTAAGCTCAATTGTTGTCCCCACTATTATGGTTGAAAACAGTTAACTAGAGTTTTGCTAAAATGGTCTGTCTAATCTTGGCTAGATTGGCCCATCACAGTGTAGCCAGATTTTTGGTGATTGTCTTATAAGTGCCTTGTTCAGTTTACCAAGTAGAAAATGTTGTAAATCATAGGGGATTTCTGAAATGTCATAGGATGATTAACATCTTATTTTATGAATTCTGCACATCAAAATTGGCTCTAAAATGTGGAATATTACTCAGATGTATAATGTTGCCTTTCCCTAATAGATTATTCAAAGCTTTTATCAGTCATGACAGAATGGGAGGGGTGAGGTTATCTTATAAATCTTTAGTACAGATTGAGGCAATAAAACACTATAGTGAAAAGCTTCTACACTGGTTAAAACAAATAATTAAATGATTGTAGGCAGAATGAACAATTCCACAGGTCAACATGCAGCTTCAGAAAAACCAATACATCAAATTCTAAAGCTTACTTGGAAAAAAAAGAAGTAGAGCAATCGGTTTTCCACTGAAGTAGTTTTTATGTATTTGAAGCCATGAGAAATAAAATAAACTTATTTATAATCATTATTTTTCAAGTGAATAATAAAGAATAAATGAAAAATATTTGATGTTAATATATACTGAGAAGGAAAAAACTATTATCAATTAGTATTTATTGAATAACAATGAATGCTCAGCACAGTAACTTAATAGGGCATTAATCATTTATGTTCACATCTCAAAAACTTTAGATTGGAGGGAAAAGTTGTAAATTGGAGAGAAAAAAGTCTAATCCTCAAACTTTCCATACAAGAAATAGTCACAGTTGAAATATCTCTATATAAAGCTATAATAAAATTTTATTTTTTACGTTAGTGTTGTTGTCATGGTGGAAAACATGCCATTAAAATGTATTTGACACTTATGAAGGCACAATCATGACTGTAGGATGATCTAGTAATATTAGTGATAGTAAAATTAACAAGATATTAGGATTTATCTAATTGTTACGTAAAAAATAGTCCAAGGACATTGGCTATGAATATTCATTTCGATTTTTATTGTAGATTTGTTAGCATGTAAGCAAATGCTTTTCCAGAATAAATGAGACGATGGGCTTCATCCTTATAAAAACAAATCAGGCAGGATGAAATCTAACATGGCTAATGTAATCTTTCCTTCAAACTCAGTGCCATGAATAGGATGGTAGTGCTAATCAGCAGGGCAGACGCGCCCATAGAGGACGCCATGAAGAGGTCTCTGTGGTTTCAAAAGAGATCAATTTCCAGTTCATAAATCAGAAAACATGTATAACATGTAGGGCGTGGGAGAAAGTAAACAAAGCGGTTTACTAAAGCATTAGTTGTGATGAATATGTAATTTCCAGAGGTAGTGATTTTTCACATATATGAGTGTGATAACAAGATAGTTAAACAAGATAGGGAATTCTGTATGATATACACATATCATACATTTCTTTGAAAATATCTTTGCGGGGTGGGGGAAATGAGGAGGGGACTTTTATATTTGAATAAAGATCAGCTTTACTAAGGATTTGCAGTGAGTTTATGTTATGCAATTAGCTTTGTTGCTAGGCAACCCCAATAGCAGTTTTGATGTGTAATTTGCTTGAAACTATTGAAAAGGCTTTGCTGAGGGTTTGAAACCATCTGAATTAGCCTTACGGTGCATTAGGTGTTGCTATTTTAATGAACTGAAGCTTTGCGTTTGGGATCAAGTTTAGTGAAACCAAAATAATTTAGCACTTGGGAAATGAAATCTGTTGAAACAAAGTTGAGAAGTACTTAATATTCAGTCTATCTCTTTGGGCTTCCTAACCTTTGCCCACTAGTTCCTACCCCATGTCTTAATTTGGAAACATTTTTTTTTTTTAAGTGCATGCTGTGCTACTGCTTAGAAGAGCTTCCTCTGTTTAAATCTGCCCTGTCTTGGCTTTCTTTCTTCTTCTTCTTTTTTTTTAAATTTATTGGGGGTAGCACCTGTCTTTGCTTTCTTTGCCCCACACAGTCAAGAGGCAAGCCAGGGAGTTTCAGTTTTCCTCCAACACATCTTTCCTGCTCCCCCATCTTAGTGCTTGGAGGACCATCCCAACATCTTATACAAAATTTTCACCTCTATGACCAAGCTTTTGGTCTGAAGCTTGATTTAGACTTTTTAAATTCAAACTTTGCTGGAAAATTGTTTCTGGTCTCCTCCAGATTCTTGTTTTAAAAACTGACTCACCCACCTTACCCTTAGGCTCAGCTCCCAGAATTCCAGTCCAGGATGATGGGCAGGCATTGGATATTCTCGGGGTGAAAATGGACAGTTTATCTCCACTTTACTCTAGAAGGGGGGTTCCAGATAACTCTGGGCCTGTGTGATCTGTAAAATCCCTGCTATTACAACTTCTAATCTGAGTGGTACTTAGAAGACACTGTTCTATAAATCAAAATATGTGTTTCATACTATTAGTTTCTTCTTGAGTTTATTAAATTTTTTTTCTTAGCAACAGTTGCATGAATTAAAGATTATCTGCTTGCTATCAGTCTGGGATATTGCTGTTTGAAGGTTGAAGCCTTACACATGCAAGGGTTATATGTAGTTAAGACAATGAATATATGAAGGTATTTCTTTAAAGTTGCCTTATCATACCCTGGAGTTTTCTTATGAAAACGAAAAACAGAGAGAGTAAATATGGTCCAGGCCATTAAAAAGCATAGAGTCATTTTCCTATGATTACCATAATTTCTGATGATAATAGTTTCACATAAAGTGATCATTTTGCTTTTGTTACTGTGAATTCTATATCACAATTGTTTAGATTAACCACTGTGCTGTACTAAGTGATTTGTTTCTGAATGCACATGGCTTGGATTACTGTATCATCTGGATGGAGTTGATGAATGCCCAAGTATTTTGATGTGAACAAATCAGGACAGAACATTGAGATTTAGAAATAAAAACTCATATAATGCTTGGTATTCTAAAATTAGAGATTCATAACAGTTAGTTAAGGCTTTTGTTTCTAAGAGTGACCTATTAGTGTGCAAATCCTCCAGTACAATGGCGACTTAGATGACCAGCCCGTAGCAGAGTGGGGATTTGTTTTGGAATCACTTACCAGGGATTCAGATTGTTTTCCAATATAAGATTTGGCTGACATGGAGTAGTCCACACAACTGGAAAGTTTTGAAAAGAGCATAAGGGAAAATGTTGACCAGTAACCCCGTGTTTTATACTTATCCCGACCCTCTTATTGCTGTGTATATACTGAAAACAGATCTTTTATTCATCTTTGGGGTTTCTTACAATATCTCTTTTCTTCTATAAACGATTGAAAATTCTTTAATGTCAACAGTCACAAATGGACATGACTCGATATGATGTGGAATGTCAACTATACTTTAATAAAAAAGAAGGAAAAAAATGAACATGACTCATGATTTTGGATTCATGTAGCCAAGGAACTTCCCAGTTTTGGTAGAGTTCACCTTTTTTCAGCAATTAACACTTTGTTATAATTATTTATTTACTTCTATGTTTTTGTACTGTACCGTGAGCTCCTGCGAGCCCCTGGTTGGTAGGGGACCTGTTATATCTAGCCTAGCACTTAGTTCATAGCAGATGTTTAGTAAGGAGGGGTATGTGGAAACACGCTCCCAGTCTCTGAGTGTCTGAGCAGAGGAGAAGTTACTGTGGTACCTGCCATGGTCTGTGCAGACACAGAGGGTTGGATGTGGGTGTGTTCTGTGGGGCAGGAAGTTGAAGCCATGACGTCCTTCAGTGCTTAGTGAAAATTTCTGGGAAATCTTCTTGACATGACTGCTGTAGTGGATAAGGATTCCCTTGATAAGGATTCTCTTAAACCAAATGATCAAATCTTGGCTGAAACACAAAGAACTATTTGATGAACTTGTAAAAAAAATTTGAAGTCAACTATCAGGCAAGTGGCTGTACCAGAATTCAATTTAGGTGGTAGATGATAAGACAGAGGGAAAAATTCATAGCATATTTTAAGTATAGATAGTAAATCAGCAAGTAGCTTGGAAAACAAGCAAACTTGATTAAGATATTAAATATGCATAGTAAATAAGTTTGTAACCTGTAAGACTGCTAAAGACAAAAAGAAGAAAACTGTGTTTTCATTTTGTTTTGTGTAAGTGTGTGTGTGTGTGTGTGTGTGTGTGTGTGTGTGTGTGTGGTGTTGAACAGCTAGGACTTCATTCCTCTCATAAACATCTCAACCCAGCCTGGCCTTCCTGACTCAGAGCTGAGCAGGGAGCAGAGCCTGGCTGCTGCCCCTCTTCCCAGGAGATCTGCCCTGGGAGGCTGACATTGCAAGGGAAGGAGGTAGTGGGTAGAAGACCTGAGGCCAGCAGGGGTTCTTCCTGAGTAAGTCCCAATGGCTTGGACTTGTGGGCCTCACCCCTGGCATAAAACTTAAGTCCAAAGAGTGGAGAAAACATTCCTTCTTGCTGTGACCCTGGCAATAGCCACCCTACCCACCACCTTCTAATCTGGGAACAGAGAACCCAGCCCTGAGGGGCAGGAGAGGCAGGTAAGCTTTGGGAAAGAGGACCCCAGGCTTTGCAAGCAAAGCAAAAGGTGGGCTGACTTCTGGCCTCTGACCTTCATGTGAGAGATGGCAGGGGCCATTTCCAAAGGAAGATATGATTGGAAGGTGGGAGGACCTGAGAAAAGATGGCACCCCTAGTGGCAGTAGGCCGGCCCACTTTCCCCATTCCTGAGTAAGGCCCAGGCTGGCCCATGGGAGAGTTCAGGGGAGGACACTGGCCCCAATGAATTTATTAAAAAGCTATGTAACTTTGAGTCAGAGTAATTACACTATTGAGTTTCTTTTCCACTGAAAATGTCCTCAGTGGCAAACAAATACACTAACTTGAAAAATATTCTTGTTCAAAATGTCTGCCCAGAATGAGTCAGCCTCATCTTTAAGTCAGTCACTAAGTTGTTCAAGGAAAGAGCTTTACGATATCATAAATACAGGCATAACTTGATGGTCCAGCCTTTCGTAACGTGATGGATTGCCTCTTTCCTCAAGAGGTGAATAAATCATCATAACCTCATGAATCTTAGTAATCAGTTTTCCTCCTGGTTGTAAGAATTTCCATGAAAAGCTCACAGGGGGTCCATTAAATAAGGATGGTAGACACCAAATAGGGAAAAATAGAAAGTGAAAGCTAGAGTTAAAGTGAAAAATGAGGAAAGTGTGGGTAAGCCTTTGTGCGTGCCGAGCTGATATATGCAACATAATCTCTGTGTTATCTTCGCCACATTATATTTGGAAATAGGCTCCCAGAGGGAAGGCTTTTAACTGGTCAGTGTTAAGCAGAATGCTGCTTATAGAAAGGGTGCTGTCTGGCTCTCTCCATAGCAGGACTCTGGCTGGCTGTCTTCTGGGAGTTTCCATCTTCATCCTTGGGAGGAACAACCACAGAAAGATTGGGACCTAAAATCTACCTGAAGGATAAACGCTCAAGTCTTAAAGCATATATTCTATGTGAACACATGCCTTGGGTGTCATGTGAGCTTGAGTATAGGGAAGTATTGCCATGTGGTGTCATGAAATTTGTTTGCAAAGAAAGTGGTTTTTTGTTTGTTTTGTATCCTGTTGTGATTGTGTGCTGGCAGCTGCAAGGGTTATTTCTCCGAATCAGGGATGCATGGAAGATACAAAGTGCATTTTTTTTTTTCTAACTGTATTCCTCATACTTTCTTTTCTTTGATGTAGAACCCAAGTTCGTAAGACACCAGAAGTGCTTAAATTTCTTTTATAAAAACCACTTAGATGTTCTCAATGGTTACTAATTTATGACAATAACAGAACTTAACTAAAGAAAAGCATTTTCAGTTGAGGATAGAAGTATTTTATTTTATGCTGTTACATGCTAAGTGGTTATGCTTTCGTCATTCAACAATATTCATCGAACAAGTTCTTATTAAGAGCCTATGTATGTTTCAAATCCAGTGTTGGGCATTGGAGATTGAGATTCCAATAGGAAAAATTGTTTCTGTTGTCTGGGAACTTCAAGACCTGAGGAAAAATCACAAACAATTATTAGACAATTTTAACAATGTAGTCTGTTTTGTTTAATGCTCTATCCCCATGCTTTCAATAGTGACTGATGTATAATTGGTGCTCAGGAGATATTTGTTAAATGAAGACTATCTGAGAGATAAGTGTTGTGACAGGGGAAGTGAAGGGATGCCATGGGGAGTCAGGGAGGCCTTTTCTGCCGCCAGCTTTATTGAGGCATAATTGAAAAATAAAACTGTATTATATTGAAGTTGTGCAATGTGATGATTTGATGTAAGTATACATTTTGAAATCATTCCCACAATCAAGTCAATTAACACATTCATCATCTCGCAGTTACATTTTTTGTGTGTGTGTGAGAATGTTTAAAATCTATTCTGTTAGCAAATTCAAGTATAAAATACAATATTATTATCTAGAGTCACCATGCTGTTCATCAGATCCTCAGAACGTACTCATTGTATAACTGAAAGTTTGTACACTTTGGCTACCTCTTCCCATTTCTCCCACACCCCAGCCCCTGGCCGCCACCATTCTACTCTCTGTTTCTTTGAATATGGATATAATATATATACTCATATTCCAAATATAAGTGATACCATACAATATTTGCCTTTCTCTGTCTGACTTCTTTCACTTATTAATGACCTAAAGTTTCATCCATATTGTCACAAATAGCAGGATTTCCTTTTTGTTTTAAAGGTGAATAATATTCTATTGTATATATTTATACTACATTTTTAAAATCCATTCTTCCATTGATGAATTGTTAGAGTGTTTCCATATCTTAGGTATAGTGAATCATGCTGTAATGAACATGGGAA
Organism: Rhinolophus ferrumequinum; assembly: GCF_004115265.2. Lineage (NCBI taxonomy): Eukaryota > Metazoa > Chordata > Mammalia > Chiroptera > Rhinolophidae > Rhinolophus > Rhinolophus ferrumequinum. Next base: position 94,713,260 of record NC_046287.1, read on the forward strand.
TACAGATATCTCTGAGATAGTGATTTCATTTCCTTTGGATATATACACAGAAATGGGATTTCTGGGTCATATCACAGTTCTATTTTTATTGTATTTGTATTTTTTTGATGAACTTCCGTACTGTTTTCCATAGTGGCTGCACCAATTTACATTCCCATCAACAGTGCATAAGGGTTTCCTTTTCTCTACATCCTTGCCAATATTTATCTCTTGTAATTTTGATAATACCTATCCTAACAGGTATGAGGTGATATCTCATTATTGTTTGGTTTGCATTTTCCTGAAGATTTGTGAGGTTGAGTGCCTTTTCATATACCGGTTGGCCATTTGTATACCTTCTTCAGGAAAAATGTCTCTTCAGGTCCTTTGCCCATTTTTTGTTTTAATCAAGTTTTTATTTTTGCTATAAGTTGTAAGAACTTAAATATTTTGGATATTAACACTTTATCAGATATATGATTTAGAAATATTTTATCCCATTCCATGTGCAGCGTTTTCATTTTGTTGATTGTTTTCTTTGCTGGGCAGAAGCTTTTTAGTTTCATGTAGTTCCACTTGTTTATTTTTGCTTTTGTTGCCTTTGCTGTTGTCAAATCCAAATATCATTGTCAAGACCAATGTCAAGGAGCTTACCCATTCTGTTTTTTCCCAAGTATTTTATGGTTTCAGTCTTATATTTAAATCTGCAATCGATTTTGAGTTGATTTTTGTGTATTGTGTTAAGTTAATTTCATTCTTTTGCATTTATATTCCCAGTTTTCCTAACATCATTTATTGATGAGATTATTCTTGCCCATTGTGTATTTCCGGTGCCTCTCAAGCATTATTCAACCATAATGCAAGTTTATTTCTGGACTCTCTATTCTGTTGCTTTGGTCCATGTGTTTGTTTTTATACTAACACTGTTTTGATTACTATAATTTTATAATACATATATGTTTTAAATATTTTTAAATTTCTCCGTTACAGTTGACATTCATATTATATTAGTTTCAGGTGTACAGAACAGTGGTTAGACTTTTATATAACTTATGAAATGATTCCCCCGATAAGTCTAGTACCCCAACGTCATACATATTTATTATAATATTATTGACTATATTCCCTATATTATACTTTATATCTTCGTGTCTATTTTGTACTATTTAATCCCACTCTGTACTATTTCATCCCTTCATCTTTCCCCTTCTCCTTCTCTTCCTCCTCCTCTTCCAAGTCCCTCTAACATTTCTTGTAATACTGGTTGGTGGTGATGAACTACTTTAGTTTTCTCTTGCTTGGGAAGCTCTTTGTCTCTCTTTCAAATCTAAATGATAGCTTTGCTGGGTAGAGGAATCTTGGTTGTAGATCCTTGCTTTTCATCACTTTGGATGTTTCCTGCCAATCCCTTCTGGCCTGCAAAGTTTCTGTTGAGAAATCAGCTCAATCTTAATAGGAGCTCCCTTGTAGGTAACTAATTGCCTTTCTCTTGCTGCTTTTAAGTTTCTTTCTTTGTCTTTAACCTTTGGCATTTTAATTATAATGTGTCTAGGAGTGGGCCTCTTTGGGTTCATCTTCTTTGGGACTCTCTGCTTCTTGGGCTTTATGTCTACTTCCTTCTCCAGGTTAGGGAAGTTTTCTGTCATTATTTCTTCAAATAGATTTTCGATTTCTTGTTCTCTGTCTCTTCTCCTTCTGATATCCCTATGATGGTATGCTTGGTGTTGTCTCAGAGGTCCCTTAAACTATTCTCATTTTTTAAAATTCTTTTTTTTTTTTTGCTGTTTCAATTGGTTGTTTTCTGCTACCACATCTTCCAAATCTTTGATTTGATCCTCTGCTGTTGTTTTATCTGATCTGCTGTTGAATTTTTCTAACGCATTCTTCATTCAGTTATTGTATTCTTCATTTTTGACTTGTTCTTTTTTAGGGTTTCTATGCCTTTTTTTATGCTTGCTATCTCTGTTGAAGCTCTCACTAAGTTCCTTGAGCATTCTTATAATAAATGTTTTTAACTCTGTATCTGGTAGAAGGCTTACCTCCATTTTATTTAGCTCTTTTTATGGAGTTTTGTCCTGTTCTTTTATTTAGGACATGTTTTCTTTTGTCTCCTAATTTGGCTGCCTTCCTGTGTTAGTTTCTATAAATATTAGATAGATCTGTTATGTCTCCTGGTCTGAGTAGGGTGGACTTCTGTAGTAGGTGTCCTGTGGGGCCCAGTGGCACCATCTCCCTGGTCACCTGAGCCAGTGTTCCTGGGTATCCCTTATGTGGGTTATATACTCCCTCCTGTTGTAGTTGAGCCTTCATTATTGTTGGCATGTCAGTGAGTGGAATTGACCCTCATGCTGACTGGTAGGGAGGACTAGCTGTGACTACAGCAGATCAGCTGTTGTGTGTGGGCTGATCCCACAGACTGTGGCTCTGGTGCCTGATGTGTCCAGCCTTTGCATTTGCTATTTGTGAAGCTAATTGGGTGGTGCTTTGGTGTGGTCTGAAGTCGGTCACCAGTGTGTTCATTCCAGGGACTCTTGGAAGGGGCTCTGGTGAGGGCCCATGTCACCTGTGCCCGGTCCAGGGCGACTAGGTAGGAACTAGAAAGTGGTGTGTGGTTAGTAGCTTCCTGTACTAAGGTTGGAGGTGCCTGGAAGAGGCTATGCTGCAAACTGAAGCTGGCTGCCATGAGTGCTCAGCTGAGGGCCACTTAGCAAGAGGTACATGTCACATTGCGGCCAGAAGCTGTTTATTTGGGCTTTGTGGACCTTTCAGAGATTTTGAACTTTTCAACGCTGGGAAATCGGCAGCACATGCCAAGGCCAGCCACTCTTGAGTATCAGTCACTAAAAAAGGTTTGGGTCTGTGCACAAGTTGGGTGGGGCAGTTCTCAGGGAATCAGTAGAGTGAGGAGATTTTGATGGAGACTCAATTTTGGCACCAGCATGCACCTGCAGGCTGGGTTGGAGGAGGACTCAGCAAAGGAACAATGGCACCCACATACTGGCTGTGTGAGGGTAGGGCTCAACAAAGGAACAAAATGGCAGAGAGAACTGCCATTACAGCCCTTGCCCTGAAGTCAGACAGTTCAGTTCCTCCCTGTATGTCCCAGGAGCTTTTCAATCTGCTGCTTCAGTGCTGGCGCTCAGAGTGAATGAGTCTCTCTGTGAGTAAGACTGTGCATGGGATCTTAAAGAGGATACTCTGGTTTCTAGCCACCTTCAATCTCACCTGGATGGAATCTCTGCTGGATTTCACAGCCAGATGTTTCATGAACTTCTCTTCTGAGCACTGGTGGTCCAGGCTGGGGAGGAAAATCAATGTTTCACTGTGGAGTATGTTACCTGTGGGTTTATCATATATGACCTTTGTTATGTTGAGGTATGTTCCCGCTATACCCAGTTTCTTGAGATTTTTTATCATGAAAGAATGTTGCATTTTGTCACATGCTTTTTTTTCTGCATCTACTGAGAGGATCATATTTTTGTCATTCATTTGTTTTATGGGTATAGCACACTGATTGATTTGTGGTTATTGAGCCATTCTTGTATCCCTGGAATAAATCTCACTTGATCATGGTTTATAATACTTTTGTGTATTGTTGAATTCAGTTTGCTAATATTTTTATGTCTATGTTCACCAGGGATATTGACATGCAATTTTCTTTCCTTGTAGTGGCTTTGTCTGGCTTTAATATCAGCTTATGGCTGGCCTTGTAAAATTAATTTGGAAATGTTTGCTCCTTTTCTATTTTTAAAAATAATTTAAGAAGGATGGGTATCAGTTCTTTAAGTGTTTGGTAGAATTCACTAGTGAAGCCAACTGGTCCTGGACTTTACTTTGTTGGAGGTTTTTCTCTTTTATTACTGATTCAATCTCTACCAGTAATTAGTCTGTTCAGATTTTCTTTTTCTTCATGATTCAGACTTGATAGGTTGTATGTTTCTAGGAATTTATCCTGAGGTTCCTTAAAACAACTATTTTGAATTCTCTATCAAGCAAATTACAGATGTCCATGTCTTTGGAGCTGGTTACTAGAAAAGTTTTGCGGTTCCTTTGGTGTTATCACCTTTTCTTGATTTGTCATGCTTCTTGAAGTCTTTTTCTTGTCTTTGCCTTTGTGGAAGCAGCCACCTCCTCTAGTTTTTACTGACTGGCTTCAGGAGAGAATACCTTCCATCAGCCCTGTTAGAGATTCTGAAGTTTTCTCAGAAATTTTCAGTGGATATATCTGCTCTGCACTTCTTGTCCTTTCTTGGAAGGACATTGTTATGATTGTATGCCTTCTTTCAATCTCACAAAGCCAGGCTGGGTACTTACAGCTTCTCATTTGCTTTCCCTTGGGTGGTGCTGAATTCTCAAGTTTGTGTGCTCTACCAATATTGCATCTTTGGTCCAACTTTCTATACATGCTAACTCGCTATGTATTACATATAGGCTTCTCTCCCCACCCTCTTTTCTTGAGAAACATATACAGGAAACTGATCACAGGGGGAAGGAAATGTGTGTGTTGGTGGGATGCTCAGAGCATTTGGGATGCCCATGAGCCAGTTGGAGATATCCACAGGTGAGTTGTCCCCAGTGTCTTGAGTTGGGCTTCCTGATGGAGACTGTGAAATGCTTAGTAGCATCCATATCCCTTTGCTATATTCTATTGTGAGCTGTGGCTGCTGTTCTCACAGCCTCTCAGTGCCCCCTGGTCATGGAGTTCACAGTATTCTGGCTGCGGTAAGAAAGAAATGGGTCTCTTCGGCAGCATGCTGAACCGCTAGGTATGCCCGGTGCTCACTCGTCACTCTCTTTTCCCCTTGGTAGAAAGCATTGCAGAGAAGGTCTCTCTTGGAACTAAGCGTGACTCCCTTGTGGGACGTAAAGTAAAACTGTTTCTCTTACCCTCTTCAATGTGTACGCTCTCAGATTTTTTTCGTTTTGTTTTGTTTTTTTCTGCAATGATGTTCTGGAACTTCTCTGCTGGACTCCCAGCCTTCCAGAGGCACTCTTCTCTGTGGGTGATAGTCAATACCAGTATTCATTAGTGGTGAGACGGTGGGAAACGCCTATACTGTCATTTTGATTATGTTACTCTGGGAAGAGATTTTCCTAAGGAGATTTTAAATTTTATGTGGGAACACTGCAGTGTAATAATTGAGAAAAGAGCTCTGCAGTAAGTTTGCCTCGACTTTACCCCTAGCTTCCCTTTTTTTAGGCTGGGTGACATTATCTAATCTTACTGGGACTTTGTTTCCATGTCTATTAAATGGAGATGACAATAATATTAACATCAAAGTGTTTTTGAGAAACTTAAGTGAAATAATAAATGCAAAGCACGTAGAACAATGCCTTTTATACAGGAAATAATCAGTTACTGTTGACTAACAGCATGACAGATGCCTAAACACTTGGGGACAAATAGACTATATCTAAACTACTACTCCAATTGAGTTCTTATTTTTACTCCTAATTAATGCACATTTTATTCAGGATTACATCCCCTTAAATGAAAACCTTAGGTCCAAATATCCTTATAAAGAGCCTCACTTCAATGCAGGTCAGTTTTTTCCGTCAAATTAGTTATTGAAAAAAACTGTTTTTCAGAGCATTTTGGAATTTGGAATTGCAGGTAAGGAATGGAACATGTGCAGTATTTTGTATTTTCCATGGGTTTTCTGTTATCTTGTGTGTATTTAAACACAAGAGCAATTTATACTGGGGATGCCCAAAAAATGTATACACATTTTAAGAGATGTTATCACTTTGGTCCACGTTGCTCAAGCAGTAGTTCGCCGTAATCAGAAGTGTCTGGACGCTGATGGTAACAACTGAGCACCTCTTATAATTGCAGAAGCAAATATGACTTGTATTCATCTTTTGTTATTGGTATATATTAATATAGTTATTTCCTTTCTTAAAATGTGTATATATTTTTTTTCGTCACCCTCTGTATAGAAGCCATAAGTACTAAAAAGAAAGTACAATCTCTCTTCCTTTTATGTGACCCCAAGGATAATGTTATGGTTATGGCAGAAATACTTAGCACTCAATTAATATTCATGCACTCTCCTGCATTTCCCATCCTCTTTTGTACTTTGTTTAGGCCAATGGACTGTGAGGCGAACTGATAAAAATCACCTCCTGGCCATGGCAGTTAAGAGAAGTGTGCCGCCACCATCCTTCTTGTCTCCTGTCATGCCAGCCTTAGAATACATGACTAGAGATGGAAGTGCTACAGATGAAAGGAGTCACGTTCCCTGGATCACTAAATGAAGAGCCTCACAAAGTCACGTAGACATTTTTTTTTTACATGAGATATATTCATTTATATTGTCACTAAGGTTTTGAGATTGTCTGTTGTGGCAACTGGTGTTAGTTACTCAAAAGGAGAAAACGATCGTCAATTGAGAATGTGCTCAGTTAAGGTCATCTAATGATGCTACTAATGATGACAGAGAGAAAAGCGTAAAAGTGTAATTTGTAACCCTAATAAAAGATGGGGCTGCACATGGGCCTCTGCATGCAGTTGCATGTAAAATATAATCCAACAGCCGAAGTGATTTAAAAAGAAATTCTTATATTTTATTTGAATGTCTTAAAGATCATTAAAGGGAATCTGGGTTAGCTCTGCAAACAGTTCTCCAAAGCTTTTCCTCTCCTAAATTCTTATATACTTCATAGCAGTGGGCCATGAGGTGACATCCACTGTAAAGATCATACCTCTCTGACTGCTTTTTTGATGTCAGCGATAGGAGACAGTCCCAGATTGGTCAGTTTGTCCATTGTAACGCATCAGACATTTACCGCCCTCACTGTCCCTTCATATTTATCTAGCAATTCCATTCTCCTTGTTTATGTCACTTTTTGTATATGAACACATACACACACACACACACACACACACACACATCTTGAATTGTTTAATAATCTTGGTATGCCGTGATATATATATATATATAGTGAAATATGTAACCCTCAGGTCATGAAATGATTCAGTAACACTGCTACCTAGGACACACATTTAAAGCAACTTCTGATTCCAGTTAATAGAAAAAATATGCACAGATATTCACAAGTGGTGAAGCATATTGAAGGGTAAACACTGTAAATCTTGGACTTCATTTTATATCAATGGAGGAAAATGCAGAAGACTATAGGCGGTCCATGCCTTATGATTGTAATGATAGAGACACACCATCAGAAAATGGAGCCTAGATTTTGTTCCTCATCCAGGAGCACGTAAAGCAGGGACAAGCCAGATGGCTCAGGGAAAATACCCATACCCCTCTCTCATCTCCAGCTTCTGCTTACTGCTTCTGATTCCATTAGTCGGTTCTTGGCTACATCCTCAGAGGCACTGTCAGCTGACCAGTTCTTTTCTCTATTCCTATTTCAGGGATAAAAGTATGTAGCACTCCTATGACATTCTTGTATGCTACATATTGACAGGAGGTAAAACTACATATGTTCTCATATAAAGATGTAGACGAATTCCACATGCTTAAGAGGAAATGTGCTTTCTTCATGGACAAAATATACTTAAAATAGCAAAGGGCGATGGATGAACCCTGAAGACGTGCTATGTGAAATAGACCAGACACAAAAAGACTGTTATATAATTCTACTTATATGAAGTACGTGGAACAGTCAAATTCATACAGACCAGAAATAGAATACTGGTTATCAGGGTCTTGGGAGAGGAGGAAATGGAGAGTTATTGTTTAACACGTATAGAGTTTCACTTTGGGATAATGAAGAAGTTCTGGAATTGGAATGTGGTCATGATTGCACAAGAATGTGACCATACTTAATGCCACTGAACTGTACAATTAAAACGGTAAATTCTATATTATATATATTTTACTCCACCCCTCCCATACACACAAACAGTGAGGGGCAGAACTAACCAAATTTGAAATACGGTCAATACCCTGGAGTTGGAACAAGTCACTTTCCCTCTGTCACCAAAACTCCATGCTATGATTGCAGGTGGATGTTACTGCGTATCTTCTGGTGTATACAGGTGCCAGTTACAGAAGTACTCCACATACCCTAAAAATGAGGGATCAATGCAACAGCTTCTGTGCACTCATCTCACCATTAAATATGGATCTCAAAGAGGAAAAATTTCTAACATAGATATATCATTTTCCTTTGTTTATTTCATATCTAAATAACTTAGGAAGCTAAATGAGATGAGAAATATTTAATTGCAAGAGTATTAATCATTAGATAATAGGCACCATGAAAAGAGCTCATCAAATCCATTTATGTTTTATTAACCCCATTTTTGACAAGATTTTATTGATTTGAAAAATAATGGTCTCTTTTAGCATCTGGTAACAAACTGCTGTGCTTCATAAATAATGTTGGGGCATTAAACACATTAAGCAGAGTTTTTCCTGTTGAGCGTTATGTGCACCCTAAATGTTGATTCCATGTTCTTAGAGGTTCCTTCTGCACTTCTGTCTCTAATACAGTTTTTCATGGCACTCAGTGGATTACAGTTCTGGTATCAAAGTTACAACTTAGAAATCCAGGCAAGAAAACTCAGTATTGTACCCTCTTAAAAAATTTATTTGGCCCTGGAAGTGGAAAGCTGTTAGAGCAACATTTAACTGGCCTTTCTAGATTCTCCAGCTTGCATGCACAGTTGTCTCCTCTCCTTGGTCCTGCTACTTCCTATGACTGGAGTGTTTTCCCAACTTCTGTTTGCTTGTTTAAATTCTAACCATACCTCAAGGCTTGCTGGAAACATCGTCAGCACCAAAACCCCTTTCTCATTAGCCCAGCCCTGCTGTGATGTTCTTGTATAGCACGTATTTTCTAAAGCACTTATTTAGAATTATCATTCACTGAACTTGCCCATTTGCTTTTTGTAAGGACGTATCTGTGGTAGTCAGCTTCCAAGATGGCCCCTGATGATCCCCATGTCTTGGGTTTCACAGTCGTGTGTACTCCCCTTCTACTTCTTATCAGTGTTGGTCTCTGTGACCCACAGTGTATGGCAGAAGTGATGGTGTATCACTTCTGATATTAGGTTATAAAAAGACTGTGGCTTCCATCTTAGGTGCATGCTCACTCTCAGATCATTCTTCCTGAGGGACGCCAACTGCCACATCATGAAACCACTCAGACAACCTATGGAGGAGGCCATGTGGTAAAAACCCAAAGTCTCTAGTCAACAGTTAAGGAAAAACTGAAGCCTGACAACAACTGCAGGATTGACCTTGGAAGCAGTTCCTCTTCTAATGGATAAGACTGCAGCCCCAGTGGAGGGCTTCACTGCAACTTTCTCAGTTACTCTGAGCCAGATTCACCCAGCCAAACTGCTCTCAGCTCCCTGGCCTACAGCAACTGTAAAATCATAAATGCTAAGCTGCTAAGGTTGGGGTAATTTTTTATGTAGTATTAGATAACTGATATGGTACTGTATCTCTCCCGCTAGTCTATAAGCTCCCTGAAAAAGGAGTCCTAGATTCCTGAATCCTCATGCTGCTTATACATATCTTTTGAATTCAGGAAGAAAGACATATTTAAAAATATCTTTATCTACCTGTTTCAACTTATTCACAGATCCTAACTATTCTGAACAATGTTCTGTGAGATGGGCAGTAGAAAACTGTACTATTAATCCTATTTTAATATGATTGAGACAAATTGAAGAAAATAATTTGACCACGGGTGTAAAACCCAGCAGAAGCGGATGGCAAGGACCTAATTTAGAAAGGAATCCACTAAGTCACTCTTTTTCAAATGCTTTCATTCCATGAGCTCCCTGGAAACCTGATGATGGCCTCTTCTGCAGCTAACTCCTCTGGTTCTTTTGCAGGCAGTGCTTTCATTGACCTGTTCTGTAGAATTTCAGAGCTCTGGGCTTTGCCATCCTGTTACCCTCAGCAATGTCATAAGACAGATTGAAAAATGCTCGACTCTGACCCATTAAATCCATCATTTCATTTTTTGGTATCGGCACTATGGTTTCAGATAAAGATAACATATGAAGCCTGTTATAAAAGGAGGAAGAAAAGAAAATGTGTCATCATATAGAAATGTTACAAACTAAAAATTGAAGAGCACTCTCTCTGCCTCTTTATATTCAATCATTGTGCACTAAGGTGCTTTGGCAAGAGAGATATTTTGGGACAAACAGTAACTGATGTGAGGAGCATGTGGTGATTTGCTACATCTATGAGATTTAACTAATAACAGATGGATGTTATTTATACACTCTAACATGTTTATCCTAGTTCTTTTGAACTCTTTTCTATTCTGGGTCGATCAGCTTTTGCCATAATTAATTACACAACCAAAGTTAGTTTAAAATTTTGAAGTGTACACTATATAATATGCATATTGAATTCTCCTATTCATGCCGTCAATGTTGTATATGCCACGTATTGCCAAACACACACAAACACACACACACACACACACACACACACTCACACTCACACTCATACACCCATAAGGTGTTGATTCATTTTTAAAACTTCGTGTTTTTTATTCATTGTAGTCTTTTTTTTTTTTAAATCTTCCCCACCCCTGCCACATTTGTTTCAGCCTCAAACAGAACCAATAAAATATGTGGCCTGAACTGTCATACACTGTTTTTAAATGTATTAGTATAAGTTGCTTAAAATCATTATTAAATAAGTTTTAATAATATGAAAACTATTGGATCAATTAGCTTTAGTTGAGTCCAAGAGAGTATTCCACTCCTGGCTTTACTCTCTGAATAGGAATAGAACATTTTTAAAATCAGTAAGCAAATTGACCATTAGAACAGAAGACCTGAACTCTCTAGAAGATGAAAGGAGTGAGGGAATGATGGAAGGAGGGATGGTGAGAGACAGAGAGAGAGTGAGTTAATTTTTGTGACTACATGCGATTAGTACTAGAATCAGTACAGTGGAGCGTAAACTCCCTTTATCAAGTCTGAACTCAACCCTCTATCTGGTTAGGAAAAAGTGAGTTAGGCTGGAAGCAGAGTATTTAAATGTCACAAAAGGCCAGGAAGGGATTAACCAGTTTTATTCAGTTAAAAAGCACCCAGATCCCAAATTTCTTACTTTTTAAAATTTTCAAAGAATATCAGAGGAATTACTTCGAAGTTCATCTTTTATATCCAAATGTCTGTTAAAGAACTTAAGTAAAACCATTATCAATGAAAATGGAGTTTCAGCCAACAAGAGTTCAGAGTGCTACATCATCATCGAAGTTGGCCATTGGGTAAATAAATAACCATATAGATGAAAACAAAGTGCAATATTTTAAGAATATCTTTAAGAAATAATTTCAGTCACACTCAAAAAAAAAAGTCTGCATCTGTAAAATTCATTACTGGGGAAGCAGCTCTTGATTCACCACTGGAGAAGGAGCTTTTACTAGTGATGTGCTTCTTTAAAAAATGAGAAGTTAAGCAGTTTTGTATATTACACATGGAAACAAATGGATATTTTAAAACTGGCCGATAAGCTGAGCTGTACTCTGAGACAGGTAGTATAAAAGTGCCCTGGAATTATTCCTATTGGGCCAAAGTCCTTGGATTATTTATGCTTAGTAATGTAGGGGTAGCCTAAAGCTCCACATAGGTTCAAATATGCCTTCTGTTCATAGTCTACCTGCCCTTTCTACTCATATATCATAATATGACCCTTTATAATTTTAAGATTTTGGGACTCTTTCATTCTATAATTAGTTATTTATTCTTTAATACTTTCATAAAATTAACCAGTTGTTTTTCTATCAAGTTTGTTCCTTGGAACATTTATACCTAAATACTTACTTGAAAATATTTACTCCTAAATATTTACTGCTGCACGACTTACATACATCTGTGTTATGAAGATGACTTTCTTGTAATTGACTAGCCTTTGTACATACTCTGCAGCCGGGCGATGGAGCCTCTTTGTGAGGTCTCTTCTTGGAACATTTGCAGAGAGACAATACATCAGAGGGTAAGAGCATAGGTTTGAGAATAAGTAAGAGTGATTGAAGTAGTAGGAGGTAAAGGTTAAGAACATGGATTCCAGTATCAAATTGCCAGGCTTCAATGAAATTCAAGCTGCACCAATTTTGTGCTGTGTGATCTTGCATATTTCACTTAGTCTATTTGTGTCTGAGTATCCTCAAATATAAATGGGAAATTCGTTATTGTATTTACCTCATAGAATTGCTGTGAGAAATAAATAACATACATAAGGTATTTAGAGCAGTGTCTTGACCCACTTAAAAATGTAATTAATTGTGGATTATTATTGTAATTATTATTATTAACAGGTTCAAGTTCCAGCTTTATCACATACCAATATTACCAATCTTGTGTAATGTATTAACCATTCAGTTTTTCCACGTCTCAAATGAGGATTATAATATCTAGAATTAATGGTGTATTATGAAAAGTACTGAATACAGAACTTCCTACAGTAAGTGGATACGCTCCATTCCTCCGACTTCTTCAGTGGCTCCTGACCTATGAACACGTGGCTTCATATATTTCTTAGAGTCCTGACCAATAAGCTTTGCAAGTGAAGTTGAATTTGAGTTTTATAAGGGTAAATGTCTTGATGAGTCTACTTTGAGAAACCAAGATATGGTTTTGTAGAGTTGAGGAGACTCAGAAAAAACCCTCCCCTCTAAACCAAATCTCCCCAACCTGGCATAAAAATCAAAATTCTGGTGAGAAAGATGGCTGATGAATAGATTTCTGTGAAGGTAAATATGTTTCTCTTCTGTAGGAAATTTCCCATGGGAAGTCAATTCACCCTTAGACAGTTGTGGATCTGGTGACCGTTTAGGACAGTGCCCCACAGGGTGTGTTCCAAGTCCTTGGGACCCTTTCAAGGGTCTGTGCAGTCAAAATGATTTTTATAATAACATTAGAGGTTATTTGTTATTTTCACTCTCAATCATAACTGCACAGGTAGAATTTTCCAGGGTGTATAAGTATGATGAAGTCATCAGCTGTGGAATGTGTAATTATGTATGTTGCGTTTAAAATTTTGCTTCATTTTAATTTCTATTATGATAAATATCAATAGGTATAACTCACATAAAAAGCTCTTTGGGGTTCTCAATAATTTTTAAAGGTATAAAGGGGTACTGAGACCAAAATGTTTGAGGACCACTAATCCAGGAGAATGGGACCATTTTATTTCTGAAATAGGACCTTTCTCTAGCTTATATCTGGAGGTTTTGATGCTAGAAATTGCCTAGAAAGCTCACCTGCTTCCCTGAATCTTTGCTTCCTTTTTCCCATAGTCTCGTGAAGTCCACCCCAGTTCTGTTGACACAATCTCCTCCTACCAACTACAGGACAGTTGCTTAGATGTGGTTTCATTTGACCACAGTCATTTTTATGCCTTCCTGAAACTGCACTAGTGAGAGTGGATTGCAGCCACTCTCTGGTATTCCTGATTGGGTTTGGAATAAAGTCTCTTTCTCTAATCATCACATTTATAATCCATCTCTCAGGGTGCCCATTGGTTCCTATTTCTCAAACTTAGTCCTATAGAACCTCCCAGTCTTTCAAATTCTAGGCCTTTTTAAAGGAGCCTCCCCCACTGCACTTACTGTACCAAAACATAGTAAAAACTTAAGAGGAAAAGCAAATATGGAATTTATTAAAATTGTTCCAACTTGTTTGGTGATTATTCTTTGCTATCCTGATTTAATGTGATCATAAAAGTCTAGTACAATTATTCAGACACATGAAATGACATCTGGAAAATAAAACCATGTTACTCTTCATTTGAAGTGCTTATGAAAAGCTGTTAAAGTGAATAATTTGAGAGCTTGGAAATATATTAACATAGTATGGAGCAATCATGCAAATTAATAGGGGCTTATAGGTTCTGGGTCAAATTGGATAAAGCCCTAAAGAAATTTTATTTTGAACAAGTAAGAATTTCAATAAATCTTAAAAATATTATCTACAGTTATGACCTCAGAAGTGTACTTTTTTAGATGTTTCCATGCTTCTAACTGTAAATTAGAAAGACTAGCAAAATAGAAGAAGGCTGTTGAATTCGGGATTTTTATTTTTCTATACTACAAAATTTAACACAATTATACTTGATCATATTTTATGTTTAAATTAACTTTTTTAAAAAAAAATCTTTTTGCATACTGGACTAGAGGTTTGAAGGTTTCCTAGTTTCAGTTCTAGTGATTGCTAAACAAATATAGTTTTTTAAATTTATACAGTAGAAATAATAAACCGTTTCCCTCATCTGATTATGTGGGCATCAGATTATTCATAAACAATAAAGTATTCAGAAAACTGAAGATTTTGTTATAGTCTTCCTGGGAGAGCATATGCTTGGATTTGGGCTTAAACTCTTAGTTTTACATTTTACTGGCCTATTAGCTTTGTGACTTTAGATATGCAGTTTAACCTCTCTGAGCCTCAGTTACTTCATTGGTAAAATGGGAATAGAAAACAATCCTGGAAAAACTCCCAGTCCCTCTTAGATTTCTCCCAAATAGTGCTAACAGTGATGCCAGGATACTTCATGAAATGTTGCTGTTACTTACCTAGGGCTCCCCATTTCCCCCTTATTCCTCAGTTTGCCAATGTCTCCCATGACTCTAGCAGCTGTTGATGTATTATTATCTGTTGCTGAGTAACAAATTACCTCAACGTTTTACGGATTAAACAATAAATGTTTATTATCTTAAAGAGTCTATGGGTCAGGAATTTAGAGGTGGCTTAGCTGGTGCTTCTGGCTCAGGGTCTTCATGAGGTTTCAGTCGAGATATTAGCTGGGGCTGCGGTCACGCAAAGGTTCACTGGGCTGGAGCATCTGCTTCCACGATGGTTCACAGTACAAGGCGGTTGACAGGAGGCTAGTTCAACGGTGTGTTAAAGCAAGCTCATATCTGCTTTCGCAAGCTAATGGTTAAAATTTAACAATTTTTACAAGCCGATTGTTAAACATAACCATTAATAAAAACTAAATTACATAAAATGCACTTAATCAAATTATATTAAAAGCTAAGGTAGTAAATGCTTACAACTCCTCACTTCCTAATTGTTTTACTCCACTCTCCCTTTACTGATGCTCAGTAATCATGTCCATTGTATCTGGATGGAGGAAATGCTATAGAGTTGTCCTATTGCACATCTCAGGTTCATCCTGTGTCTGCATTTAGTGACATTACGTTGGTAGCTTGAACTCGTCCGTAGAGTATTAATACTATAGACATCACCAACACTTCACATCAGAATCTGACTTATTGTTTTATTGATTGTTTAGACTTTAGAAAGTGTGAATTGTGTCCTACACATTCTTTAAAACGGTAAAATTATATATATGCTAATATGGAGAAATCAGGGAACGTTGGGGACCATTTGGGAGACTGACTTCTACAGTGTACCTCCTGGCCCCTGATGATTCACGTCTTTCCCACACGTGAAATATTCTCACACCCCTCCCAAGACCTTCCCTCCCCAATCTCATCCTATTACAACCCCAGAATCCTATCATCTAAATCAGGCCCATTTACAGAAGCAGATCCCCAGCTATAGTTCTCTAAGTACAGGTCCTAAGTACCATTGCTCTTGATCTGAACGCTTTTAAACCTAAAGAGATAAGCGATGTCCCTCTAACACACCCAACAGACAATGGTGGGACAGGCATAAGTAACTGCTATAGACGTATCTGTTTAAAAATGTGGAACATAGAAGGCGCACAAGTGTCAGTGGTCTGAAATCTAACTGGGCATATGTTGGAAGTTGGGTGATTAGGGTGCAGTCCTGCTTCTCCATGGTTCTTGGATCTAACCTCTAGGCTCTTGGTTCTGTTCTCTGAGTCACTTATCCTTTTCCGTGAAAGGTAACCGAGGCTTGCAGCTGTGTAGCTTTCAAGCTTGCTCTCTGCAAGTTGAATTTTGGGAGTCCAAAATCCTTTTTTCTTCATTTTGTGCTGTTTCTGTCCCTTCTATCCAAGCTAGTGGTGTTTCTGACAATGTAATTGTCTTAAAAATTTTGTGCATTCCTTTTCAGACAAAAACCATGTCTGTGAAACTTTCTAAGTCTTTCTCTAACTAGGGCTTCTGCTAGGATTACTGAAGAAATTCACCCTTATGCTTTTTCTAAGCCCTATTGTTTGGCCGACAGTTTCCTGGGGCAACATATTAGATTTATACGAAGTTTTAACAAAGGGGTTTATAGGCAAATCCTTAACCCTGTCATAAGACCATATTTTCCCAGTAATGTCTTGGAGTTCATCTTTGCCTGGAAGCCATTTTTTAATTAAAGCATTGTTAATGATCTGGAGAAGCTGGGGATTTTCGAAACCAGGAAGTCCTTGTTCCTTTTTGTTTTGAAGTCGTTCCTTTAGGTTATCTGTCTCTCTGCTTGCATTTTGCTATAAGCAGCAAGAAGCACCTAATCAGAGCCTTTTACCCCTCTGTGTTAAAGTCTCCTTAGCTAGGTCATCTCATTTACCTCACACATTTTCTACCTTCCACATAACTGCAGGAAATAGTGTCACTATACTTTCTGACACTACATAACAGCATCCCTTTTTCTCCAATTTCCAATAACTTTTTTGTATTATCTCCTTTAAGACCTGACTCATACCCTTCTCAAAGGCAATCTGGTATCTACTAACAGTCTGTTCACCATGCATTAGGCTCCCACTGACACTCTCCCCAAAGTCTTTGCAGCTCTGCCCACTGCCTTTTCCACCGCCACCTCCATATTTTCAGTTACTTGTTACTCTGGTACCCAACTTCCAAGTACCAAAATTTGTAGTAGATATTTATTGTTGTGTAACAACTTACTCCAAAACTTAGTAGTCTAAATTAATAAATATTTATCATTTCACCATTTTGTGGGTCAGGGATTCAGGGTGGTTCTGGCTTGAGCACACTAATGGGGCTGAAATTAAATTTTTGGCCTGGGACAAAGTCAACTGAAGGCTCGACTGGGGTGAAAAGATCTGATTCCAAGATGGCTCCCTTGCAAAGCTGTTGGCAGGAAGCCGCAATCTGTCACCAGCTTTTTGGCAAGAGCTCTCAGATCCTTACTATGTATTCCATCCATAGGACTGTAATTTCTCTTGTCATTCTTATTTTTTAGAATTTCTGGATGAATTTCTGGCCCAGACATGCAATTAGCAGCTCTCGCACAAATAAGGAAAACAATCTTTCCCTCTTTATGCCCATTGAAATTGTGATAAAAAAATCTAGACCCTTGGTTTTCAGTGGTCCCCATCATAGTCCTCTGACTGAGTCCCTGGGGAGTTGGGCCTGTAGATTATCAGAATGAAGGACACTGTGCTGTCCTCCAGTCCAGTGACTGGCCTCTTACCTTTGAATCAAATTTTGACTCCTCCCACGTCTTCTCTGTTTTCCTTAACCATTAATTGTGGTCGCCCCCTCATCTCCAGGCTGAGTCCCTTTAAAACTTCATGCACAGAATCCTGGGATGCTCCCTTCTAACTCCAGGCTTCCTAATACCTGTTTAATATTTGTGCTTGAGCTATGACATTCCCTGCTATCAATATAAGGCACAACTAAAAAACTGGAGGTCAAGGTGAAAGCTAAGCTTAGGATATAAAACTCTCAGTTGACTGAACAAGCAATGTAATTTCTCAGCCTAGAAGGCTGGTTCCTTTTTTCTCATCTACAGCTGACCTCTGAATAATCATAATCAAGCCAAAACATAAAGGGGACCATTGTTGAATATCATTTTTTCTTTTTTAATGTGTCTTTTTTTTATTAGTTTCAGGTGCACAAAACAAAGTAATACTTAGACGTTTATCATTTATATCCCTCACACTGTGGACCCCCCGCCCCCATCCACTATCTCTCTGACATCGCACCGAGCCATCCCATTTCCACTGTCTCCACTCCCAATGCTGTACTCCGCCTCTTGTAAGTGTATACATACATATATATACATATATATATATATATATATATATAATATTATAGTTGGCATTCACTATTGTTCAGCTTCAGGTATACAGTGCAGTGATCAGGCATCTACATCTTCCCTGAGGTGGTCTCCCAAATGGGACACGTTTCCATCGGACACCCTACAAAGTCTCTACAACATTATTGATTATGTTCCCCAGATTAATTTTAAAACCCCGTGGCCATCTTGTGGTTACTGATTGTTTTCTAATCCCCTCACCTTCCCCCTTACCCCCACCCCTAGATATCATTTTTTTATCATATTTGTTTGAGGCAAAAGATATTGCTTTGAAGTAGAGAATTCTGTTTCATTTCTGATAAAAATTAGAATGAGAGTCAGGGAAGTGTGGAATTGTTTGGAGTTTGATGCTTGACGTAAAAAAAAAATTCTCTCAGAGCACAGTTGTTCAATCAAGGTAAAGAAAGCTGCTCATCAATTACTTACAAGACAGTTCAGGTGCATCTTTTTGGACTTGTCTTGTCATGTGTCTGTCTCCACCCCCACATACTCTTGTGATTCTGTTTTCTGAATACTTTGAGGAGTCCCACATGCAAGCCCTACAGGATCCACTGAACTGGGATCGTGCCACAGGAAGTACACGCAGAAGAGCATTTTTTAAATAGTGGTAGCGACCACATAGAGTATAGATTACAAAAATACAAAGATAAATGGTACCATTATTTTAAAAAGACTCAACTAATAAATTATTTCATAAAGGCAACCTAGAATAGTTTAAAATGGGGTAATATGAGAGGAAGTTAAAGTTAGGTAGAAAATTAACACTGACAGAAACTGTGATTTATGATTTGGCTTCGTTAATTCATGTTGATTTGATTCAGATAAGCCAGGTGATTACCAGCTCCTTCCATGGTCTCTTTGGAGGCATTGTATGAGACACAGTGGGGCAGGCTCAAGGGACGGCCTTCGAGAAGCAGAGGGAGAACTGGGCATGTGGGAGAATGGCAGGAAAAGTTCAGGAGAAACCATGGGCCTGGGAGTCTGCTATGAAGACACAGAGGGAAAAGAAAAGCTGGACAGAAACAGATGCATAAAAGCTAAACCCCAGGCACATAGGAATGGTAAGTGGAGGGTGATCACCCCATGTAGCTTGTTGGCTCAAAAAACTTATGTGTTCATTCATTAATTCATTTATTCACTCAGTTATTCATTTGTTCTCAACAAAGTTTTTTGTTTGTTTTTGGACAGCTACTCTTTGCCAGGTACTGTGTAGACTCTGTAAAACCAATCCCACCATTTCAGGTTTCAGTTTTTAGCTCCACCCTGGCTAATATTTATCAAGTCTAGTTCAAGGCATTGCCCATTCATACAATCAATGCCTTGAATACCCAATAAAACACCAATAGCCATTCCCAACAGCCAAGTGTGTATGCTTTTAAACTTCAAAACACAGGAGAGAGAGAGAGACGCGCTTCAGATCCATTCCTTGAAAAGCCAAGCTTCAGGTAGTCCAGCGTATTTCATATCTCAAAGGCAAAAGGATGTGTGAAGCCAAATAAAAAGAGGATAGCACTCTGAAAACATTACCTGGGGGGTTACGTTAAAATGGCTGTAGCAGAAGCAACGATGCTGATCTTTACTCTTGAGAGGTCAGAGCTGATTTTCAGCGCGTGTTTCTGAAATGGTTTTCACCGCTGACATGGTAGCAAGTTCTCTGTCAAAGGCAGATGGCTCCCTGGAATATATTTCATTTTATGCATCTCTGGCTCACCAGCTTTAGCAATCCTTAGGTGCCTCCTACTCTACTTTTCTCCCCTTAGCGGTGTGAGGTAATAGCTGCTTCGCAGTCTCTTTCTTTCTTGGCTTGGTCTTTGCAATACATGACTTACTAAAGATCGTATAAAAAGTCAATAGGGAGACAGAATTAGAGTCATAATTTTGCATTGTCATTAGGCTAAAGTAATCATTAATTTTGGTTAACTATTTTCCAAAAGTAAAAAGAAATATCCAGGCTGCTTTAGTCAGGGAGCTGCAGGACTGGTGATGGAGGGAGCCTGCAGGCAGACGCAGGCCTGACGTCTCACACCTACGTTGTGGGGGATTGCGAGCTGCAGCCCTTGGAAGTTATCATTGTTCCATGACAGCATGGAAATTAAAAAAAAAAAAAGAAAAATTGAAAATGTGTTGCAGCTAATATTCTTTGGGTTTGTGTTGTAGTAATGCTACATTGCTGAAATTCACAGAAAAGATTTTCTACCTCGAGTATAAATTTTGCTACAAAGGTAATTTTTCATTGACACTTTATATTCTACAAGCCTTAAAGGGCTGTCCAGGATGAGAAAGGCAAAGCTCATAACTAGTCTGCAATTCTGATTAGTTAACCACCCACACTTTATAACCATACTCTTATTTAATCATACTTGTCATTTTCAGAAAGATGCTAAATTTGAATTCAAGCAGCTAAAACAGTTTCATGAGTTTATGGAAAACTTGCTTTTCTTCCTTTTCTTCATATTTACCTTGTTTAACATTGTACAACTCAGTGTACTCCTTATCAAAAACAATGTTGGTCTGAATGTATGCAAGAAAAAGTGATTATCCCTAAACTTGAAAGAACTGAGCAATTAATTGAGAACCATTGCTATACACTTAATTATATTTAATATTAATGAATAAAATAAACTGTGAAGGTTCCTATAACAATTTCACATTAATTATTTGATAATGTCAGAGGAAAGCTTGACCCATCTGAGAATTTCAACCAAATGTCTGCCCAGAGTGATTGTTATTCAAAGAAAGGGGAAAAAAATTCCAACATTTTGCTATGTAAGGCATGGAGGACTTTGAGATTGCTTAATTTTGTTTTTTTCCTCAGATGGAAATGTACCTTCAGCAAAGACAATTTGTTTGTGATAATTTTTCTGCATTGGTTTTCTATGAGTAAGTGTTATTTTCTAGCTATTCCAACTAATTATCACCGCCTCCCCAAAGGCTGATGAAACAAGAAATCTGAGCAGAAATAGGCTAATTTTCTTCCATGGCTTAGTAGGCATCCACGTGCTTGTGTTACTGTGCTAAGTATTGTATCAAGCAAGTTACAAAGCTATTGGGCCTGCCTTCCACACGATCACTCCTGGAAATTCACCACAATAACCGGCATCGAGTGTAGGGAGGGTGAGCAGCTGTATGACCCACCTCCACACCGCCATGCAGGAAAAGCCAAGGTATAAGGAGAAAGCAGCTCAACAAGAATGAGGAAATACTGACGTATTCACTCCTTTAAGGAAGCTCCCTTTTTTGTAACCTCACTTCTTTGTGTGGAAGCGTGAATTGATCTGCGGGAGTTTTGGACCAAGAGGAGGTAAACCAGGAGTGCTGTCATTTTGTCATTTCACCTGCAACAAGACTATCCACACTTTAGCCTATTGCTTCTGGTGTCCTCTGTGAGCTCTGACGTTTATTTCAGGTTACGTGCATTTTCTGTTCTCTTGGTATATGGTGCCTTTTCTGTGTATTGAGGAATGATGAAAAAGCTGGTTGGAGAAAATCACTAATGTTGCTTTCACTGTGCTTGGCATCCTGTTGTGACCTTGCATGTGGTGAGTCATCTAAAATGCACACTGCTCAGAGCACACAAGTCTAGAATATGGAGAAATGAATAGAAGGCCTATATTGTGTTTAATCACTTTGTGAAGTGTCTACTTCAGTAAATTTAATTAACTTCCCAGCCAAAAATATAGTAATTACGGATATCAAACATCCTAAATGGACAGAGCGTCACAAAGACCTCGGTAAAAATTGAAAAAGTGACCCCTGGCTCTTCCTGTAGATCAGTGAGTCCTTTCCTCTGAGATTTGGATTAAATTGGTTTGGGGTGTGGTCCAGACATCATTAGGTTTTTAAAGCTCCTGTGGTGATTCTAATGTACGGCCAGATTGAGAACTACTTTAGTAGAGTAAGGAGATCAGACTTCCAGTAGTAAAGAATTAGGACCAATCAGTACATTTTCTATTACACAGATTAGTAGGAGAAGCCAACGTTTTGACAGACTAACTAGATTTGAAAAATAATGTAACAAATCCTTCTCACTGCTAAATTGATTTCCTGATCTATAGGTGATTCGATTTTATCCTACTAAAAATACTGTAGCAAAATTAACGGAATTCAAAGTAAAAATGACATAGTTAACTGGAACGGAAAAAAATAAATAAATAAAAATGTTGATAGTTAAAAAATAAAGAAGAAGAAGAAGTCACACTTTTTCCTTTAGTGTTTGTCCCCTTGTATAGTTGTCATCCTATGGGGACTACACTTACGGATTCATTTTCTGCTTAAACCAAAAGATAAGTATTTTATTTTTCCTATCTGTTCATTAATTGCATTGTACTATAATTGTCTCTTTACTCATCCATATCCTCCAACAGACTTTTCAAAGCTCCATGAGACTAAAGGTAACATTTACTTGCTCATACTTTTATTCCCAGTGCCTAACACAGCCCTGGTGTGTGTGGTAGATAACATTTGTCAGATGAACTAATGTTCTCACATATTATTAATATTCAATGAGTTAAGTCAACTAAAATGCTCAGAATAGGGCCTCACACATCAAAAGTATGCAATAAATGTTAGCTAGTTTCATATTAATGAATTATGATATCTGTATAATAGTCTATGAAGTATGATTTCTTGAACATTTCTTTGTTTTTATATATTTGGACTCATTCCATTTTTTCAGCATTGTAAATTAGATTAGATGAATATTTTCATGCAGATAGCTTCTTTCTTTTTTTTTGTTTTGTTTTCTAGGGTAAGTTTTTTCAGAAGGGGAATTACTAGATCAACAAATAGATAACTTTTATAATTTTTGAAAAGGATTGCCATGATACTTTAGAAGTACTTATGAAAATTTCAAACATATACAAAATAAACAGAATAGTACAATGAACCCCATGCCTCTATCATCTAGCTTTAACAACTATGAACGTTTTGTTATTATGTTTAACCTAGGCCTCACACCTGTTCACCCATTTTATGGGCATACTCCAATTTATTTATCCACTTACCTATTGATGGACATTTTAACTACTCCAGATTTGGCTGTTCTGAGTAAAACTGCTGCAATCATTTATGTAGAAGTGGTTTTTTGTTTTGTTTTTTTTACAATATGTTTTCTTTTTTCTGGGGTAAATACCTAACTGTAGAGTTTTGAGTTAATAGGGTAAATGTATATTTAGGTTTATAAGAAACTAAAATCTTTTCCCAAAATGACTGGACTATTTTATATTCTCACCAGCAATGGCTGAGAGCTCCAGTGGCTCCATATCCTCACTAACACTTGGAATTGTTAGGCATTTTCGATATTGCCATTTTAGTGGCTATATTGGTATATCATGGTATTGGTATTTCATGGTTTAATTTGCATTTCTCTGATAACAATGATGTTGAATATCTTTCCATAATCTTATTGGCCATTCATCTCTCTCTCTCTCTCTCTCTCTCTCTCTCTCTCTCTCTCTCTCTGTGAAGTAATTGAATCGTTTGCCTGATTTTATTGGGATTTTGGCCTTCACATAATAAAGTTTGCTATATATTCTGGACACATGTCCTCTGTTGGAAATATCTATTGAGAATATTTTGTTCTGGTCTTAAGCTTCCTTGTCTTTTTGTTAATAGTGTCTTTTGAAGAGCAGAAGTTTTTAATTTTGGTAAGATCCAATTTATTTCCTTTTTTCATGGTTCATGCTTTTTGTCTCCTAATAAATTTTGCAATGCTAAAATTGCATGAATTTTCTCCTAGAAGTTTTATTTTTAGGATATATGTTTCGGTCTATGAACCATTTAGAAATAATTTTTGTGTGATGTGTGTAAGGGCCATTGTTCATTTTTTTATATGTATATCTAGTTGTTTTATTACTGCTTGTTGAAAAGATTATCTATTCCCCTTGGCACCTTTGTTAAAAATCAATTTGCTGTATATGGGTTTATACCTATGCATGTGCATGTATAAACAGAAGAGAGTACTCTGAATCCTCACCTACCCGTTGAGCAACTCAACAACTACCAACTTTCTGCCTTTCTTGTTTCATCTCTGCTTCCATTCTTTGCCACCACTGGTCATTATTTTTGATAGTTTCTTTTTTTGTTTTTGTTTTTTTTGATAAAATTTTCATAAATTTCTTCCAAATGTTTTATAGTCTTAATTTTGAAGTTTAGGTCTGCTATCCATCTCAAAATAATTTTTGTATGTGGTATGAAATAAGAGTTAAGGTCTACTTTTTTCCATATGGCTTTTCAGTTGTTCCAGTACATTTTTTGAAAAGATTTTCCTTTGCCTTGAATTGCTTTGATTCTGCCATTGAAATTCAATTGGTTATGAGTGTGAACTTATTTCTGGTCCCCCCTATTCTGTTTTGTTGATCTATTCATGCCATGTTACATTTTAGTGACAGTTTTTATTGTCATCAGCAATGAAATTTTCAGAGTATGAAGTAATTTCTTAGTCTATGAAGTAGGATGAGGTATGAACCGTTAGTAGCCAACATACACACAACTGGGAGATGATTGGGCCTCATCCGAGAAGCACATCTGGGTGGGCACCAATAGCATTTGTGACAGGAGTGTTTTTGAGGACAACATCAGCCAAGATGGTCCCTGGGCTTTCCATAGAATCTCCATCATATCACTGTCAAGCATCATTGTGAGTCTGGAGACTTTGAGCTGCCATATTCCTGCTTATTTCTTTAAGCAGCACTTTTGCAATCTTACGGCAAGACTTTCTTATAATTGTTCAGCATTTAGTAGGTTAATATTTGCCTTTTTAACGCAATACATAGGCAAATAAATGGTGATCTCTATTGTCATCAATGTGTGTGTTTAAGATGTACTCTTGTCCATGAGTTGAGAAATTATTCTAAAATCATGATGCTTTGCAATGGCTCTTTGAAAGCCAAAGTTAAATATGGAACTTGAAAATTTACAGGGATCTGTTGTATTTGAAGCTAAACTAGATTCTCGTGGAATCATTAGCTTTCTACTTGGTGTGAGACATGACCTAGAAATTTTCATCATGAACTCAACTTTTCTAGTGGTAAACAGGAAGCACTTCTGATTGTTCTAATCTCTATCTGCATTTCTGAGTTTACTTTGGATGAGACCAAAAATAGAATTCTATGTTGCTTTGAATAAACAAAGCAACTGTAGCATTTCACTGTGCTGCAATAATATTTGTTATTAAGGAGACTGTCATGTACACAAGTGAGCATTCAGATAGAATGGCTCTGTATTTTTATCTTTTTAAATTCATTCAGATTTTTTTAAATGTGGGAACTGAAATAGAAAACATTTCATGATAGACTTACTTATATTTTTAAATTTTCAAAACATCTGAAGTAACATCTATAGCTGTGAAATTGCTTTGTAAAGAGCAATGTTCCACACAAATTTTAATTATTAATATTGCTATCTAAAATTAATCTATAGGTATTAATTACAGTTGAAGATAAAACACACCTGTTTCATTTCATAAATGAAGCAATTTGACTCAAGTTCCTAGGAATGAAATACTTGATCAAAATGTGATTCAGAATAAATCACTCCCAAATCAATACTTGAGATACATACATATATTATATTAATGGGTATAACTAAGTAGAGGAACTTTTAAATAGGTTTAACCAAACTGTGGTCTCACTAGGGAAGGTATGAAAGGTTGTCTAGGAATATTGTCTATCTAGCCACATGAGTTAGCTCAGTGCGCAAAAGAATAAAATAAGAACCCAGTTTACGGACAGCCAGATGACTCAGTTGATTAGAGCGTGTGCTCTTTAACAACAAGGTTGCGGGTTCGATTCCCACGAGCTGCGCCCTCCACAACTAGATTGAAAGACAATGACTTGACTCGGAGCTGATGGGTCTTGGAAAAACCACACTGTTACCCAATAAAAATTAAAAAAAAACAAACCCCATTTTGAAGAATTATTTATACATTTTTGAACTGATACTGAAGTTAGTACTAGAAGTCGTTCCACAGGATCAGACTTTAGAAATGGGGTCGGGGTGGAGTGGGGAGGGGGTGTCTCTGAAATGGTTCTGGGTTATCTGAAATTGATTAGTTTTTAAGGCAATAGTGACCTTACTTATTTCTACTGGTACAGGGAGAGGACACTGGTAGTCCATGGCACAGAGAGCAAAACAATTAAATTATCACCTGTTTTCTACTGTAGTCATGCTCCTCCTATAGAAAGAAGGGAAGTAAATCTTTGAGTGACCACTTATTTGTATTACGAATAAAGAGTATAATAGATTTGACTGATTGTTTCTATGTATGTTCACTAACTAGTGAACTTGACACTTTTTTCAGAAAGTAAATGATGAGCTTGGAGATTTAAATTCTACATGCAGACTAGTCACCAGACATCTATTATTTTCCTAAAAGAAATCCTTATTTTATGTGCCACAGATTTCTGAAAACCAGATTCTGAGTCTAACCTGGCAGGTGACTGAATTATAATTGATCTATATGTGGTGAGGGACAATAGTGTGACTGGTGACCCAGGTGGACCTATTTTTATGTCATAGATTTCCCCTCCAAAGAAAGAAAATGAATATTTATACTGATATAGCTAATGAGACACCATTTGCAGGATTCCTCTGTCATTTTTAACCACCATGTTTGACAATAATATTTTGAGAGGATTTTATCTGCAATAAACTTTGAAAATATGTGCATCTATAAATTACTGGAAAGATAAATAATGAGGTTAAGCAGAAAAGATATGCCATCAATGGGCCTTAGAGAGTACGACAAACAGCTCAGCTTGCTATGTTGAGGATCCGACCAACACAGAGCTGCCTTAGATACAAAATGCAAAACAGAAGTGACAAAGTAAGTGAGTCTAATAAATTGGATTTTGATGATAAAGTTCAATCTTAGGCCCTTATTGAAGACATTTAATGGTTCTAAGTGGTATAAAAAAATGAGCAAGATGGGGGTAGTGTGCTGTAATGGAAAAGAGATGGGAAGCATTAGAGCCCAACTCACCTTCTTTTGGATCTTGGCTGCAACATTTATTAGTTGTACGATCTTTAATAAGGTTCTTAGTTCTTCCCTTATAAAAATGGAAACAAACCTACCTTGCAGGATTCTTAATGAAGATTAAATACAATAAAGTCTCAAGGTGCACATGATAGGTGCTATAAACTTCTCACGCCCAACACTATTATTATTCAATTTTCTTCCTAGGTAGTATTTTAGGCAATTAGGGAAGAAATATCCACTTTTCAAGCAAGAAAATAAATCAGTGCTTCTCAAAGCTTAACATACATTTGATTTTCCTGGGATCTTGTAAAAATGTAGCTTGTCCTTTAGGAGGTCTGAGGTGGGGTCTGTGATTCTGCGTTTCTACAGACTCCCAGGCTCCTGGATTCTGCAGACCTCCATTGAGTAGCAAGGAGCCAGATTATGGTAACTGCTTTGGTCACACAGTGGGAGTGTCCCTGGGTAATGACCACATGCTGCAAGAATGAGCTGGTTTTCAGGTCAATTCAGATCTTGGAGTGTTCTGCTTGATCATTATATCCTGTGGTTTGTGTGAAGTGATGAGTACTTGACTAAATGGACCCCAAATCCACCCAAAATATAAACAGGTATTTATGTCTAAATACAATCTTAACTCTCATTAAAAAAGTGATACAAAAAGACAAGTTTGTGACATTCTTTGTAACGAAAATCTAAAAATCTATTTTCCTGGCTTACAATTTGTTGCTTGCTTTTGTAAAATAAATAGTCATGTATGTGGGTAGAGTTCTTTTGTTTTTTGTTTTACCCTTTGATAAGTTAGTGATGCAATCAAGTCTTTAGAAAGTGCAAAGGCCCAATTTTAGTTGAGTCTCTTTTCAGCAATTTTGAATTGCAATCTTTTATCTTTTTTTTCAGAGCTTGAGTTGCAGAACATTAGTTATACCAACTAATTTCATGGTTCATGATTGAACATAAGGCTTTAATTCAATTGTGGACATTGAAAAGATATTTTAAACAGCAAGGACAGTGTAAATTCTTAATATTCAGCTCAAAATGAGGCATTGCTGTATTAGCAGCAAAAAGATTTGCAATCACCTAGTCATTAGGTTTTTTTTTTTTTCTTTAAAAAAAAACGTCACTCTGGAGGAGAAAACTTAATCCATGCAATGTAGGAAGAAAATGATTACTGTAAATTGAATTTTAGAGGGTACAGCTTACTAAGAGGAAATCACCACCTTTGCTGTGAAATAATCGTCTTAATAATACTAGAGGCACATGAACTCTATAAATACGAATGGATTAATGATGTTATGAATCTTTGTGGTTTTTATTTATAATCTTTTGAGCTTTCATCTTGTAGCTAAATTCTAGCTATACTTCGTTCTGAAAGAAAAAAATGTTAAAGTGAAAATGATATTTAGAAAGATGGCTAAGGACCAATTTCTAAATATATTCAGCAAAAGAAAAATATTAGATGTTCTGGGCCTCTAGCTGTCTAACAAAGCATACTCATCTCCTAAATAGGATGTAGGTATTGTATCATATGGCTTGCCTTTAATCTACTTGGCATCAAACATTCAGGTAGAAGCAGAAACACTCCATCACTCAGCTTTTTCTAAATAATAGATATGATGCTTCTTGTAAGTAATAAACTTTGGAAGGCCAAAAATTTTTTCAGTTCTCTTTTAGAGGTCATAATGTCAATTTAACTTTCCGTTGTCTTTAAAAATTCCAGCTTAAAATAAGGAAGTGATGTTAAAGCTTTTGGCCTTGAAAGGAAGTTTTCAAATAGCCTGCCACCAGGAAAATGTTTTGTTTTTGTAATTAAAAAGTTAAGGCTAATAAAAATGGAGCTTTAATCCTTTTGTTAATAAAGGTTACAGGTTACATGATTCCAGTTTCAAGTTCCTAATGCAGTTTTTCACTCTGTGTGCAGGACCGTGTAAGAACCAAGTGACATTTGGTTCATTCTGTTCCTAGCCCCTCTGTCACAGGAGTAATGGGAAGCTTAGCTGAATAGACGCTTCTAGTCCTAGCTTGATCAATAGCTGGTCATGTGACCCTGGGCATGTCACTGCATCTCCCTGGACCAAAGCTTCCTTGTATGTGAAACAATAATGTTGATAATAATAGAAGCCACATAGCTAATAAGTAGTAAAATAGTAAGAAATAAGTAACAAGAAATGAAATCAGAATGAGAGCCACTCTGTTAGACCCAAATCTCTGTTCTTTACCATTGTCCTATCCTGACTCAAGTAGTTAGACCAGCTGATATTTGTAACTCTAAAATGATGTGAGGCCATACTTCGAGTTTGTTTCTCCAGGAAAATGTCTACCCAAACTATTAAGTAAGGTGGTTTTTCATCTTATTTTCTTAGTATTTCTAGGGATAACATTTTTTAGAAATGTATTAGGGATGTCTTTTTGTATAGACAGTTACGGTGAAAGTATTTCTTTTTGTTCTTTAAGTATACGCGCACTCTTTTGGTACAATTCTAGCACATCTCTTTAAATAAGCCTATTTATATGTAATTGTGATAATGTGTTACTGTTACATGTATGAAAACAGGCTATCTTATACACTGTCTTTCCTAGGATAAATATTCTCCACATTTTTCTCTCATATCATCACAATTCTATGTCTTTTCTCACAGCTCTGTTCCTTCCCCTCCTCCCCACAATTTCTTCTTAATCTTTTTAGTCAAAATATATACATTTATTTATTCAACATACATTTAAATGCTACAGCCTGTCAGACACTGCCTTAGGTGCTGGGAATATCAAAAGGAACAATTCTTCCAGAATTTATAGGCTAGTAATCAAAACCGACAAATGACTGATTGTTAGTATATTAAGTGTGTTGGCATCATGTGAGCTGAGCTACTCAAATATCAAAATGAAGTTCTCTTGAGGAAGGGATGCTTGACTTGAATCTGGAAGGGGGAAGAGAAGGAAGGGCATTCCCCGATAGAAGGGGCATCATGTGGGAGCAAAAGAGGCATCAAAGGACACACTGTGGCTGGGAAATTGACAAGTAGTTGGAAATGGCTGCCTCGAAGACCTCAGATCAGGAATGACAAGAAACGAAGCTGCAGAGGTAGACTGAGTCCAGGTAATGAAAAGCCTGTGTATTCAACTAGGAATTTTAAACTTGACTCCCAACACTTTGGAAAACAAGTAAAAGATTTAAAGCAGGGTAGTGACATGATCAGCGAGCCATTTTCAAATAATCTTCCTGAGAAAGAAAGTGCTAGGAAACATCAAAGATGGTGTACAGATGAGATTTGCATTCAGAGTACACTCTCTGAGTGGAATTCATTATTTCTCAGAATCGATTACTTTTCCCCCCAGATTTATTGGTAAATATTTGACATACGTTGTATAGGTTTAAAGTATACAATGTGATGATTTGATATACATATACATTGTGAAATGATTACCACAATAAGGTTAATTAACCCGTCATCTATCACCTTACATAATTACCAGTTTTTTGTGTGAGAAATTTTAAGATTTACTTTCTTAGTAACTTTCAAGTATACAGTATGGTACTGGTAACTATAGTCATCATGCTAGACATTAGATCTCCAGAAATTATTTATCTTATAACTGGAAATTCGTACCCTTTGACCACCTTTACCCATTTCACCCTTCCTATGGTCTTTTTTTTTTTTTTTTAAGATTCCACATACGTATAAGTGAGATAAGTATTTGACTTTCTCTGTCTGACTTATTTCACTTACTATAATGCCCTCCAGTTTCAACCATATTCTGGCAAATGGCATAATTTCCTTTTTTTTTATGACTTAATTGTCCATTGTATACATATGGCACATTTTCTTTATCCCTTATGTGTCAACAACATGTCTCGACTGTTGTAAATAACAATTCAATGAGCCTGGGTGTGCAGATATCTCTTCAAGATAGTGATTTCATTTGCTTTAGATATATACCTACTAGTGGGATTGCTGGGTCATATGGTAGTTATATTTTAACTTTCTGAGAAACTTCCATACTGTTTTCCATGGTGGCTGTACCAATTTACATTCCCACCAGCAGCACATGAGGGTTCCCTTTTCTCTACATCCTCTCCCACACTTGTTATCTCTTGACTTTTTGATTATAGCCATTTAACATGTTTGAGGTGATATCTCACTGTGGTTTTGATTTGCATGTCCCTGATGATTAGTGATGCTGAGTGCCTTTTTATGTACATGTTGGCCATTTTATGTCCTTTTGGAAAAATGTCTAGTCTAGTCCTTTGCCCATTTTTTAATTGTATTATTGTTATTTGCTATTGAGTTGTATGAGTTCCTTATATATTTTGGATATTAATCCCTTATCAGATATATGATTTGCAAATATTTTTTTCCCATTCCATAGGTTGGCTTTTCTTTCATCGATTGTTTCTTTTGCTGTGCTGAGGCTTTTTAATTTCATGTAGTTCCACTTATTTATTTTTGCTTTTGTTGCTTGGGCTTTTGGGGTCGTATTAAAAAAATCATTGCCAAGAACCTTGTCAAGGAGCTTTCCCCCTATGTTTTCTTCTAGTAGTTTTAAGATTTCAAGTCTTACCTTTAAGTCTTTAATCCAATTAGAATTAATTTTGTGAGCAGTTTTAAGATAGAGTCCAGTTTCCACTCTTTTGCATGTGGATAAGAATTGATCATTTTTATCAAGTAACTCTAAGGGCCTGAAGATCTGGTGGGGAGATGGGGGCTGATGGGAAAAAGGAAGTCTCCTGGGAATGTGGAAAGCCAGACATGGGGGATTAACTTGTGGGTCTGACTCTATAGAAGCCAAAATCCCAATTTTGTTGCAATTAACCTGACTTGATCCAGTTTAGTTCAATCTCTAAGAGAATCCAACCTGTGTTTGGGAAGCTGAGCAAGAATGTCTGAGCTAAGTTATTCTTATTGCTGCCTTGGTAGCAATTTTTTATTGCAACTGAGGGTCTGACTACAGAGGTACAGGACTGCTGCCACTGGATGGGGGTTTACAGAGCACAGTGCAGCCTCTTGGGGGAGGGGTGCAAAGGAGCACAAGTACTTGGTTTGGGTAGGGGTCCAGCAACTGTATGAGAACTAGTGTTTATTCACAAAGTCTACAGAGACCCTGGCCATAAGGTCCAACCAACATTTTGGGTCAGGGATGAGAGGAGAATCTCAGGAATAATGGAAGTACCTAGACATATTGGATACTGCCTTAGACTTGCAGGATTAAGTCCTAACCTTTGTCCTCAATGGAGTTCTTATGATTTCACACTTGGTTATACTTGTATCAGAAGTTGCGTATATAAAGTTCTTCAGTAATTGCCCCCAACTGAGGCTACACAGGCTGGGTTTATTAGTAGAAATATCACTGTGTTAATAAGGGAGTATTTACAGTGGAGTGGGTAAGGTTAAGGTGTAAAGTACCCAGGTGGTAGCAAGAGCAGAGAGCTATTCCTTTCCCTGGGCCTGAAGGGTTAAAGGAGATAGTATTGTTGAACCAAAGTGAGAGCTGTAGCCAAACGAGGGGTCACCCACAGGATGTGTGATCACAGGCTGAGAAGTCCTCTAGCCCCAAACAATGTATGGCCTCTTCTTCTGCCAGGATCTTCAGTTGGCTGACCCAAGGGGAAGCAGCAGGTAGGGCTGGTGATGAAGTGGTTAATAGGAGTCAGCCTCACAAGGCCAGGCAAAGCAGGGCAAGGTGGAAAATTGATCTACATAAGAAATCAGGGAATAATCAGCACAGATAATTCAATGTTACATACAACCAATTTGCTTTTCAACCTGCTCCAATATGGCTTCATCTTCTCCTAGCCAATGATTCAGGTCTTTGCAAGGTCACCAACAGTCATGTTGCTGAATTCAAAGAACACATCTCTTTCTGTATTTTGAGCTCCCAGGAGCATTCTGCATAGTTGCCATCCTTCTGAAGACAGCACAGACTTGTAGTTCTTTTTCTATCCAACATCTGAATGCTCAAATGCCTCAGACAGAGATAGATCACTTTTGTGGGACCTGAAGCTTATACAATGCAGGGTGAATTCTTTAAGTAAAAAGGTACAAAATTATAAATACAGAAGTAGGTATAAAAATGAATATGTATTCAGAAAAAAAAAGAAATGACAGGAAATTTTGAAAATGTGAATAAACACCACAAACATCATGCAATCAAAAAATAATATATTTTTTACGAAATTACTATATGACATGACTCAATAGTACTTTTTCTCTCCTACAGTTTTGGATGCATATTTTTTTGGTCATCTCTTTATATGGCAGTGATTTTGTGATATTTTCTCTAGCAAGACTAGAAAAATAATTCAGCATTTCTTCTGGTTCAACAAAAATTGTTTTATATTATGTTTAGCTTAGTGACTTTTCGTTCAGCTTTTTTAACTGACTCTTGATAATGCCATATAAAATTTTAGTGGTACTTTATAAAATTTTAGACCATTGTATAAAATGGTCACGTTGTGCAAATTCTGTCAGTTTCTTTCATATTAAAAATGTATGATTTTAGGACAATTCAAGTTTGCTTATGCAGTGATTAATCATAATTACTCTGAAATGACAATACTCATTAACCATTGGTCATCAATGTCCTCATTGCAGTGGGGTAGTATGAAATTTATGTTATCTTGTACATCATTAGTATTTTGCCCCAAATCAAGAAGAGCTTTAATCCCTATCCAATGTGTTCCTAAGATTCACTCCTCTACAGTAATGGGATTAACAAACAATAGAAAGCTTATTTTTCACCTGTATTCTAAATTTATCTTTTCCTCTTAAATGAGTAACTGCTTTTGGTATGACATGAAATGACTTTGTTACCATTTGCTTTTTAAAAAGATTTTTACTAAAAAATATAGTTAGCATACATTATATTAGTTTCAGCTGTGTGCCACAGTTATTTAACATTTATGTACCTAAAGAAGTGATCACTGTAAGTCCAGCAACCATCTGACACCGTACCACGCTATCACAATATTACTGACTATATTCCCTATGCTGTACATTACATCCCCATGACTTATTTGTATTATACCTGGAAATTTGGACCACGTATTGCCCTTTACCTTTCTCCTGCCTTTTTAATTTCTCAGTTACAGTTGACATGCAATATTATTTTATATTAATTTCAGGTGTATGGCATATGGTTAGACATTTATATAATTTAAAAAGTGATCCCCCTGACCTGTCTAGTACCCACCTGGCAACATACATAGTTATTATCATATCATTGACTAGATTCCCTGTGCTTCACTTTACATCGCCATGACTATTTTGTAACTACTAATTTGTACCTCTTAATCCCTTCACATTTTTCACTCTGTCCCCCAACCCCTCCCCATCTGGCAGCCATCAAAATGTTCTCTGTATCTATGAGTCTTGTTTCTGATTTGTTTGTTTATTTTGTTCTTTAGATCCCACATATAAGCGAAATCACGTGGCATCTGTCTTTCACTGTCTGACATACTCCACTCAGCACAATACCGTCCAGGTCCGTCCATATCTTAGCCATTGTAAACAATGCTTCAATGAACACATGGATGCACATCTCCCCTTGAAGTAGCATTTTGGGTTTCTTCGTATAAATACCAGGAAATGGAATTACTGGGTCCTTCTTTTTCTCTTGTTGTAGCCTTTATTTTAAAGTCTATTTTGTCTGGTATAAATATTTCTGCCCCGGCTTTCCTTTTCTTTCTTTCTTTTTTTTTCATTTTTATGAAATAACTTTTTCCATCCCCTTACGTTCAGTCTGATTCAGTCTGTGTGTGTCTTTCCATCTGAAATAAGTCACTTATAGGCAGCATATGTAAGGGTCTTTTCTTATCCATTCAGCCACCTTATGTTTTTTATTGGGACATTTAATCCAGTTACATTGGAAGCAGTTGTTGATAGATATGTAGTTATTGCCATTTTATTGTTCATATTTTTTATCTTTTTTTTTCCGCCTTAAAGAAGTCCCTTTAACATTCCTTGTACTACTGGTTTGGTAGTGATGAACTCCTTTAGCTTTTTCTTGTCTTGGAAGCTCTTCATCTCTCCTTCAATTTAAAATGATAGCCTTGCTGGGTAGAGTAGTCTTGGTTGTAGATCCTTAGTTTTCATCACTTTGAATGTTTTGTGCCAATCCTTTCTGGACTTCAAAGCTTCTGTTGAGAAATCAGCTCACATTCTTATGGGAGCTCCCTTGTAGGTAACTAACTGTTTTTTTCTTGCTGCTTTTATGATTCTCTTTTTGTCTTTAACCTTTGCCATTTTAATTATAATGTGTCTTGGTGTGGGCCTCTTTGGATTCATCTTTTTGGGGACTCTCTGTGCCTTCTGCGCTCGTATGTCTATTTCCTTTGTCAGGTTAGGAAAGTTTTCAGTCATTATTTCTTCAAATAGGTTTTCAATGCCTTGCTTTCTCTCTTCTCCTTTTGGTACCCCTACGATGCCAATGTTGGTATGCTTAATGTTGTGCCACAGGTCTCTTAAACTATCCTCATTTTTTTAGATTTTTTTTATTTCTGCCGTGCTGCTACCTTATCTTCCAAATTGCTGGTTCAAACCTCTGCTTTATACAAACTACTGTTAAGCCTCTCTAATGTATTCTTTATTTCAGTTATTTTATACTTAAATGATGACTGGTTCTTTTTAATATTTTCTATCTCAATTATTATGTTTCATATCCCTTTGTTGCAATTCTCCCTGAGATCATTGAGCATCCTCATAACCAGTGTTTTGAACTCTGCATCTGGTAGATTACTTGTCTCCATTTTGTTTCATTTTTTTTCCTGGAGCTTTGTTCTGATCTTTTATTTGTGACATGTTTCTATGTCTTCCCATTTTGGCTGCCTCCCTGTGTTTGTTTCTATGTATTAGGTAGAGCTGCTATGTCTTAGTAGAGTGTCCTTATGTAGTAGGTGTACTATAGGGCCCAGTGGCACAGTCTCCCTGATCACCTGAGCTGGGTGCTGCAGGTGGGTCCCTTGTGTGGGTTGTGTTTGCCCTCCTATTGTAGTTGAGCCTTGGTTGCTTTATACACATCAGTGGGAGAGATGGACCCTTGGGCTGATTGGTTGTGAGAACTGGCTGTGACTACAGTAGAGGAGCTTTGTGCATGGTCTGATCCTATAGAGCAGGAATTGCTTTATCAGGGCTTTGGTGCCTGCCCTGTTTGCCCTTTTGGTGTATTGTCTTTGGAAGCAGCTGGATGGTGTTCCAACTTGTCTGTAGTCAGCATGCCATCCCCAAGGCCTCCTGGGAGGGGAGCTGCCACAGGCCAAGTTCAGCGGCAGCCTGTGCACTGCCTGGGGCAACCTGACATGAGCCACATGGTAATCTGCAGATGTCTTCCTCTTGTGCTGGATTTGGAGCTGCCTGGGAGAATCTGAGCTGTGAACTGGGACCAACTGCCATTAGTGCCAGGTGAGAGGTACAGAGCACACTGAGGCCATACGCTGCTGCTTTGGGGTTTGTGAATCTTTGAGAGATTTTAGGAAAGTTCACAGCATATGCCAAGACAAGCCATTTACATGGAAAAGCCACTGGAAGAGGCTTGGGTGGGTTCTGAAGTGGGGTGGGGCAGGATTTCATGGAACCAATGGGATGGGAAGAATGTTGTTAGCTAGATTGATGGAGACTTAGATGTAGCAACCATTTATGTCTGCATGTTTGGAGTGGGGAGGGCTCAAAAAAGGAACAGTGGTTTCTGCCAGTGCTTCCACCTGGGAGAATGCTGCCCCTCCAGCCCTCTCCCTGAAGCCAGGCAATTTATTTCCTCCCCACATGTCCCTGGTGCCTTTTGAGCCGCTGCCCCCGTGCTGGAGCTCAGAGAGAGTGAGTCCATCTGTAAGTCCATGTGTGGTCCCTTTAAGAGGAGCTCCTGCGACTCTAGCATCTCTCTCAGTCTCAATCTCTATTGGTTTTCAGAACCAGAAGCTATGGGGATTTCTCTTCCTAACATTGGAGCCCTGAGCTGGGGAGCCTGGTGTAGGGCTGGGACCATTCACTCCTAACAGGACCTCTGTGGCCAAGATATCCCTCCTGCTTTTAAACCACCACACGTGAGTATGTGCCCCAGTCATTCCACGTTGCTTCCCCTCCTACCAGTCTCAAGGTGACTTCTTCTGTATATCTTCCTTAACCCCCTTTTTTTTAAAAAAATTATAGAATACAAATTTCCAAGGCATTGTAACATTTAAAGAATTCAGAAGTATATTAAGTAGACATATTTTGTCTTTCCTTACTCAATCCTATTTATACCCTAGAGATAACCAGTGGCAAGTATTATTTCCAAAACTTTCTCCAGGCATTAGTAAGTTTATATCTTTTTTTAAAAACACCAATGGACGATAATAGATGTATGACTCCACAACTTGCCCTTTCACTTGGAAATATTTATTGGACGTCTTTCATATCAGTATATAGGAATTTGACTTCTCCATTGTGGATATCTCAGAGACTACTAATCATCCTCCAATAGCTTTGTTTTTTCTTCTGTAGTAGTAGAATCAATGAGTCTCAGCTGGGCACACGCATGTCAGGAGTAAAGGCTATATTTCCAGGCTCCTTGTTGCTAGATGTGGCCATATGACCTAGTTCTTGCCAATAGGATATAAGGGAAGGTGATATATGTAACTCCTCAGAATAATCCTTAAGGAGAGAAGCTGTATGCTTTTCCTTCCCTTCCTTTCTCTCTGCTAGCGTGAATATAAATGTGATGATTGGAGCTGCAGCAGCCAGCAGGTCTATGATAACTCACAGAATGGAGGCCATAAATGCTAAGCAATGATGTCAAAGAACCTGAACACTTGACTCTGTAGAACACCACCCCAGCCCTGGACTGCCTAATTCAATAATTTTATGTGGATAATGGACAAAATTTAATCTTGTTAAACAACTACTATTTTGGGTTTTTTCCCCCACTTCATTTGAGCCTAATGCTTTATAAATGATCATTATTTTAAATGAACACATGCTGTTCATTGTTTGTCTTTTTTCTTCCCTCCTAGACCCTAAGGTTACTGAAGGCTTACCGATGGTCTAATTTAAGTTTATGTTTCCACAAGAACCTAGCACAGTGTCTGGCACGTAATCAAAGCTCAATTGGTATTAACCTGAATTAAACCTTTGTTGCCAATCATAGGCTTTGCTACTTCTTCAAATTACATGAACAGGTAAAAAAGAAATTTGAAGGAATAAAATTCCTGAACTTCAATATAAGTGGACTTCCTTCATCTTGAGTTAATTCCAGAATACTGCCACAAGCAAGCTGCTGTTAAGGACTATAAATGTCTTTTAACTTCGCAACAATGCTGATGTTGATAATTAAAATATTTATCTTAGTGAAGTCTAAGGAATTTTGCTTATTTTTCAAATCTTTGCGTTATGTAACTACACCTTATTTACTCAAATACATTTGTCTCTTATGCGTTCTTATTCCTTGATAGCCTCTTCTGTAGAAGAAGAGTACAATAGTTTTTTTGTGGAAGTGGAGGGTCAGGTAAAAATCAACAGTTCTGATCCTTTTGTAGGTCAAAGGTAGGGAGACCATATAATTTATCAATTAAAATAAACTTTTGAGAGTGAAATGGGGCTTTTATTAATAATTATGTCAGGGCATGGGCATAAATGTGACTGTCCCATGCAATCTTTGATATATGCTCTACTTGTCATAGGTCTATATGAGATCGTGAAAAAAGCCCTACGTTCTCTTTTTAGAGAAACACAACACACACACACACACACACACACACACACACACACACACACACACTAAATTCCACATACAATTTGAGCAGTTCATGAACCCACTTCAGTTTATCTATGGAACTGTAGGGATCTACTTACCTAGATTAAGAACCCCAAGGCAAAATTATCCCAAGTTACTTCTTCATTAAAATGCTGTACTTCCATCAGTCTAGTCTGCTGATGATCATGAGTCAGTGACACAGGATTTAGGACAATTCTCAATCTAGATATTCAACCCTGGGCCACAAGTCAGTGCCCGGTGTCTCTATACACATCAAAAGTTTTACACTTAAGGTGCAGCCAGCCTCCTTCTGTGGCCACCCAGGAATAAGGGTGAGCTTTGAACAGTTACCACAGTAGCTTTGCTTCCAGTCACACAGCAGCTGGAAGCAGAGGCCAACTGCTCTCAGGAACTCTTTGCCTACCTAAGGAATGGGGCTGGCTGTGGATTCCATGGAGTCCCCTCACCAGGTGCTCCCCAACTTCATGGTTCCTGATTTCCCTGCACCCCAGACCATGATCTCAGAATTCCCAGAACAGGGGAGCTGACAGACACAGTAGTTGTGAACAGTTGTCTGTTCATGTGCGATATGGTGATCAGTCACAATATGTGTTGAAATGCAAATGCAAATGTCTATTTTTCAATTGCATATAAAAATCATGAACTTGATTTTCCATTTGAATAAAATAGGTAAGAAATACTGGCAGTTTCAGAAGTGTTTAGAAAATGGAAATCAGGATGACAAAGGGAGGAATAACTTTAAATTCATAAAGGGAAATAAATAGAAGAATATACTTGAATGAAATCCAATGGATAACGTGGAATGGAGATGGTTATCATTTGAAAAGGTTTGAACCCTCTTTTCTATCACCAAGGCAACTATCACATTATGGAATTGCAAAACAACAAGGAAAAAGCAACAGTAATTGGAACACCAAAACTCCAAAAAAGAAGGACTCTGTGTACAGATATGAATTTAATAAAGAAGATGACAAGCTGCTTTGTTCAAACTAACTTTGCTAGTAAGCAAAAGAAAGTGGATTTGGAAAAATTAACATTCTCTTTTATGTTTTCAGAAAAGATCAGAGAAAATAAACACATGACATTCAAACTACATATTAAATCCTGCCGAGTTCATAGGGGGTGTTTGTTGGTCTTTTCTTTCAAAAATGTATGTGTTTCATGCAAAGTGGTTTTAATATTTATTTAAAAGTCTCAGTGCCATGAATATTTTAGTAAGATAGTTCTTTCCACCAGAAGTTTAAATTTTAATTTAAGCAAGTGGATAGCTTGAACAAATTTATTTATTTATT
Organism: Rhinolophus ferrumequinum; assembly: GCF_004115265.2. Lineage (NCBI taxonomy): Eukaryota > Metazoa > Chordata > Mammalia > Chiroptera > Rhinolophidae > Rhinolophus > Rhinolophus ferrumequinum. The sequence goes on from NC_046287.1 coordinate 94,753,179, forward strand.
TTTCATTTTTTGTACTTGTACAAGGAACTTAAAGAGGTCGGTACTAACCGTTTAAGAGAAATTTTGCATGAGAATGTTGACTGGATAATTTCATAAGGAATACAGTAGTTCTTTCCTTATCCATGATTTTGTTTTCTGTGGTTTTAGATACCAGAGGTCAACTGCAGTCCAAAAATATTAAGTGAAAAATTCCAGAAATAAATAATTCATACATTGTAAATTGCATGCCGTTTTGAGTAGCGTGATGAAATCTCTTGCCATCCTGTTTCATCCCGTGCAGGATGTGAATCCTTCCTTCATCCATCCTGTTAGTCACTTAGTAGCCATCTTGGTTATCAGATAGACTGTCGTGGTATCACAGTTCTTGTGGTCAAGTAACCCTTATTTTACTGTTATAATTGTTCTATTTTATTATTAGTTGTTGTTAATCTCTTACTGTGCCTAATTTATAAGTTAAACTTTTCCATAGATATGTATATATAGGGAAAAAGATGGTATGTATACAGGGTCTGGTACTATCCATAGCTTCAAGCATCCACTAGAGGTCTTGGAACACATCCTGTGTAGATAAGGGGGGACCACTGTATAGGCATAACTCAAAGACATTGTACGTTCAGGTCTAGATCACTGCAATAAAGTGAGTCATAATCATTTTGCTGGTGGATGGTTTTGCCTTTAATTTATTAAAAAAAAAATTCAACACCTGTGAAGTATAATAAAGTGAAGTGCAATAAAATCAGGTCTGCCTGTACAGTATAAAGCTAATGGGATGTTAAAGGGTAATGGCATCTCCTGGTTTTTACTGAAAACTAAATAGGAGCCCAGTATATATATTTATGTAAAATTTACATCAGGCATGTAGAAAGCACAGATTTTTTTCCATCTGTTCTCTAATGCTCTTAGGTTTTCTTCTTTCTTTCTATCCATCCCAACCTTAATCCTCAATTCTAGTGCACGTACACACACACACACACACACACACACACACACACACACAATAGTTTTCAAGAGATGACAGAGGGTAAACTTCACTTGAAAACCTTTTTGGTGGCCCTGGGCCAGCTTGGAGAACAATCTTATAATTTTGTAGTACTGGATCATATCAGGGGCAGCCCAATGTCTTTAATCCTTCTAGTAGCAGTCTTATGGATGTGTTAGTCTAATCATATTGTCTTTGTTCATTTGGGCTGGTGTAATAGAAATACCATAGATTGGGTGGTTTACAAACAACAGAAGAGTATTTCCCATAGTTCTGGAGGCTGGAAGTCCAAAATCAGGCTGACAGCACAGTTGAGTTCTGGTGAGAGCCTATTTCCTGGTTCATAGATGGCCATGTTCTTGCTGGGACCTCACATGGCAGAGAAAGGAAACAAGCTTTCTTAGGACTCTTTTAAGGTCATAAATCCAATTCATAAGGTCTTCATCCTCATGAACTCATTTAATCCTAATTATTTCCTCCCAAACCCCACCTCCTAATGCCATCCATTGAAGGTTTGGGTTTCAACAAATGATTTTGGGGCTTCTATTGCATTCAGTCCATAACGCATTTTTTGTAGCATTATTATTTTCATGTCAAACAGTTCTTAGCATCTGGTGGAATGGAGGAAAACAATAATGAAAAGGCAACCGGCAGTTCTGACCACCAGAAGCCCATAATTCCAAACGGGAATGTTGCATTAAGAATATCTGAAGCCGGCCCGGTGGCTCAGGCGGTTAGAGATCCATGCTCCTAACTCCGAAGGCTGCCAGTTCGATTCCCACATGGGCCAGTGGGCTCTCAACCACAAGGTTGCCGGTTCGACTCCCGCAGGGGATTGTGGGCTGCGCCCCCTGCAACTAGCAACTGCAACTGGACCTGGAGCTGAGCTGCGCCCTCCACACCTAAGACTGAAAGGACAACAACTTGAAGCTGAACCTCACCCTCCACAACTAAGATTGAAAAGACAACAACCTGACTTGGAAGTACACAATGTTCCCCAATAAAAGTTCTGTTCCCCTTCCCCAATAAAATCTTAAAAAAAAAAAAAAAATCAGAAAACCCAGGCAAGGTATGGAGAATTAAGATACTCCCCTGAGAACGGCTATTGTTTCTATGGCTAGACTAGCCTGACTTTCTGCCAGCTGAGATGGCAGAAAACTGCTGGAAAACAATCATTAGCACCACCTTGTACCTTCTTTCTCTATTTCGTACTTTACCACATGGGGGGTCCCTTGGTTCCTGACCCAGTTCCTCTCAACTTTCAGAAACTGCCTGTGCTAGCGGTCAGCTTGTCCTAAGGACCATTGCTATAAAGTGCACCCCTTGGGTCTCTTGACCTGTTCTGTTTGCACAAAATGGTCAGTACAGGAAGGCCCCTGCCCTTGACTTTGAACACTCCTTTCTCTTTTGAGATATTTCTAAACTGAATGCTTGCTCCCTGCAGCCAACCAAGGATAGTCACATGCACCTAGCGACCTATCAGACAATCTCCCCACTTCCAAAAACCCCACCTTAGTAGAACATTTGTCAATCAGAAGTGTTCCTGGTGTTTGCTCTTTTTACTCCATAAAACATTTTCTGCTTCTCATATCCTCGAGCCCTGCTGACTTAAAAACAAAGGCAGAGCTGGGTTCCCTAGTTGCAAGTTTATGAACCCAAAGACAAAATTGTTCATATTGTCTTGGACTTCATGGTGCTTTTGACAGCTGCAGCTCTGCTCCTGTCATTGTGTCTGTTTTCATTTTAGGTTCATGGACTGGCTCCCCAGTGCCTCACCTTGGGCGTATATGCTGTTGCAGTCCTCCTCTGGCTGGAGTCACAATAGTGAACGCAGCCAAAGAAACTAAACGCCCGCAGTAGCTGGCCACTCTTAATCTAAGGCGGGGTGGGTGTGGTGGGCTCTTTCTCCAATCCCTTTGTTGCTGTTTTCATGATGGTTCATCCCTATCCAAGAAAGGAGACATCTTTTCCATCGGTATATCCTCCAGGCCTCAGTTTCTGATCGTCCTGATTCTGTAAGCTATGTGGTGTGTTTTAATTAAATCTCTTTCCTGCCTACATTAGCCTGAGTTGGGTTGTTTTGCTTGCCAAAAACCTCCACATAGATAGTCTCTTTGAAATGGGAAAGAACCCAACATCCACTTCTCTTGGCCTCACCAGGCATGCTGCTTCCTGGAAGTGCTGACCTCATTCCATAGGAGGATAGATAAGCATTTATCCAGATGATGGGATTTCAACGAAGTGAATGCTGAATACTGTGAAGGGTAGAGCAGGGCACAGAAGCGGCATCCCAGGGCTTCGGAGACTTCCCTGAAGTCCTGTCCTGCTTCCAAGAAATGCAATCTGAGGGAATGATGTGGAGTCTGAAGGCTCAGTATTGCATTAAGTGACTTCCCCTTACAAAGTTATTTGTCTATTGGAAATAAATCTATCTGAATATTGTATTGACCTTCTTGCCAGGCTGGCAAACATCCCAGGGAGAGAATTTACCACTGACTGAGGAAGGTTGTGGGTTGCTGTCTTCGTAATGATATTCATTTTTAGAGGCTCTTTTGGAATTTTGGAAATGTTCAGACAGAACTAGTGGTTTCTGGATCACTACAGCAGTGAGACATGCTACTTTGGCTTTGAGGATCAGAACTATGGTTAATTAATGCCTTTTCTTCAGGCTGAGATCATGAACATTATAACACCTGAGGCCATACTCAATTCCAGATTAACATATATTACTCCCAGTGACAACTGGAATTGCTCTAAAAATGTGTAGTGACAAATTCAAACCAAACCCTGTTTATGACTGCTCTGCTACCTGTGAAGTATTCAGAATGTGCAAAAAAAGGGCAACCCAATATAACTGACCCCATTTTTATTATTCTGCATTTTATTATCAGTCTATCTTTAATTACTTTTCTTGAAGTACATGTTCTTGATACCAGTTGTTTAGTTACTTCTTTTAGTTTTTGGAGAGGATCTTGATTTAAAACAAGATGAAATCAGAGAAAATCATGTTGGAAAATTTAATGTTAGTGACATTATGTAGTACATTCTCCAAAGATTCACTTTTAAGAGAAAATTAGTGAGATGAGGAAATTTTTTTAGTTTGTGTGGATTTTGTTATGAAATGATTAGAAGACATATGCCTTTACTTTCTGAGTATGAAATACCTGCATGTGTTTTTACATTTTCAATCAAATCTTGATAAGCTATTGAAGTGAGAGAACTGGAAAACAGGAAGGGCCAGGAATTGTTGAGAAATGACGGTGATACCTTTCAGGACTTTTTTTTTTTCCTTTTCTTTTTGTGTAATACCATATTTTCTTTTTTAAAAAAGATTTTTATTAAACTATAGCTAGCATATGATGTTATATTAATTTCAGGTGTACACCATAGTTATTCAACATTTACATACCTAAAGGAGTGATCACCGTGATAAGTCCAGCAACCGTCTGACACCGTACCACAGTATCACAATATTATTGACTATATTCCTTATACTGTACATTACATTCCTATGACTTATTTGTTTTATACTTGGAAATTTTGACCTATTATTTTCCTTAACTTTTCCCTTCCTTTTAAAAATTTTCAATTACCGTTGATATTCAATATTATTTTTTATTAATTCCAGGTGTACAGCATAGTGGTTAGACATTTGTATAATTTAAGAAGTGATCTCCCTGACTAGTCTAGTACCCATCTGGTACTATCTATCTATTTATATAGATAGATAGATAGATAGATAGATAGATAGATAGATAGATAGATAGACTTATTACAATATTATTGACTATATTTCTTGTGCTATACCCCACATCCCCATGACTACTTTTCACAATAAATTCATACTTTTTAATCCCTTCCCTGTCTTCACCGCCAACCCGCTTTCCATCTGGCAACCATCAAAATGTTCTCTGTATTGATGAGTTTGTTTCTGTTTGATTTGTTTGTTTATTTTGTTTATTTATTTATTTTTAGATTCTACATATAAAGAAAGTCACATTGCATCTGTCTTTCCCTGTCTGCCATATGAGTACTCCATACAGAACAATACACTGCAGGTCCATCCATGCTGCCGCAGATGGTAAGAATACATTCACTTCCATGGCCAAGCAATATTCCACTGTATATATATACCACCTCCTCTTTATCCATTTTTCCATTGACAGACACCCAGGTTGCCTCCACATCTTGGCTTTTGTAAACAATGCTGCAATGAACATGGGTGCACAGGTTCCCTCAAAGTAGCATTTTGGATTTCTTCAGATAAATACCCAAAAGTGGCATTACTGGGTCCTTCTTGTTCTCTTGTTATAGCCTTTGTTTTAAAGTCTATTTTGTCTAGTATAAGTATTTCTATAGCAGCTTTTTGTTTGTTTGTTTTCATTTTTATGTAACATTTTTTTCATCCTTTTACTTTCAGTGTGTGTGTGTGTTTTTTTGATCTAAAGTGAGTCTCTTGTGGGCAGCATATGTAAGGGGCTTGTTTTCTTATCCATTCAGCCATGCTATCTTTAGATTAAAGCATTTAATCCATTTACATTTAAAGCAATTGTTGATTATTGATAGATATGTAGTTATTTCAATTTTATTATTCATATTTTAATTATTATTATTATTATTATTATTATTATTTTTATCTTAATGAAGTCCCTCTAACATTTCGTGTAATACTGGTTTGGTAGTGATGAACTACTTTAGCTTTTTATTGTCTGGTAAGCTCTGATTCTTTCTTTGACTTTAACTTTTGATATTTCAATTATGATGTGTCTTGATGTAGGCCTCTTTGGGTTCATCTAATTTGTGATTCTCTGAACTTCCTGATCTTGTATATCTATGTCCTTTGCCAGGTTAGAGCAGTTTTCCATCATTATTTCTTCAAATAGTTTTTCAATTCCTTGCTCTCTCTTTTCTCGGTTTGGTAACCCCTCTGATAAGACTGTTGTTATGCTTGATGTTGTGCCAAGATCCCTTACACTCTCCTCATTTGGGGGAATTCTTTTTTCTTTTTGCTGTTTTGATTGGGTGTTTTCTGCTCCCTTATCTTCTAAATTGCTCATTTGATTCTCTGCTTCATCTAATCTACTGTTCATTCCCTCTAAAGTTTTCTTCATTTCAGTTTTTGTATTCTTCATTTCTGACTGGTTCTTTTTTATGTTTCTATCACCATTTTTTGTTTCCAATCTTTTTGTTGAGGTTCTCCGTGAGATCACTGAGCATCCTTATAACCAATGTTTGAACTCTGCATCTGGTATATTGCTTGACTCCATTTTGATTAGTTCTGTTTCTGGAGCTTTGCTCTGTTCTTTCATTTGGGACATGTTCCTTTATCTCTCCATTTTGGCTGCCCCCCGTATTTGTTTCTATTTATTAAGTAGCATTGCTATGTCTCCAGTCTTAGTAGAGTGGTCTTATGTAGTAGGTGTGCTATAGAGTACAGTAGTGCAGTCTCCCTGTTCATCTGAGCTGGGTGTTTTAGGTATGTCCGTTTTTTAGGTGTTTTGTGTCCCCCTGTTGTAGTTGAGCCTTGGTTGCTATTTGCATGTCAATGGCAGGGATTGACTGACTCTTGGGCTGACTGATTGTGTGGACTGGCCATGGTCACAGAGGAGGAGCTGCTGTACATGGTCTGACTCTACAGAGCAGGAGTCATTTTACCAGGGCTCTGGTATCTGCCCAGTCTTCCCTTTCACTGTGTCATCCTTGGAGATGGCTGGGTGACATTCTGGCTCGGTCTGAAGCTGGCTACTTGGCATGCCAGTCCCAGGCCCCACCGCAGGCCAAGTTTTGCTGCAGCCTGTGTCCAGCCCGAGGCCACATGGCATGAGCCACAAAGCAATTTGCAGATGGCCATCACCCACAATGGGTTTGAAAATGCCTCTAGAGGCCAATCCATGAACCGAGGCCTGCTGCCACTATTGCTGGGCTTGCGACTGCTCAGCAAGATATACAGGGCACACTGAAGCCAGATGCTACTTGTTTGGGTTTTGTGAACCTTTGAGAGATTTTAGGAAAACCCACAGCCATTAGAAAAGACAGGACATTTGAATGGAAAAGCCACCAGGCGTGGCTTTGGTGATCCCGAAAGTTCTGCAGGCAGGGTCTCAGGGAATCACCAGGGCAGGGAAGATGTACATACGGTGTTAGCCAAGCTGATGGAGACTCAGATACAGAGGCCTTTCGATCTGCCTGCCGGGAACGGGGAGAGCTCAAGAAACAAATAGTGGATTTAGCCAGCACTTCTGTCCAGGAGAAAGCTGCCCCTCCAGCCCTCACCCTGAAGTCAGACAATTCAGTTCCTCCCTGTATGTCCCTGGTGCCTTTCCAGTTGCGGCCCCAGTGCTGGAGCTCACAGTAAATGAGTCTCACAGTGAGTAAGTCTGTGTGTGGGCCCTTTAAGAGGAACACCTGGGACTCCAGCCTCCTTTGTCTCACTCAGCCAAAATCTCTGCTGGTTTCCACAGCCAGAAGTTGTGGGGACTTCTCCTCATTGGAACCCAGGGCTGGGGAGCCTGGTGTGGGGCTGGGACCCCTTGCTCCTCAGTGGGGACCTCTGCAGCTAAGATATCCCTCCTGAGTTTTAACTGCCACTCGCAGGTGTGGGACCAGCCTGTTTCGCGTCTCTGCGCCTTCTACCAGTTTCGAGGTTGCTGCTTCTGTATGTTTTAAGAGATAGGACTTCGTTTCTGCTAGACTTCAGTTGATTCTCAATGATGGTTGTTCTGTAGTTTACTTGTAATTTTGATGTGGTCATGAAAGGAGGCAAGCACAGTGTTAACCTGCTCTGCCATCTTGACTAGAGCACTGTTTTTTTTTCTAATGAAGATTTTTTATTATTTTATCAGTGCAATAATGTGCATTAAACAGCACAGAAATTAAGCATGTTTTGTTGTCAACTTTACATGAAACCATTGATAACAAAGATTTTAATTTAATGTTTTTTTAAAGGAGAGGGTCTATATAGTATTTATCTTTGTATTTCAGGTATCTGGCTAGCATACTACTGACCTGCAATTGGCACTCATCAAACAAATAAATGAATGATGTAACTATCCTTGAAGATTTGTAGCATTTGTTAGGTTTTCCCCCTTGTTTTGCCGCCTGTCTTTTCTTGCTGTTTCTTTTTAGTAATTCATTCAGCAAAAGCAGTTTGAGGAGTTACTCACCTGAGATGTTGGAAAGATGAACGCAATTGGTGGGGAGGGAGTGGAGAGTCCTGGTTACGTGCATGTCACCTAATCAGGGAGCATGTGAATCTGAATCCCTTTTCTAACAAAAGTATCAAGAAAAAAAAAATCCAACGAAATGAGAAAAGAAAGTTGCTGTGAAACAAGTTACACTACTTAACCAGGAAGAGAAGATGCTAGTTGACCTCAAAGCCTTGATGAGCACACACTCAGTTTCTCTTTCTGTGAAGCCAGAACATATGTTCTCTTCTTGTAAAGAGATTATTAACTAATAATGGGGCATGTTACCAGGCCCCTTTGTTTAGATTTATTATTTTAGTTAACTAATAAAGCTCAAGCAAAGTGCAGAGAGCAAAACCAGTTGTTGTTTTTAAAAGACACCTTATATTACTGCTAGTGTTGAACAGAACGCTTCTAATTTAAGTGTTACCACCTGAAAACTGTCTCTCAAGCATAACCTGTGGATTTGAAGTAGAGTCCATAATTGTTTACTAAATGAATAATGCCATTTATGATTGGCATATCCTTTTATTAATCTTTTTTGGCCTTTTCTCTTGTTTGAAGGCATATTTTCTTTTGGTTTCTTCTGATTTGTTTTTCCTACTTTTTCTTTGTGTTCAGGCTGCTGAGATTTACTAGTCTGAAACACACTCATCATTTCCCTCATGTTGCCCCATCCTCCAACATTGCTATTTCCTTACTTCCTTAGTCTTTAAATAATCTATTATCTTCCACCTACTCTGGGCTCAAAAGTCACTTGGAAGCCTCTTTTTTTACTTTTAAATTCCTTATTATCTAGTAGGATTTCAGGAACTTCATATTGTACATCTAAATTGTTTTTGTCACTGTTTGCTTCTTTCCATCCACATTCCCAGCATCCTACAGCCTCATTTCCTCTTGCCTGAACTATTACAATATGCTGCTACGGACTCTCTGTTTCCAGTAGCTTCCTTCTCAGTTCCATTTTGCATATTAAAATTAGATTAATCCTTATAAAGGAAAGCTGTGATCATGCAGCTTCCTGGCTGGAGTTTTCCATGATACTTGGAAACAAATTTCAAAACAAATTTCTTAAATTAGCATCCTGGCTTTGACATTCTGATCTTCTGGTCTTCTCTTTATTCTTAGCCTTATTTCCTACTGTTTCCTGAAACATGGCTTATGTTCCACCAAACTAAATAGAGCTGAACTATCCAATAGCCACTAGCCATTGGTGGTGAGAGAGTGAATATACAGATAACGGATAGAACCCACATAGAAATAGAACTCTGATCCACAGTGTGCGGCAATCAGCTCAGAAAACTAATCTATGATTTGCAGTAACCAGCCAAGGAAGACAGCCTGCTATCTCCAAGTTTCACTGCCTCTAGCAATGCACCAGGAAGCCAAAGAGTAAGTAACCTCTGTAACAATCATCCCCAAATGGCCAGAACTTGATTCATAATTGACAGCTTCTCTAATTTTTGTTCTCACTTTCAACTTAGGACCAATCAGAGAAAGCCAAATATGCACCCTTAACCAATCACATAGGACACTCCACTTTGAATTACCGTATTTTTCCATGTATAATGCACTCCCATGGATAATGCACACCCACATTTTTTTCCCAAACATTCAGGGAAATAATTTTTCGTTTTAAGTTTTTAATTCAAATTTTTGTTTACATTTTGATACTTATTTTTTGTATTATAAAGGAATTTTAGTATTTATTTTTTAACATTATGGTACAAGAAATTTTATGTAACAAATAATTACAAAACACAAGAAGAGATGCAAGATACAAGAAATTGTATGTATCGGTAACAAATTTACAATATTTATGCATCATAGAAAGCCAAGAACTCTACCTCATTGCAAGTTCGTCATAAGTTCAACAAAACTGATTATTATATTCCAGTGTATTGTTTTGCACATGATATTGTTACTGATTGCTAGAGTTACATTTTTAACTCATATAAAGAAAAAAGTTAAACACATTTATATAGATACAGAATTAGTACCACCCATGTATAATGCACATCCTTATTTTTCTCTCACAAATGTGGGCAAAATGTGTGTATTTTACGTGGCAAAATATGGTAACCTGCCTACAGCTTCCTATGCCAACAGCCACCAATCAGGGCATACCTCAAGCCTCCCCTTTTCCACTCTAAAATTTTCTCACCCCTTCTCCTGCCTTTGAGTCTCTGTCAAAATGCAAGTGATAGTGTCTGACCCCCTTTTACAGCAAGCTCTGAGTAAATAGCCTTAGTTTATTTTCATTTGGTTGGTCTTCATTTTTTCCACAAAGGCTATTTAAATTTTAAAAATTATATAAAATTAAAAGTTCCATCCTTCAGTTGCACTAGGCAAATTCCACATGCTTAGTAGACTCTGTTAGCTAGCGGCTACCATACTGAACAGTGTAGATATGAGCATTTCTGTCATCTCAGAAAGTTTTATTGGACAACTCTACACATGCCCAGGGTTTTCCCACCATGTGCTCCTCCTTCTGCTGGAATTGCCTTCCTTCTATATTTTCATCTGCCAAATTCCTTCCAAACCTTCATGACCTTGCTTACTACTTCCTTCAGCAAGCCTTCACTGATTTTTCTGTTTAGTGATCATCTCTCATTTCATAGATTATATATTTCTTATGGCACTTATTACAGTCTCTCTTTTAGTTCATGATCTCTTCCATCCTGCCATGGATGGAAGCCTCCTTGACCTTAGTCATTACTTTAACCTTGCAGGATCTCATGCTTCCTAAAAATAGCCCCTTAATACTTTTTTTTTTTTTTTAAAAAAAAAAAAAACACAAAAATGTGGTTTGGGGAAAATAAAGATCAGGTTGAATTACTTTCAGAAGCCATGCAATGACAGATGGAATTGAATTTTATGTTTTTCATTTGGGACATAGAATGTACAAATAGCATTGCACATGGCTTTGTTCTTCCCTTCCTGACTCTACATCTGTTATCCTCTAGACAGCTTCATTTAACATGAGTAGCTTTGCGAGGATGTGTACCAAGTTAGCTGGGGACCATCTCAGAATCTCCTATTGCTGTTTCTCAAAAGTAGTGTTGGCCTTCGAAGTCTTTTCATAGAGCAGTGACTGGGGAGGAAGCTATAGGTCTAAGATTCCCCAAATTCTTTCAGAAAGGCTAACTTTTAATGTCTTCAACACACCGGGCAGATTCATGCCTCTGTGCTTTGTTCATATTTCCCTCTTGCCTGAACTATGACCCCCAGCTTTTCCACCCTTATGCCACTTCTGTTCCTGGTGAACTTCTTTCAAATGTCAACTTAAATATCACATTGTCTATGAAGTCTTTCTCCAGCTCACCAAATGGAGTCACTCTTTTCTCTGGCTATTAATCAATATCTGTTTGTACATCTCTGTATTCTCACAGTACGGTGAATGAACACAAACACTGACTCTTAAAGGGTAGCTCCTTAATACCCTTTTTTTTTTTTTTGAAACTTAAACATGGTTTGGGGAAAATTAATGTTACTAAGAAAAATACACAGTGTCAGCGGAAGGAAATTAAACCACTTTTATTTCTTTTGGGGGGTTGTTATTGCTGTTATATTTGGATACTTTAGGATAAAAGCTGCTACAACTCAGAAAAGGCTACTGTTTCTCTCCTTTCACCACCTAAATCTAAGGGTCATGAGCTCATTATTTCCTACCATGGAGCTAGCAAAACCTCTCTGCACTTTGTAAACCAATAGAACTTGTGTCTGGAAGAAAGCATTTGCTATTCAGTGCGTGCCTGAGATTGGGAAATTTGCAAGAAACAGAAATTGAGCACAATCCTGGGGCTTAATTATGTGTCAAAAGGCATGGGATATCCTGGGATAGGAGGGAAGATTGTAAGGCTAGCTCAGTATTAGGGGATGAAACTTCAAGGGAGAAGGAAGCAGGAAGAAATGGAGTTAAAGAAGAAAAGGAAGTATCCATGTGGGGTTTCTTTGAAAAGACCAGGTGAGGAGCCTCTTCCTTCTGAGTGATGAAGAAAGTGAGGCAGCCATTGGCAAAGCAATTGATTCCACACATCACCACCGTTCCCCGACTCTGTCAGGTTTTGGAAAAATTTCCCGGACCCTTTAACAAAGAAATACCTAAACCTTCATTACTCTTTAGTTGTATTTGGGCAAGAAAGCATTTGGAATGGATAGGGGTGCCCTGCTCTCAGGCTCATCAATCATTGGTCTGCACCCTCACTACGGGCCATGGGGGTACCGGGACACAAACACCCAGCTGGAGAAATAAGAACATTCTCCTTTGTGGTACCAACCTCAGAGGGTGCTGACAAAAGAGGAGAATCTTCCTCTTACAATAATTATCACACAGTTAAAATACTTATTTGTTCATTTATTCAACGGTATTTGAAATTGATTTTGGAAAAATTTTTGGCTTGAGTTAAACTGAGTAACTTGAAAGCTAGTGCTGTATCTTAATCTCTCTTTGTATTGTAGGGGAGCAAAATGTGCCATTCCTTTTGTTCTGAGGATTATTTTAGGATGATTTTTAACAAACAGAAGACTCAGGAAGTTGTTGTTGTTGTTGTTTTTATCTCCCCCATAACTACCTAAAATAATGTAGTTAGGGAGCCTGTACCAGGAAGAAAGCTATTACCAATGTAACTTCATTTTACATCAGAAAGACTTCTTTGCAGGACATGGAAAACAGACACTTGCTGGTCCCATCTCCCTGTGAATTGTCTTCCTTCCCTTTGAAGTTCCAGCCCCAAACCCTCTCCTCAGCAGCTCCAGATAGCATCATATAAGCCTCAATTGTAGGGACTGACTCTGGAAGCCTCATATCTTTGGGCTTCCATATGTACCAAATTAAATGTTTTTCTCCTGTTAATGGGACTTTCATTGATTTGATTATTAGACGAGCCAAAGCACTGATAAGGATAGAAATAACATTTTTCCTGTTCTACAGTTGGCGTAGTGGACAGGATAAACTTCCCTGACTGGACACTGCTCGCTTCAGGGCTGCCGCCACTGAGAGAGCCTTGGCGTCTGACAAGCACTGGCAGAAGGTAAGAATTCTTCCCACTTTAGTTTCCTGGATAGCTACCTGCAGGGTCTGGTGGGCACAAGAGTGGTGAGAGTCATTTTTCCTTTTTAAAGTTTATATTAGCAGGAGAAAATATTTGAGATACTAGTTCCTTGGGTATAGCAACTCTAGTAAAGATTTGTTATGAGTACTCTCATTTTCTATTGATTCTTTTCCTCGCAGGGACGGTCATAGTTTTCTTTTGTCTTTGTCCTTTGTGTTTATCATAAGGAGGAAAAACCATAGGGTAGAGTGCAGGCATAGGCCCTATAAGCCTGTTGTTAGCAAGTTGACCGCACAGATTGGTGAGTTCATGGTTCTCCCCAGACTGGTATCTATTTAGACAAACTTTGCTGTGGGGCCCCTACGTACAAACCAGATGAGCTTTTCTGTTTTGTTTTGTTCTATGTACTGAGAGCTTCGCTCTATGACCAATGAGAATAATCTTTCTGGCCTTTGCCATTCAGAAGGTGAACAAACCAGGGTGCATCTGGTGACCACTGGAATAGATTGGGGTGCTGAGACATGAAGTCATATGCAGCATTTTTTTTGTCTGTCCAAACCAGCTCTTAGGGGTGCAGTCCATGATGGACTCTCACTGATGAAGGAAAGAAAGTTCTGTGAGTGCCGGGATCGTGTCTCGTGAAACCAAAGAATGGAAGCACGGACCAAGGAGAGGCGAGGAGTTGTCAAAGAGGATAGTTTATTAAAAGCAAAGGATTACGGCTCATGACGGGTGGGGGTTTGGGGGGATGGGGATGCCCAGTGACTGAGGCAAAAGTTCTTACTTTTATACCTTTCCCTGTCTGCTTGGAAAAGGGAGCTGGTGCCTTCCAGTGGAATTCACCTATCAGGTTTGTTCTGTCGCCTATCAGGTTTGTTCTGTTTGCCCAAGCTGAAGGGATTAGCGAAATGACCCATTTCTATCCATCAGATCTCTTCCGTTTGTCTGGCCAAAAGAGATTTAAGAGATAATTTATTAACCTCAAGGCAACATTATATTTTGTCCTGGGGTGAATGAGCCATTTCAGAACCTGGAGTTTTAGGGTATGGCTATCTTTGTTTATTCCACTAGGGACCTTCCTGTCTACCTAAAAACATGTTAACTAACCTGTCTCATCATTATCGCACCTCCATTGTCTTTTTAGTGCTGGAAAAGCCCCATTCCAGCAGCACCTGCCTGGTATCACAGATTAGCAGGTGAGAGGCTGGAGGCATCATGGCACATTCTTGTGGGCGACCAAAGATACCATTGGCACCACACTGTTCTTCCTGCCTGTGACAGCGGTGGCCTTTGCTTTCTTAGACTAGCTCTGGGAGTGAACATTCTGGATCTTGTGAGGGCTGTACCATTTTCTTTCTCTCTCTCTCTCTCTCTCTCTCTCTCTCTCTCTCTCTCTCTCCCCCTCTTTCTCTCTCTCCCTTCCTCCCTCTTTCCGTCTTTCTTTCCGTCTTTCTTTCCTTCCTTCCTTCCTTCCTTCCTTCCTTCCTTCCTTCCTTCCTCCCTCCCTTCCTCCCTCCCTCCCTCCCTCCCTCCCTCCCTCCCTCCCTCTCTCTCTCTCTTTCTTTCTTTCTTTCTTTCTTTTCCACCCTTCTTTGGGATGCCTCTCGTATCTTTTGTTAATTCTTATTGGTTTGAGTCACTATTCAGATTAATATAGGATCCTACTCATCAATGGTCAGATGATGGATCCTTAGAATTAGTTATATTTAAAGGATATTTTTATTTTACAAAGCTTTCATCCTAAGCAGTCATTTTATTGGTACCTATGGATAGACCACATCGAATGGCGGGTACAAAGAAAAATGACAGCTAGCGTTAGAGACTTCCTTAAAAAGATGAAAGTACAGAAATTAAACTTAGAATGAAATTAAAGATCATATTCAATGTAAATAAACCCCCCTTCTTAAAATCCAGCTTTATTTCCTCGGCTAATTCCTTTCAGCTTCAAATAGTCATGCATACCACCATCCAACACACCTGTTTATTTATGTCTAAAAGTTATGGTCTCAGAAGCTATAAATATCTACCACAATGGCAAATACTTACTGAGCCTTTTTATGAAATTGGCTTAGTAACCATCAGGGTGGGGCCCCAAACTAGGGGCAGACAGAAATGTGGGTTCCACTCCATTTGCGGCTAGATTTGGCTGGACAGAAAATGGGGGTTAAACTCCATTGGTGGTTAAGATCCTAACAAACTGCTACCAGCCCTCAAGGATATTACAACCTAGAATTAAATGCCTATTTGACGAACATTCTAATTCGATAATTTAAAAAGTGTACTTAAGAGTAAGGACTTCCAAATCAAACGGAATAGGATGCATATTTTGATTGGTGTGCAGAAGGCTCCAAAAACCTTCAAAATTACAAAATAGCTTCACTGAAAGTTTTATTACGTAAAGCTAACGAAAATGAAAGATATGAGAGGTACCAAAAGACTATAAAATTGACTTCACTGCTACTGTTCCTCTCTCTCCTCCTTTATTTGAGTAGCATTTTAGTAAGCCTTCGTTTGAATTGTCTTTTCATTCTGATGAGATTATTAAATAGTCACCTTTAAAAGTTAGCCCATTTGAGGCTGCAGACAATCCTCTTCAGTGATCTTTCACTCCCGGGTCAAAGGCCAAGTTAAAGGCCATAGTTAAAGACTTTCTGAAACCCAGGGAGTTTTCTCAAAAGTTATCATAAAAGGATTACTTCCTAAAATTAGTAGCTAGATAAAAAGACAAAAAATAATGTGGGAAATCACTAGTCTGACTGAACTCATGACCGTAGCTGATATTCAGAGATGGATAGGAATTTTTTGTTTTGTAGACTTTCTCTTGTAAGTTAAAATAAAACTACCGTGTTTCTCCGAAAATAAGACCATTCTGGACAAGCAGCTCTAAGGCGTCTTTTGGAGCAAAAATTAATATAAGAACCGGTCTTATTTTACTATAATATAAGACCGGGTCTTATATAATATAATATAACACATCATATCATATCATATCATACCAGGTATAATATAATATAATTAATATAATATAATATAATACCAGGTCTTACATTAATTTTTGCTCCAAAAGAAACATTAGAGATGATTGTCCGTCTAGGTCTTATTTTGGGGGAAACAATGTATGTATCTAGAGGGAAAGGAAATTGGAGTTAATGTAATTTGATGGGTGGATCAGCCCCTTTATATCATTTAGGTAGCAACCAAATTCTTTGAGGAATTAAAAACAGCTGTCAGCTCTCCTTGTTTATAAATCTGGCTCATAGAGTTTCTATGACTCTAGAAACAATTCAAAACCCCACCTATCTTTGTCAATCCCAAGTTTCCCTATTAATCTCAAAATGCTTGTAGATATTGGGACTTGGAAACAGAATTGTCCTGCAATTAAGAAAAAGAAGGAAAAATGTAAATAATAATTACCCTAGACCTCTGATAATAGAAAAATATGTTCCCAAAACTTCATCTTGGAGAAAACTTGGAGACTTTTTCTGTGCCTTTGTGATGTAGATTTTCTACTTCCATTTTCTCTGGGACCTAAAAGTCATTCTTTGAAATGAAAATGTTTTCCATCAGAAGGAATAAAAAAGAGGAGATTAGAAATTGGGCTAATGAAAAATATTCAACTTATTTCAACTGGCAAAATAAAATTTGGATACAACTGCTCTGTTATAAACTAGTGACTTTTGTATGATCATACCCATCTCATGGCTATCATTTTAGGGTCCATGTTTGCATCTGTCTGTATGTTTATGTATGTCTAAATATATGTGTCATAAATATGTGGCATTTTCTACCTCCTGATGGTATTGCCAAAATTAATTTATAGAGAACTCTATTTAATTGACTTAAAGACAAACACGTGTTATTTAAATTAAGTATAGTCTTAGAAATATAAAAACTAATCCTATTTTTTTTTAATTTTTTTTTTTTAGTTCAGGTGATCTAAAATAATCTTTGGTAAATAAAAGCTATTTGAAGCTTATTGATTTGATTAAAATAGAAATGTCTTCAGCGTTATCAACTTGAGTATAATGCAGACATATAACTTTTATTCTACCTGGGTTTACTAGTCTTAAGTCATGTTATCTCTGTTGTAAAATTTGTCAGCAAGAAATTGAGCTTGAAATGATGGCTGTCTTTGTCTAATGTCTCATGAAGTTTTTGTGAGTAATCTAAACATAATTTTGGGGAGTAAATGATTTAGATAGATATAAGTGGGATAAAAGTTTAGGAAAACTTTTTAACAATAATTATAGTTTATGGTATGTCTACTTAAAGAGTTTCCCCAAAATATTTTTTGGTTGCTAGAAACCTTAATGTTTTGCTAAGTTAAGTTAAAAGGTTCATTGAGTATCTAGATCATTTCCAAAGAAAATAAAATATTAAACCTTAATTACTGAACATAAGTTTACCCACTTTTGGTTTTATTTCCCAGAAAAAAATTAAAATATTTTGATCTATTAGTAAACATGTCTTGTACCATGTTGAGAAATATTTCTATGAGAAGACACATTTCTAGAAATCATAAAAGGTAATTATAAGTCTGCCAATCCATAGAATGCTAATGTAAAACATAGGTCACAATTGTTTACTTTTTAGTTTTCACTAGAAATTAAGAGTTAAGAATTCTAATTATTATATGTAATTAAAACTACTAGAAATAGCAGGAGAAACATCTCTGTATGTAAGAAAAGTAAGATGTGTTTTGGGCTAAGAAAAGGTATGAGGTATGAAGATACATTTTTGTTAAGGGAAATGAGTAATTTTGTCTAAATTAGAACTTCTGGTTATTTAAGGAAGGGAAGGAACAAAATGAAGGACAAACTAAATATATATTGAAAGGAAGAGAAAGAGAGAATTTTACCTTGTGTGATTAAGTTGGCTAAAATTGAATTATTATTATAAGCGTTCCAAAAATAAGGTTTAATATTGATAGTATGCTTATGTAATTTTCTTGTATCTACTAAAAGGACAACATTTTCTTAGAGTATTGGTCTGCTTCTGATAAAATATCGTGGAAGGTTTTTCTTTACCTTTTAAAATGATCAGCCTAAAATAATCCTCAGGCCAAAGAGATACATTTTAAGGTGGCAATTTTGCTTTGCTGCAGTATCCAGAATGCACCCACAGTGTGTGATCCATAAGTGGGTGCTTTAAAAAAGTTACAGAATAAATTACTGAATCTGTTAATGTATGTTATGTGTCTCTATTATTGGGCTAGAAGTAAATTCACTAACTATTCTAGTGGGGGATAATATGAGATTTCTTTTTCAAACTCATGGGCTTCCTTTTTTAGGCTGGAGGAAGAGATACAGATTTAACTTGAATAACTATGGCCAGAATCCTTTTGCTAAGACTAATTATAGAATTATAAAATCTCAGAGCTGAGCGAATCTTAGAATGCACTTATTTTCATCCCTTTATTTTATAGAAGAAGATAGTGAGATTCAAATGGTTTCCACACAGCTTTTAAAATGTGAAAGTACTCTTTTAGTTTTGCCAACTGCCAGGTTAATTTAAAGGTTTGGGCTTTGTAGTTCAAGTTCCCATTTAATTTCGCAAAGTTCATGAACCCTTCCAAGCAGATACAGGCCTGGGTGTCATGTTCATTCTTCTCCATCCTTTCATCTGGCTTCTTTCAGACCATGTACTGAGAACTCAGCTCACTTCCACTTTGGACTTCTCTCCTGCTGACTCTGGAAGAACCATACATTCAGCCCAAGGACTCCCTCTAATTTCTCCACCTATCCTTTACCATCCTCTAGATCCAAAATTCTGCAACATACCCAGGACTTTGTGAAAGATAGTGTCATTTAATTATGAGAACACAGAGCATTATTCCCCGCCCGCCATATCTGAACATTTTATTTTATAATAGGAAGAATCAAGATGGCGTTTTTGAAAACTGGGGCAGTGTTTTTAAAAATCCCTTGTTCGTTTTGCCAGATGAATCCAGAGTTGCTGTGGGTTGTCCAAGGAAAAACTGCGAGGAGCTGATTTGCATTCGTTTATGGAGAAGGATATGTAGGAGTTGAAACATAGATCTGATCAGATGTTGCTACACTTTCTTTTGTGTTTCTTCTGGGGTCCAAATCAGAACTATGCCTTTTCATGTTACCTAGGGCATGGGGTGGGGGGCAGTTGTCTTGTGTCCTGGATCAAAAGAATGAATTAATAGGTTTCCTTTCTACTTTCAGTTGCTGAAAATCCACCCACTAGTGACTTAAACTAATTGGGTTATTTTTCTCTCATACCAGGACTCTTGGAGGTGAGGGGTAGCATGGTCAGTTCTGTGGCTTGGAGATGTTGGAGTTCCGGTGGGAAAACTTTTCATCTACCCTCTGAGGTCTGAGAGGTAGTGCTCAGGGCCTGCGAATTAATCAACAACCTGAAATTTTCTTCAGATTAACAGGAGAAAATTTGATTACACATGCATATAGCAGCATTTTACAGGAGTAGCTCCCCAAAAGGCCAGGGGTAAGGGTTTATATCTCAGCCTAATAAGGGGTATGGGCTGTGGTTGGGGCTTCAGTGGGAGGTTCTGGTAAGGCTTGTTCACATTGACACATTTTCTCATCCAGGTGCTGGGGCCAGTGGTCATTTTCCTTCCTTGCTGGGAGCTCCCTGGAGGGAGATTATGTCAGCAGAATTCTCACATGTTTTAGGTGCCAGGTGTTAGCCTTCTTCCTCACTGGAGGCTGCATTTTCAGAAAGCTCTGAAAACACAGGATGTTTAGAGACCTTTGTGTGTGTGTGGGGGGGGGGGGGTTTGTCAGCTGCTGGTTGATCAGGGGTTTTCATATTGAAGTAGTCTTCATGCCATTTTGGTGGGTTTTGTTGGTCCCATCAGCATCTCCATGTGTCACGGTGACAGGAGCCCACTGAGCACTCAGATCAGGTGGGGTGGTGTGGGGCAGAGCAGCTCTGCCCCAGTCTCTCTCCTCTGGTGGGGAAGTCCTCCACTGAAGGCAGCCATCAGACCTCCCCCTGGGGAATTTGAGATTCTCAAGATTCTCTGGAAATCGGATCCTGTGGGTCTGGGGGTGTCTGTTTGGAAAGACGGGGGGGAAAGTGTCTAGGATCGCACTGATAAAAACACCACCAGGTCTTTTAAAATACTTATGAAAATACATTCCAGGAGACATGAAGCATGTCTGTGAGCAATCTTTGCTTACAGATGCTGGATACTCTTTCCACTATGGTGGCTACCTGAGTTTTCAAACGTGACGAAGTTTGTCCACTCAGACTAAAAATTAAGTTAGGTAGTCCTGATGCGTCACCAGTTTTCTCAGAGCTTGAATGTAATGTATGTACCTGTGTCTATATGTGAGCCCTTAGCTGGCTGGGCCCTGTGGTTAAAAGTAAGATTGTAGAATCACTTCTATTCCAACAGGCTATTATATTATTAAGATGATAATTGAGGAAGGAAAGAATACTTTGCATTCAGTCTGAGGTGACATTTTGTTATGATTGATAGGAGCTCTTTGGGCAAACGTCTATTTTGTGGATTTTAAAAGGTGCCTGCATAACAGATGGTGAAAATATTGAGCAGACAATGCACGCCTGTGGTAATGAGGATACTGGTCTGCAACAGACTTCCCTGGGAGATCAAGAAGCAGATACACAGTTTTGCAAGCCCTGACCACGTCTCCACAGTCACCTTGGCTTCTGACTGTCGACTTTCTCAACTGTAAGGTGATAATCATAGTCTTTATTTTAAATGAGATAATGTATGCAACTATGCTGAATATGTTGTGAGAAGAAATTTTTCATGATTTCCAAATACAGAATGGTCATAAAAGAGATTAAGGGCGTCACTCAGAGGGGCTCATTTAGTCCCTGAGTGGGGATCCTCACTGCTTTTCTCTCTGTCTTGCAAACAATAGACGTGATTACACACACGCCCTTATGGGCCAGCCTGCAGGACTGAGAGACTGAGTCCTCACTAAAGAACCTGCCTGTTAAATTTGACAAAGAGTCTCTTCTTGACCAAACTGGAGTCTAGTTCCTCTGAATCCTCTTCACAACTAGGCCTCAATTCTGGGGCTCTGTGTTTCTCTTTGTATTGCCCAGTTTTAGCAAGAATTCTACTAAGTTGGTTTAGGCACAACCCGCCATCCTGGATATCTGATCACCCCTGATATCTGACTGGATTCCTCACCCTCACCATCCCCCAGGTAATATCTGATCACCCAGGCCTGTGTTTAGACCTAAGAATCCTCTTAGGTCAATTTAGCAAGAACTATCCTACCCTCTTAGTAATTTTCCATTCACTGACTTCCCCAATTCCCCTCCTCCCTCGACTATAAAATGCCTACTTTTCCTTGTATTCTGACTGGAGCCTAATTACCCTCTCCTACAGTAAAACACCACTGCAGTGGTCCCCACGTGATTTCAATGCCCTGAATAAAGTCTGCCATTCTTTAATAAGTGCCATGAATAGTTTTTTCAACATATTCTATGCTTTTGTCAGAGACAGCAGTGCTTTATCTTATTTCAAGGACCAATTTGTCATAGGTAGTTTTTTCTCCCACCTTTCCTTGCAAAATGTATTATGTGTAGTCAGATTAACTTTTATAACTATTCCCAGAGAGGAATATAATTTGAACTCTTTGTTCCCTATGTTTGGTATAGCTGGTGAAGGAACAGGTGATAGAAATGTAAAATGAGTCTGTTCTTTGGGCAGTAAAAGTCTATAAGAAGGAACCCAAAGATGCCTATTCAAGTCTGCCCGTGGGGAAACGTAGAGCAAGGTGGAGTGGTCGAATGTGAATTGCTTCATCTAAAAGTGACACAACCACTTTAGTATAATATGGACTGGAATCTTTGTCTTATAAGCCTGGGTTTAAGAATATTTACAACCCAGTGGTTCTAGAGTCTTGAGGGATTTTACTTCTATTCCACAGTTGTCGGTTTTTCTAACATTGATTTCTGTAGCTGCCCTTGGCTTTACACAGGTAGACGGTGGTTTCACAAATTTCAGATGGAGACTATGGTTTTAGAGTTTATTTTCTGTTGCCATGAGGAGTTTTTGATGTCTCAATCTAATGAAACAGCTCATTTCCCTGAGATCTACCATGTATATTGGTATCAGGAGAAGCAAGAGGGATTGAAAACATTTTTCTTGTTTGCCTGTTTCCAAATTTTATCTTGTCCAATAAGTGCTTGAAGGACCTGAAAATCTCCAGCTCAGTGGAGAAAGCAGAGGGGCAGCATTGCCCCTCAGAGGCACTTCCTTATTACCTGGCCATTTTATGTTTACAAATCCTCACATTTAAAGAATCTCAATGGGATAGTTTTTCACATAGTATAGATGCAATTTTTCTAACTGTAGATGGAAGCCAGTGAAACCCACTAATTTTGATTTTTACTTTACCGCATATGTAAATTTACTTTCAAATTGCTGTGTTTGTTTATGATTCTAAAAGGAATCATCTGTTTAAACCTATTTTAATTCTTCAGCTGCTTTTGGCTCTAAAATATGCAGGTATTTTGAATTGAGAATTTTCCATCTCATTAGGGAAATCCTAGGTATAGGCTCTCCTAGTAAACGCATGTGACTCAGGGGTAAAACATGATGAAAGAAGTCTCTTCTCAATAATTTTTGAAACAAGAAAGCCAAAGGATGTCTAACTGTCAAGAGAAGGTGAGCAGACTCATTCCGTATGTACTTTGGTGTCTACATGAGTGATATTAAATTAGAGTACATGCCTTCAAAGCTATCACATCCTTCTGCTGAACAAGTAACATGGCTCTTAAGAATTTCTGTGTGTCTGTGGGTTGCATCAGAAGTCAATCAGTGTCACCCTTCCAGGTCTCCTAATTATAGGTTCCACAGGGGAAAGTGAATTTCAGAAGGGACCCCTTTCCTGGTGTAAATGTTTTTAGAAGAATGTTTAGGTGACAGGGATTCTATTGAAGTGTGTCCATTATTTTTAAAGGTGACCTTAGGGAGGGTATGTGTTTTATTTCCCTGCACTAGAGCTGGCCTTGGGTAGGCGCAGTCCAGTTTTCACACCTGGCTCCTTTGTGATGAGCGAAATGCCAACAGACAGAGTGATATTCACAGGCCCTGTGAGCAGATCCACTCATGACCTTCACCTCATTAGCAGCCCAACCCAACCAATCAGAGAAAAGCCTGCTTTTGATTCCAGTAGCACAGACATGGCGGTGACAGGGACGGTGGTGACTTCCTTGGAGTTGCTCTAAGATGAAGCCCTGGTTCCCTTTGAAATGCTTTGTCAATGCAGACCTACAAACCTAGGATGACTTTTATTGTCTGTCTTTCTGCCTCTCTGTATGTCATTCTTTCTTTAATTAAAATGTCAAAATGCTTGTTACCCACTAATGTAAAGTAAATGCAAGCAACTTTGCAATCTTTATTGCCTTTTTCTCAGAAATGCATCACATACTCACAGAGAAGCACCAAAATCCAATATCTAGATCTCTATATTTTTTTATTTAAAAAACTTTAACTGCTCATTTGAAATAATTCCAGATTTGCCAAAAAAGTAGCAAAATAGTACAAAGGATTTCAATGTACCCTTCACCCATCTTCCCCAAATTTTAATATTAATACATAATCTTAGTACAATCCTTATTAACATAGGATACTATTAATTCATCTACAGACTTTATTAAATTTTTTCAAATTTTCTCACTAATGCCTCTTTTTCCATCCAGGATCCAATCCAGGATTACACACTGCATTCAGCTGTCCCGATTTCTTAGTCTCCTTCAATCTAGGACAATTTCTCAGTCTTTCTGTAGCTCTCATGACCTTGATACTTTTGAAGAATACCACCCAGTTATTTTATAAAATCTCTATTTGAGATTGTCTGCATTTCCTCATGATCAAATTCAGATTATGCATTTTTGGCAAGAATATCACAATAATGATATTGTGTCCTTCTCAGTGCATCAGGGAATACGTGATGTTGATGTGTGTCCCTACTGGTGCTGTAAACTCTGATCACTCGGTTAAAGTGGTGCCTGCCACTTAAAGGTACTATTTTCCCCCTTGAAATGAAAAAACATGTTGTGTAGAGATACTTTAAGGTCAGACAAACATCACATTTGCTTTTATCTTTGGATTTTTGCAACTGAAAAGTGTCGTGGATAAATGAATTCAAAGAACTAAATAAAGGGAGAGAGATTCCATGTTTATGAATAGAAAGACTCAACACTATCAAGACATCACTTCTTCCATATGTGATCTATAGATTCAATGCAATCCTAGTCAAAATTTCAACAAGTTATTTTGTACATATTGACAAACTAATTCTAAACTTTATATGAACAGGCAAAAGACAAAGAATAGTCAATACAATATTGAAGGAGAAGAACAAAATTGGAGGACAGATACTACTTGACTTGAAGACTTACTTTAAAGCTACAGTAATCAAGACAGTGTGGTATTGGAGAAAGAAAAGACAAATAGATCATTTAAACAGAATAGAGAGCCCAGAAGTAGACCTGTGAGACGTGATTAAAAAATACAGTGAATGTTTAAATTTAAAATTTTTTGTTACAGTAAAAGACACAGTACTCTGGTCTGGGCAGGCCAATGTGGGGCTGAAGTCTCCATTCTTCTGGGTGGAAACTCCATGGCCGAGAGATCCTTCCCCGTTCTCAACCGCCACACAGAGGTTTGGGGTTAGCCAGTTCCATGTCTCCATCCCTCCTACCAGTCTCGATGTTGCTTCTTCTTTATGTCCTTAGTTATAAACTTATGTTCAGCCAGACTTCAGATGGTTCTTCAGGTTTCTTGTTCTATAATTTAGTTGTGATTTTAATTTTTTCACAAAAGGAAGCAGGCACCATGTTTACTCCGTCATCTTGGATCTTGCAATAACATTTCTTATTTATTTATTGATTTATTTTTACATAGGTCTTTTATTTTTTTATACTTATGCCATGAATTCATAGGGAATGGGTTCCAGCAGCTCAGGCTCCTTTCCATTGGTTCTCACAAAGTGTGCTTCCCTGGGTGCGGCAGGCTGGCGTTTTAGTTGAACTCAGGTACCTTTCTCTTTGGCTTCCTTCTTTTTCTTATCATTTTCCTTCACCTGTTTTAGGAAGCTATCTCAGCTCTTAGAGTCCTTAATATGCTCAATACGGACATTAATTCTCTTGGCAAGAATCTTGTCCTTAACTTGTTTGTTTACAACAATGCCAACTGCATGCTGGGTAACACTGTAGACACTTCCAGTTTTGCCATGGGAACATTTGTGGGGCATTCCTTTTTGAACATTCCCTTGATGTCTACAATATTACCTTTCTTATAGATTCTCATGTATGTGGCAGAAGGAACAACTCCATGTTTTCTAAAAGGCCTAGAGAACATATAGCGGGTGCCTCTCCTCTTTCCTTTTGTATTGGTTATTTTGACAAATTACTGGAAGATGGCAGTCCTGGCTGAAAAGGAGAAACATTTCTAATGGAGGGTTCTTCATGGAGAAAAATTTACAGAAACAGAAAAGAATAATTCAGGATAGCTGTAAAAAAAAAAAAATGGGTGGAATAATAATAATTTTTTTTTATAAATGGAGATTCTATATTGATTCCTGGATTTTTTCTGTCTGCATAAGAAAATGGAAAAAGAAATGTATCATTCACTTTACTGAGCTATGTATCTGTTAGGTTATTTATGTAGATAATAATATGTATTCTTAACCATTTCAGCTCCCTTTGCCTTTTTATTCTGATTTGGCCACTCTGTCATCTATTTTTGTTAGAAGGCTGAACAGACCCGGATTGGAGATCAATGAGAATAATGATGGCCAGTTCAATGACTCACGTAGATGTCATGCCAAGGCTTAGAAAAAAAGCTCTGACTTCCTGAGAGTCCCATTGCTCCCATCACCCTGCACCCCCTTTGAGGAACTGGTTCTGCTTTACAAGGCAGCTCAGAGCACCCCTTAATCAGGTGAGCAGTTGTTCTCGGGGGGGAAAAGGATCCCATGTGTGTTTAATATCCCATGTAAATGACAGCAAACATGCCAACCATGAGGCATTGTGAATTTAGTTACTCTAGGTTTCTGGGTAGATAATCATATTGTTAGTCATTGGAAATCTGATACTCCACGTAAGTGTTTGTTAATAGGTAGGGAGTCTTGCTGGCGAAAAAGCTCTTTGTAACGTGTTTTAATTTAATACAAACCAACATTTATAGAAAGGTTAAATGTAATTCAACTCCATTAGGGAAATGAGATGCTATTTATAAATAAAATACTGAAATTAACTGTGGGCTACATAATTCTCCCCATCCTGCCCCATCCCTTTCTCCTTTTAATATCCTCTTTTAACTTTATTCAGTAAGTTATGACTAATTGGTCTGACTCTAAAAATGTTAGCTCTCCTCACCTTGTTTCCCTGAGAAACATATGATTGTACTTCTTCTATGTAATCTGAAGCATCTGTAAAAGTGCTTATAAACCAAGTAGGATTAGACAATGTAAAAATGCTAGCACTTACCACATGGCCAGTGGCAACACTAGAAAAAATAGCCCAGGTAGAAATGTGAGTGTACTTCAGAAGTCATACACAACCACAAGAGGCCCCCACCCCTTTACCCTACATTTTTTGTCTGTGAGTCAAGGACATGGGTGTCGCTAAGCAGACTTGATGCCCTTGAGTGAAGAGGAGGGTGAGGGAGTAGAGGGAAGGTATTTTCTGGTGGTGAGAATAAGGTTTTCTCAGCACCATATGAGAACATAGCTTCTCTGGCTCCATCGGTATTACCAAAGGTCCTTTACCTATATGGTAAAAATCCATATAGCAATAGGGGAGCAGAGGCTGGGTCTGGTGAGGGCAGCAGCCTACTCCCCTCAACAGTCACGGGAGGGGAGCTCTTGCAGCCCCTGACCTTGACTTCCTGTCAGGGTCCTAACACATACTAGTCTTTCCCTGTTCTAGAACTGGATTTGAGTGCTTTTGTCTTGGGAAATTAACTTACTGGCCAAATAGGGTGAAGGCCTCCAATTTAATCCAGAGATTGTAGTAGATAAGAAACCCAGAAAGACAAGGCAAACTTTTGAAGTATTCTTGGCAGGAAAATTGATGAGTGAGAAAATGGCATGAACTGCGGTAAAGTCTGGTCCCATTGAAGGCCTTTTGGTAAGGCATTTTTCAGTAAACATGCAAACTGAAAAAACAATGTAAAATTGTACACTCTGTAATCATGACTCCAGAAAATGAGCCAATTTGTGCATATTACTATGACTGAAGTGAAACAGTAAAATGTTAAAAATGTCATTTCTGAATGGTGGGAATATGGGTAAATGTTGTCTTCCTTTCACTTTTTATTGTTTCCCATACTTTCTATAATAAGCATGAATACCTTTTCATAATGAAACATAACGAATAAACTAAGATATATACACACATGCACATGCACTGAAAATATATTTTAATAAAAGGATTTAAACCGTAAAGGTCATAACTACTGGGTTATGTGGAGCCTGAAATTCCCATTATAATCCCATTTTTGGTTGAAAGCATTGTCTTCAGGAGGGTCTCGGTTTAAAATATAAAATATTACATAGTAGAGGGTTACAGTAATCATTAATACCTCAGTGTAAATAATGCATCTGATTTTCTAGCCTGGCAGACTGCAGAGAACATGAACTTAAGGGGAGGGGAGACAAAAGGTGGATTTTGATGGAGAAAGGCCAGGTCTTGGAAACCTTGGGCTCGTGGAGGACACAGCTCTCAGGTAAATGCGTGGGAAGAAGTGGCACTGAAGAGGTTTTCAAGATAGAGAAAGGTGGCCTGGCATATGTGGGAGAGTTAAGAAGACAAAGGCAGAAACAAGCTTACTTTATGCTTTGCTCACGCCCTGTGCTGCAGCAAACATAAATCTTTTTGCAAATATCTGATTGTTTCTTTGGGATAAATCCCTGGAAGTAAAAATATTATATCAGAGGGTATGGATCTTCTAAGACTTTTGATAGCCAATTTCAGGCACACGCTAGGTGAAACACATTGTGCCAGTTTGAGAGAATGTGCCAGATTGAGAGAACCTAGTCGTGAAGAATTTCCATGAGACTTCATACAAAAAGGGAAAGCCGGTCACTACCCAGGACCTCTGCTGACTTTTCTGAAAAAGGACAGTTAGGGTCTTCTTTGGCAAATGTTAGGACTTTCAGGAGGACTTAAGTTGTCATATAGGAAGGAATTTTGAAGTCACTTATTCAGTGGAACAGCTGAAGCCATGTTAACGTGAAAGGGAAAGATACGCGGTTGGGCAATTAAGTTTGCGAACTCATTCTAGAAAAAGTGCCACATACTTCATTGCTGAATATCACTATGGTCACCTTCAAAGTAGTCCCCTTGGAAGCTATGCACGGATGCCAGCACCTAGTCCACCCTTCAAAGCAATTTTGGAACTCTTTTTCTGGAATGGCCATCAGAGCTGTTGTCATATTACTCTTGATGTCCTGAATGTCATCCAAATGTCTTCCTTTCAATATCTTCTTTCTCTTCGGGTAAAGAAAGAAGTCATTGAGGGCCAGATCAGGTGAGTAGGGAAGGTGTTCCAATACAGTTATTTGTTTACTGGCTGAAAACTCCCTCACAGAAGTGCCCTGTGAGCTGGTGCATTGTCGTGATGCAAGAGCCATGAATTGTTAGCAAAAAGTTCAGGTTGTCTAACTGTTTCATGTAGCCCTTTTAACACTTCCAAATAGTAAATTTGGTTAACTGTTTGTCCAGTTGATACAAATTCATTTTTAATAATCCCTCTGATACCAAAAAAGGTTAGTAACATCACTGCAACAAATTCATGAATTTAATTGTCGGACTTTGTAGCCGTCACCAGGGCTAACACAACCAGCTTCAGATCTCAGCTTGCATGTTCAAGCAGACCTCTTTGTTTATAGCAGTCAAATACTGATTGTCTACTAGGGATTGAATTAACTGAAAATAAGCTCCGGAAGGCTGACAGCTTTAATTGTCATTTAATAGACCTATTTTCTAAACTCCCTAATATCTTGTGTTGATTGTGATTGTTGAGGGGCCCATGAGTAAATCTAATTTAAATGGATGCTCAATTTGCCCAGGATTGAAGAACTACTGGGTGGCAATTGTGGAAGAAAACTGGGTGAAATCCCATTTGTCTGTTGGTGGTTAAAGTATTTGAACTTTAATACTTAAAATACAGCTCATCTGGAATCCTTAAATGAAAGCTTTAATTCTCAGAGAAAGGATTTGAAGGTCTCTTTGTCTCCCTCTGAAGATTTTAACAGGCAGTCATCAATTAATAAATGAAATCATCGGAGAAATAAAATTATTTTTAAAACCAGATTTTAATAGGCTCATATCTCAACCTTGGCTTAGTGTTTAGGCTGAAAAGATGCTGGTTATTTGTATGACCTCTGGGAGACCTATGATGATAGAGGGAAAAGAAATTACAATCCTTCAGCCATTCATGCTTGGAAGAGTACTTTCAATAGACACATAAATTATCCGTGTGGTGCTTTCCTTTGGCGGGACATTTGGAGACTATTACAATAACCAGAATAATGGATCGATATTTGTTGCACTAGTCTTTTTTGTTGTTGTTCCTCTTTTCCCTCCTTTTCTATTAGGGTCAGTTAAAAAAGTCTGGATATATGTTCTTCACATAAAGTGCTTAGGTGAAGCACTCTGCTTTTCCTGAGCTCTCTTCTGTAACAGATGTTAGGCTCACTTTATAATGCCTGAAGTTCTTATTAAACCTTCACAGGAGATTGAGTCCTGCCACATAAATTAGGGGAGGCTCTCTGAGACCTACTTAAAGATTATGTCCTTTTTATTGCCAGCAATCTAAAACAGGTTCATTACAAATATGAGTCAGACAGGAGACGCTACAGTACACTTCCATCCATAGCCTCAAGACCATTTCTCCAACCTTTAAGAGAATGTAGTGCTTTGGCCATGTCAGAAGGTGAGAAATTATGTTTGTGAATCCGTAACATACAGGTTTTTACTCCCAAATTCTTGGATATAATAGTTCTATTGGAAAATGTCACTGTCAGGTGGGGAAATCTTTTGAGAATCGATGCAGTGGGACAGTTTCCAAAAACTATGGGTAATAAACCGTTCAGGGTTGTAAGCAGGTGAGTGTTATGGAAAATAAATGTTAATAGGTCAACTCTAATATGGAAGATGAAGTTGGTAGATGCTAGCTCACACTTATGGGTACATGGTCGATTTTATTTTTCTGGTTCTGTTGGGACTTCACTATAAGCTCATACACAAAGTGGCGATTGTGCTTTTTAAATATAAAGCCAATGGAATTTGCTGTGAGGAAATTTCTTATCCTCATAATTGCTGATTGAATAAGAGGCTAATGTATAAATGGACATGTTTGATTTTTACGTATATAAATAGAAGATGCAGAAGATGTTGTGAATCTGAAATAATTTAACATTTTTTAAACTTCTGAAGAACACCATGGTTGAGGAAGACATCCTAGTTTCTTTTCTGAGGTTCAAAGGCAAGAGCCTTGAGCTGGAGCTTCTCTTACATTTGAAGTAAATTGCCTTGACAGTGCATAAGAGAGAGGAGAGCACTGAAGATAATTGGGTTCAAAACAAGTGTTTGCAGAATGGAGACAGGAAGCTTTTTGGGCAGATTAAAAAATGTGTAAATGAATGATTGGGTTAAAGGTTGTATCTGAGAAAAGATACAAATAGGTGTCATAATTCAGTTAGAGCCTAAAAGGGAGAAAATATTTGCATATTCATTTGGTAAACACAATTACCTACTGTGGTAGTAGCTGAGTGTTGGGGGAATTCTGGCGTGTGTGGCAGCAGACACCATTCAGGGAGCCCTGCGTCCATCCCTCAGCCCTCTCTGAAGGTCACTGCAGCTTAGGGGGACAGTTCCCAACCGCACTGAGGACTTCCTCCCTCAAGCATCAGGGTTTTCCCACCAGAGGATGTTCTCTGGCCACAGGACTGCACCCTGCCTGTGCATCATGCAGGCAGGAATCGGGGGGAGTCAAGAAAAGTCTCAGAAGCAAGCTCCGAACAATGAGGGATCCGAGTTGGTCGATAAATGCTCCTCGGTGGGACAATTCTGGGGTATGAAATGCAGTATTACAGAAGGTACCCAGCTGAATTGAGGAACCGTTGCCCACAGTGGTAACCCGCCCACTAAATCACTTTTCACTTGCTTTCCTCTTCTCGTTTCCAAAGAGCTATGCTCTTCTCCCTGGGGATTCCTTCCCAAATAAACTATGTGTATCTGAATTTTTTCTCAGGCTCTGCCTTGGGGAGAATCCAAACTAAGACACATGCTGAATAGATGTTCAACAGAAAAATTGGGGGACAGAGCAATGTTTGAGGGAAACAGCAAAATTTACTCCCTGACTGGTTGCGATTTGTGTGTGACTACGAGGTTGCAGTAGAGTGTGGTTCTTAGCTTTGAGGATGGTCACAAAATTTGCATCATGTATTATGACTGAAAATGGAAATAAGAAGAAAAGATGTTTGGGGGAAAACCCTACGAGGGTTTTGTTTATTTAGTATGTGAAGCCTTAACATTTTATGTCTTTTCTCTCAGCTTGTCATATCATTGTCTTCTCTCCAATAGGATTGGTGAAAACATTTTCATGCTTCAATGTTGCCTTCTTTTTAGAAAAAGACCACAGTGAGAAAATGAAGGGAGGAGACCCCCGTGTTCTTGGGGGGGCTTACTGACTCCAAGGTGTGTAATGCGGGTGTGTTTTCTGCCTGCTTCAAACATGTCAAGAAACAATAATGCCTTATTACATGCTATATAGTTCAAGTTGACAGGGACACATTAGAGCTGTTTCTTATAAGTATCTTGGCAGTCAACGATATCCTTTAACCTAGGCGGCGGTTTTGAATCTGATGATACAGTCTGTTTCTTACTTCATATTTTACAGCTCTTTTCCTATATAGGCATTTTATAAATTTCTATAGTTCCAGTTTGGATTAATAAGGAGGTTACCTTTATGGAGTCATCTTAGTGAGTTTATAACCTACAGGGTCCAGGTCTTCTTTCAAGGTTATGGGTTGACTTAGGTAATGACAGAACGACAACAGTAAAATGGAAGTGATTTTCCCAACCAGCCTCTTTCACCATCTGATGTGTGGAATTTTTTCCATCTTTCACAGCTGAGGCATTGCTAATTGTTGAATTTGCATTAAGATTGTAAGCTCTGGCAAGCCTGAAATTCATTTTGGCTCATTTCCTCAGCCTCATTCCACAAATAGTATCTCCAGCCCCAAATGCTGAGGCCAAGGGAAAAAGATCCTGAGTAGTGTAAGGCGTAACTGTGGCCTTTTTCTTACCGTAGAAAGATGCTTTTGATAGAAGCAACAAGAATTCTAAAAATTAGAAAATGTATCCTTAGTAATCCTGTTTAAGTGTCATTGTGGACCAAATTACTTCACATTCTGTGGAGGAGAGACTGAGTTTTTCTATATCAGAGCAATTTGGGCAGAGGGAGGATTCATTTTTTGGGGGGGAGAATTTTGATCATTTCCTTCCAGCTTCTTTAGGTTCTAGCAATAACTCAGAGATAGTGGCTATGTGGGAGGTTAATCTATGTTTGAATCAACACTCATTGAACAATATATTCAAGCCTTGCTTCAGAATTCATCATGTGGTATTAGCAAAACAATTTCAAAGGGAAATGAACATTTTTTATGGGTAGGGATTTTTTGATGCAGAAAATACTACACTAAATGATCATGCTTCTGTGAGTTACAAAGAGCAAATGTGGACAGTTTTAAATGGCATGATTGTTTTCTTCCTATTGTTTCAGCTGATTCTACTAAAAATGGGTTAGGAACGCTATAGGGAGGAGTCTCACTTCCACTTCCTCCTTCTTCTTAACTTCTTACATGCAAGTCAGGTTCCTAAGCGCTATTAGGATATCCTAAACAACAATTTCTCCATATTAAAATTAGCTTAAGAGCATCCATCTACATTCAGAGATTTGGTAAACACATCCAAGCTTAACTACCTGCATTCACTACAATGTAATAAAATTTGATCCTTCCTCTTCTACGTTTTTTCCTAGACAGATGAGCCATTATTATTTGATTTTCTTAATGAATGAAGTACCTTTAGTTGTCAGTTATTGACAAATAATCCTATTTAATAGCCAAGATAAGAACAAAGGAAAAGATAAAAGTAAGATAAACCATCCCCTCCTCCAAATGAGAAACTCAATAAAATATTGGTTCAGTGGATCCTGGGAGGAGAGAGATTTGAGACCAATAAATCACTGATTTTATTACATGTTTTGAGTTTTGAGTTGTTTGAGGATAATATAGATGCAATTGTAATCAACTGGGGCTGTTCAGCTCTTAAAAATATTTGCATATAAACAAGAATAAAGAAATGCTCATACGAGGGTTGTTTGTTTCTTGATGAGGAGAGCAGAAGACATTATTAAGACCTTGTGATCAGTTTCTCCAGATGCTTCAGTTTATAGTACAGTGTTGACAGTGAAGGAAAATGATTGAACTTGTAGACCAAACTTTAAGAACACAGACTGAAAGCAGAACTGAGGAACAGAAGTGGGGCATAAAGGACGATGTTATGGGTTGTCCGTTGCTGCATAACAGAAACCCAAAAATTTAGTGACCTAAACAGCAGTCATTTGATTATCTCTCATAACTTTTAAGAGTTGGGAATTCAGGAGGAACTCAGGTAGGTGCTACTGGCTTGGGATCTCTCATACTGTTGCAGCCAGACTGGTGGGCGCGGTAACAGTGAGGGTGCTGGAGCAGCTGAGTGATGGCTGGACAGCTCTCTCTTATGATGCAGTTCCAGTGCTTCATGGATCTTTCCACATGGGCTGGTTTGGGCTCTGCATCGCGCAGGAGTCTTAAGACAGTTGGACAGCTTACGTGATGGCTCAGAGCTCTAATGCCAGTACTCCAGTGAGCACGGTGCACAAATGTTCATGACGTAATCTCAGAAATCAATCAGTGTCATATTCACCATGTTCTGTTGGTTACCAGTAAGTCACAAACCTGCCCACATTCAAGGGAAAAAGAAGTAGAATCCATGTCTTGATGGGGCAGTATCACATTTCGAGAAAAGCTTGGGAGCAGAAGATATTCTTTTGGAATAAAGCCACTTTTGGAAAATAGTCTACTACTGGTGGTTCAGTAAAAGCAAAGAAAGCAATGGTGTATGTCACACCCTGTCCGGTCAGCCAGGCACACTCTCCCTGCTTCACCTCTTGTGCCCCTATCCTTTTTGATCTCAAACTGCCTTGGTTTGTTTGTATTTTCCTAGTCATGAATTTATGGATCCAAGTGTAGAAGTTGCGGCTTTTGACTCCTTCTGGATTTATGACTTTTCTAAATTGAATATCAGAACCGTATGGGTTCTGATTCTGCCACCTTTTCTATGAGTGTTTTGTGGAAGCACTTGCTATCTTAGCCCTTGTTCCCAAAGGATCTCATCCCTTCTCTCACATTGCTATGTCAGTCCCTGTTGCCTAGCAAATGATACGGGAGATGCAGGTGAAGTGAGAGAACAGTATTGACTCAGGACTAGGGAAAGACATTTTAGTTACTGCATTTTGCATCATCTGAATCTTTGAAGAGTTGGTGAAAACAAAACTGAAAAATACAAAAGTCAAATTTGCCTTACCATAAAAAGTCAGGGCTATGAGAACCTTCACAATCATCTAGTCCAGCCTACTTTTTACAGTTGAGAGAATTGAAATAGAAGCCCAGACGGATCTACTGATTTCCTCACTAACACTAGTACCAGGAACTTTAATGAAGTTCTCTGGACTTCTGAGTAGGCATACATGAGAAAAGTCTTACACTCACCAATACATGGTCACTAGCAATGTACTTTTTGGTTTTGCTTTGATTATTTATAGAACAAACTATCAATAAGCCCTCAAAAATTTTTGTTTACATTTTTTAAACTTCCCCAAACAGAATACTTTTGGTATTAAAAATACAAGAACCATTTAGTTACTTTCCTTTTGGGCTGACAATATAAGGGACTCAGAAACATCTGTACATCTGCTAGTCTCTGGTCCTTAGACCCACCCATCTATTCTCAGATTTAGCTGGTCCCTGAGGTTGGACAGAGATCAGTCAGGGTCAACACTGGAGATGAATTCTCATCCTGCTCCCTTGGGCAAATTTGTTTCTGAGTTGCAGCCAAATGTGGGAAACTTCTGAGAGTCAAACTTTGAAGATGTGACCCTTTACTGAATCCCCAGTGTCAAGGTCTGGTTAGTGGAGAAAGGTTATGAGTAAAGAGTAAGCTGCTGGAGAAGTCTAGAAGAACCCCCTCCCTTGTCCTCAGGCTTTTCAAAGTAGAGATATATAAAAGATGGTCAAATTGTTCCTTGGGTAATATCAGATTTTCTTTCCTCAGGAGGTTCAGTAAGATAATGCGTTAGGTATAAATGTTACGCAGTTAAAAACAAGTTAGTTATTGAAGTGGCAGCAGTGTGTAATGGATAGAGCCTGGCATTTGGAATCAGAGCCCCAGGGATCCAATTTTAGCTACGCTACCTGAAAGCTGGGTGAGCTAGGTAATACATATTTCTTTTTAAAAAAATTTTACATTCCTACACTACAACATGAAATCATACCTGTTATGGGATAAATTGTGTCTTCTCTTCCCCCAATTCATACGTTGCAATCCTGATCTCACATACCTCAGAATGTGACTGTATATAGAGATAGGGTCTTTAAAAAGGTAAGTAAGGTAAAATGAGGTCATATGGGTGAGCCCTAATCCAATATGACTGTTGTCCCTATAAGAAGAGGAGATTAGGACGAGACACACAAAAGGAAAGGCCTCATGAAGACATTTGAGGAAGATGGCAAACTATAAGCCCAAGAGAGGGGCCTTACAAAAAACCAACAATGCCAACACCTTTATCTTAAACTTCTAGCATCCAGAAGTGTGAGACACTAAATTTCTGTTGTGCAAGTCACCCAGTCTGTGTCAGTTTGTTATGGTAGCCCTAGCAAACTTATACAACGTCTCTGGAGAGATTCTTAAGTCACTATATCAATACAAAATTATTAGTGAAATAATACTAGTACATACTGTCTCTAAACATTTTGAGAATGAAGGAATTTGAGACTTGGGGAACTGGGCAGATCCAAAGAGTGCCCAGCTATGGAGATTTCTCTAGGATTCGAGTAATCAGTGTGTTAAAAGGGTATTTCATGATCACAACTCATTTAATAGCAAGATGTGATGGAAACTGAGGCATTTCCTAGGTCTGGCCAGGCTGTGTCAGGAAACCCAGGCAGAATTAAAAAGGAAGCTCTTTGTTGCTCCAGCTTATATTAATGGCTGACTTTGAGCCCCAATAGGAAAACCCAGTTCCCTCCTTACCAGTCAGAATCCCCAAATTTAGCTTAATTGGCTGCCAATTTCTAAGAAAGAAATTGAGCCATGTGATGAAAATGTGGTTATTATTTAGGAATAGGGAATCGCCTTAGGTGTTGTAAAGGGCAGAATAAATGCATATAATTCTTGATATTTGGAGTTTTTTTATTTGTGTTGGATAGAAGTAATTTTTCTAGTCTATACTTTTCAGTTCAATGTTTATTTAGTCACGCTCCTGGAGAACTAGGCAATGCCCTGAGAGCATTGTGGGGTAGATTGAATACACAGAAAGTCGTGAGTCCTTTCTTTGCAGTTGATACAACATAATTTTTTGGTAGACAGGCCAACAGCAGCCAGGAAATCATGATCAAATGACATAGCAAGGAAAAAAAAATAATTGTAAGGTTAAGCTGAGAGAAAATTTCTGTACTTTTGTCTTTTAGTCTGAGGTGGTGGCTTCTTATGGTTGTGTGGAGAGGAGTCAGCCATTTTCTATTAAGATTTGGAATCTAAGGATTCACAACAGATTTTAATTTAGTAACCTCTTCCTTCTCTTCTTCCCCACCTAATACAAGTTTTCATGAACTCTGGCCCCATCAAGAAGATTGTAATGAGAACCTTGGCAAAAAGGATTATTAACTGGGAAACTGAGTATGAAAAGAATAAATTCTTAAGTCATTTTGCATGGCACCCTGATTAGTCATTCAGGTTTTTTTTTTTTTTTAAACAAAACTATAAGGATTAAAGCACTTCGTTTGATAATAATGAGCAATGGAAAAAAATGTAGTGAATCAGAATAAGTTATTAGTGGAGTGCTTTGATCAACCTAAGATAAAGGCAATTTGTAACTATAAATGGTTCCTTTTTAATCATATTAATTGTGTTGTTCTGTTTTTGGGTGAAAGCTGGAGCATCTGAAATTCAGGCTAGGTAATGATGGTAAACATTACTGAAGGAATAATTATCCTGTAAGATTCACCAGGGCATTTCATTTCATTTCTATCATTTACAGAAGCAATCATTTCATTAGGAATTTTATCACTAATTTTCATTTTCTAAAAATGAGTCCTTTAGAAAAAGATGAGTCAAAAGTGCTTACATAGAAGAAATCACAGACTCAAAAAAATGAGTTCCCAAATTAGATCTCATTGAGGTCAAGGTGAGGTGAAATATGTAGATAAATTAGGCTGGGGAGAGAGCAGCAGTGGTGAGGCTTCGGAGATATTCAAACTGGGCTTTGAAGGGTCTAGACAGGGCACTTCCCTTATCTATGGCTGTACCTGAGGTAATCACTTTTTGTACTGAGGAGATAAGGTTATCATCTTCCCCTTCTCCTTCTTCCTATATCTCTCCCTATGAAGTCAGGAAGAACAGTCTGGTAGTTAATATTTGCTACTTTAGAAGACACTCTGTGCTCTTAGCTGGTGTACCAAATGCCTGGACCCGTTACAAATCTTCGAGGAGCGTGTAGGGGCTATGAGTGCCAACCTACCTCGAAATGGCTTAGGAAGAGTGAGCTATAGGTGTAGAACAACAGACCTGCCGATCAGCAGGGATAGCTGTTAAGTGGTGAGATGGGTGTTTTTATTTCCTTTGCATTTCTGTCAGCAGTGAGTCCCGTTCGAGTTTTGATAGTTGTGTACACAAGGGACGTTAGGATTGGCTTAGCCCAGATCAGGACTGGCATCAATAAAGGAATGCTTTTTTGAAGATTTCCTTGAACTTTGCCCAATACGCTGCTGCCAACACATCTTCTGGTGAGCAGAGTGGAAGGAGAGTAGATGATGTATAAATCTTGTCATCACATCAGTACCTTGGATAAGCCCTTGGGTATAATTTCCCACTGGAAACTAGGGATGGGGGGAGAGGGGCGTGGCTTGCTGAAAATGAGGACCCATTGCTGAGCTACACAGTTCAGTTAACCAGCTTTCTGGAACACATGCTGAAAGATTGTTGATCCATTTTTTGTCATTGTTGTTTTACTTTTACAACAAAAGAAATATATGTCACTTTAGAACATTGAGGAAATAAAGATAAACAAAAATAAGATAATAAGAGTGAATTAAAAATTTTCCACCTGAAGATAACCACGATTAACATATGAGTGCCCATTCTTCTGATCTCTT
This sequence comes from Rhinolophus ferrumequinum, assembly GCF_004115265.2. Lineage (NCBI taxonomy): Eukaryota > Metazoa > Chordata > Mammalia > Chiroptera > Rhinolophidae > Rhinolophus > Rhinolophus ferrumequinum. The sequence continues at coordinate 94,791,862 of NC_046287.1, forward strand.
TTATTTGATATGCACATAACAGCAAACACAGATTTACCAAAATGTGATAATTTTATTATAAATATTGTCATTTTTAATGGTTGCATAATAGCCCTTTCTAAGCTGGTGCGATCATTTTTTTAAAGAAGACTCTATTGTTGGACATTTCAATTATTTCTGACATTCCCTTAGGATAAACCACCGTGTTCTGAATATTTCTGTAAACAATTATATGCATATATCCACTATTACTTCCTTAGGACAAATCCTTAAAGAGAATTAAGAACTTCTGATACATATAGCCAAATGACCATCCTAAAAAGTTGAGTTCATTCATCATCCATTCAACACACGTTCACTTACTGAGCACTTGGTCTATGGCCAGGATTGCGCTATGAAATGGGGATATAAATAGTGAATAAGGTGGCACAAACCAGGTCCTCATAGAGACATCTGGTAACTGTGTAAACAGCAGTGTTGAATGTCACACAAGGGGAGGTCCAGGGGCTACTGGAACTTCTAGGGGAACCACACCAGAGTCCCCCAGCAGTGTGTGGGGGCGCCTGTGTCCCTGAGTGCTTGCCAATACATTCTAATATCATTTCACTTGCATTTTATATTGAAGTAAACAAATACAAGAATCACGGGTAGAACTGTGCTGTGCATTAGTACGCCTGTACAGTCCTAACACAAGGCATGCTCTAATCTTTATGATCCCTGTCCCACTCAGGATTCAGGCTTCTGAAGCACATTGCTCACAGATTTAAATTTAATAAATTGAATCAGCAGCCTGGAGAGGGAATGGCTTTTCTGGCTACAGAGCTGAGCCATCTTTTCTCAATACTGTGAAGGGGCCCTCACTCCTCCCTGGCAGAATTAGTAACTTGCCTACTATGGGGGGCCTTTTGCTCATCCTTCTCTTGGGGAACATAATGAAATCTTTGGGTTTTTGGTGGCGTTTTTTTGTTTGTTTTTTACAAGTGTCTTTCCTTTTCTAGATGGTGAGTAACTTGATGAGGGGAGATGAATTGTACTCAGGTTCCTGGATTCAATAAATTCTTAATAGATTGTTGATTAATTGACTAAGCAACTGAATGAATGTCACTTGGCTGTTTTACTACCGTGTTTCCCTGAAAATAAGATGTAGCTGGACCATCAGCTCTATTGTGTCTTTCGGAGCAAAAATTAATATAAGACCTGGTCTTGTTTTAATATAATATAAGACAGGGTCTTACATAATATAATGTAATATCAGACAGGGTCTTATATTAATTTTTGCTCCGAAAGACGCATTAGAGCTGATGGTCCAACTATGTCTTATTTTCGGGGAAACAGTATTACCTGATGGTATTAGTTAGGACTTTGAGTTTATGTCATAGAACTCAAACTTGCTTAAACAGTCTATTTTTAAAAGAGACAAATTATTAGGCTTATCTCTTTAAATGTTCCTCTCCAGTCCTTGTTCCCTTTAAAGCCTTCCTTTATTGTCCCAGTATAAGAGGAAGATGACTCGTCACCCTGTTAGTGACATAACAGGCTTGAAAGCCAGGCTTGGGGAAGAAATCTGAGATTTTTATGTAAGGGAAGCCTCATGTGGGTGAGAGAAGGAGAAACCACAACTCCCTACTGCAGATTGATAGTGGAAAGGAGAGAAGAGACCCAGCTGGACATGTGCCTGAGAGGCACAGTTGTGGTAGGTAAGTGAAGGGAAGTGCTGAGGACGACAGTTTTCTGTTTGATACTCCAGGAGGCTGCATGGGCTGTGGGGACCCTCTGGTCCAGGAGGTTTCAGGGCTAATACCGCAGGGGCTCAATGCCCAGCAAGGGCAGAGGGGGTGGGAGTGCGGAGGTGTGGCTACTGGAGTTCAAGCAGAGAGAGGATAGAGTATGAGTTACACATGTCAGGGGCTGCAGCTGTGCATGTTGTCAAGCTAAGCTGTGATCAGGTGGACAAGGGCCATTCTACCAAAGGCTTTGGAGCTCTAAGAACCTCTGTGTTCCAGAGTGGCAAGACCATGAAAGCTCCCCTCCCTCTGTGCAACCCAATACCATTAGGAGAGAGGCTTGTAGATAGAGGAGACTTTGAGCAACTCTATACCAACCCTGTGCCAGGAAGTGTACTCCCCAGGGCATTCTTGTTTTTGGGCTAGATGGAATATTCAGTGGCTCACTCGAGACGTCCACAATAATCATGCCAGCCTCCAAGATGGACCCATTGGTCCCCCACACACGTAGTTTTGCCACATGTTGAATCCAGGCTGGCTGGTGTGATACGTAGAACACACGGAGTATATGGCTTATGGCTTTGGAGGCTGGGTCATGAGTGGCACTGTGGCTTCTGCCTGCTCTCCTGGGTTACTTGGCCTGGTTATGAGGACACTCAAGCAGCCCTGAAAGAGGCTCATGTGGAGAGGAATTGAGGCCTCCTACCAACAACAAGCACCAACATGCCAGACATGCGAGTGGGCCATCTTGGTAGCTGATGCTCTCATCTTCAGATAATTGCCTCTCTGGCGGATATCAGATTGCAATTTCATGAAAGACTCCTCCAGGTCAATCTGCCCAGCTAAGTTGCTTCCAAACTCCTGACCCAGAGAAACTGTCAAATATGATAAATGCTTATTTTTTTTAAAAGATCCTCAGTTCTATTATAGTTTATTCTTTACAGTGAATAATTAGCATATGTTCCCAAACCAGTTATGTCAGGGTAACATTTCCAGGCTTGATAGCCATAATGCCCATCTAATATTATTCAAATAGAGATAATGAGGGGCCAGAAAACTCTATGCTATTTTCCTTGGGTTCTACAGGTATTCTGTCAAACAGAAAAAGAAAAAGAAAAAAATACAGAAAACAAAGAATCTCTGAAACATGTTTTATCTAGTTCACAAATATGTGTTACTGGAACATTGGGAAAGGACATGTAGCATAGCATATTGAGAGAGAACACAACACTGAAACGTATTCAGAATATCTGAGTTTTCATCCCATGTCTTGGTTAAATCATTAAGCCATTTCTACTTCAACTTCCCTGGGTTGCTCGCTCCAGGATCACATGAGATAATGAAGGTGGAAGTTCTCTAAAATCTTTCAACACCTTACAAATATCACGTGTCATTCTTCCAATCACGAGGACAAAGAGTGTGGATGTGGGTTAGAATTAGAAACTAGGTAAAAGAAGTGAGAGAAGAAATAGGTTGAAATGCTGCTTATTTTCCCCCTAAGAAAAATAGCATCCTGATAACAGGAAAATTATTTGTAGTCAATTTTCAATATTACCTTAATGTTGTTTGGGAATATCTTTGTATGTAGAGAGACTATGAAATCGGATCTCCATACCACCCATGAGTGACCGCGTTGGTAATAAGCAAATTCCGAATCATTCTGTTTCCTGGCGTGCTCCTGACGTCCTACAGCAGGATGCAAATGCAGCGGAATCTGAGGGTCACAGCGCCTGCTGTCCCATGATGCTCACTGATGTATGACTTCACTCCTCTGAATGTGTTATCTGTATCCATCTTCCCACAGGGACCCCATACCTCAGCAGGTATATTTCATGAGTGGAGGTGTAACTGATGAATCTTCTAATTTTATAGTCTGAAATGGGATGATAAAACACTAGATTTATAGATATTGTTTCATTGTGCACAACACTCACGTTTCTTATTCCCATCTGCTGTGAAGAAAAGAAATTTGTTCTCCCTTTAATGTGTCATGCTGTTAAATGTATGTTGCTTAAGATCTTGATGATGTGAAGCGTAGCCACCCGCCAGCATAAAAGATACGGGGTGCTGTGGGCAATGCTTTGATGCAAGCGGAGTTTAACCAAAGGCATTTTATTGCCATTGCAGTTTTTTTTTGTTGTTTTTTCGAGTGCTTGTTTTGTTTTGTTTGGGAAGGGGAAGATAAACCTTTATCTCCTGGTTTATTAACAAAACCTGTCCTCAAATTAGGATGGGCTTTCTCAGATTCACACTTGGCAGCCAATTCTTTCTCAAACGTCATGCTATTAGGTGAGCAGACTGCTCCATTGTCATAGTGTATCAGAAATTCTGCCCAAGCAGTGATTTTCAACTGGGTCCTCATTGGGTGGCCTTCCCAAGGCCATGAAGAATGGCTTCTGATAGGCTTTAAGGAATTGAAAAGCAAATTCTTCTCTCCTGAAACTAGAACCAGATTTCCCCCCCTGTACCTAACATGGACTGCCCTTCTGACTCCTCATATTCCATAGAAAGAACTTTTTTTTTCCATAAATACTTTCATATTTAGCATATTCTCATTGACATGTCATTTCTCTTATGGGAGAACAATTAGGCATTCATCTCATTACAATAGAAGAGACACACAAAATATGAGAGTCACAAAGGAGTTGAGAGAAGAAAAATACAAGGAAAATGTGTATTACTCAAAATCACTACACTCAAATAATATTTGTCTGTATATAACTAAGACCTCAAAGAAAGAAATAAAAAAGATGAGAAGCCAATGCAAAATGACTTTGTGAAAAAAATTTGTGCAGTGTTAAGTATCCCAGGGTAAATACTTTTTTTTTTTTTTAAAGAATATCAGGTAGTAGCATTCACCACTCTATTTACATTTGTGTGTGTATGAGTATATGCACGTGTGCGCTCTCGCATGTGTATTTGACATTAATTGATATTGCTTTGTGATTGTTTTACTTGTCACCATTGACTTCTTAGTACTTTGTGTTTTGTGGACCAACATCTTTCAGGAACCTACTTAATTTGACCTTTTAGTATAGAAAATGACAAGACCTTTTCTGTGTGAAAATATGATTTGAAAATTTTAAAAAGTATGTTTTTAAAAGTACTGTTAAATAAGCAATTTGAGGGTATGCAAATAAAGCATAATTAGGATAGAAAAGCTAATTTTCCTCAAAGTATAGGAAAGATATTTAAAGAAAATGATCATGGTGAGATTTTCTTCCTGCTAACAAATGAACCTCAACGCCCCCACCCTCAAATGGTTAGTTGACTGGCTCATGTATTGATTCACAGCTCTGACATCATTTTATAACAACTTAGATATTTAAACTAGAAGCCAAAGATAACCGACCCTAAAGCTATTATTAAAAGGTAGAGAGAAGGGAAAAATGTATGAAAAGATTCTATTTTTAGTATTTGGTTTTAAAAACGCAGATTCCCAAGTATTGCTTTCCAATGCTGTGTTTCACTAGCCCTCTGAGAAGCTAGTTATTGCAACGCTGTTGAGCTGGCCCAGTGAGTCCAGGCTGCATCAGTCCGTTTCAAATTATGGGGTGGACCTTGTACATTTGTTCTTTTTTTTTTTTATGGTATGAGTGGATTATATGTGTGTGGGAGGTCATGTGTGTATTTATAAATATGTGTGTGTGTATGTTCCACTCTCGTTTTTTGAAAAATTTTTCAGTCCTTAATCATAAAATAAGGGTGACTTGAACACAAGCACTGAGATACCGTGACAGTTGATCTGATAGCACAGAAGGCCACTAAGTGACTAATGGTCGGGGAGTTTATATGGCTTGGAGACGGCTGGATGAAAGGATGATTCACGTCCCGGTGGGATGGAGCCAGAGAGCGAGCGATCTCATCACACTATTCAGAATGGTGCACAATTTAAAATGCATGAATTGTTTATTTCTGGAATTTTCCATTTAATATTTGCAAACTGTGGTTGACCGCAGATAACTGAAGCCATGGAAAGCGAAACCGCAGATAAGGGGGGAACTACCGTATTCTACATGACTTCTAGCTCTTATTTTTGAATAGAAGTTAATTCTATTTTCTGCTATTCTAAATGATGCTACAGGGAGCTGCTTTGTTCACACTTCCTGAGCCCTCCTAATTATTTCCCTTTGATAATTCCCAGGAGCAGAATTTTGTACTCAAAAATATGTAGGCATTTAGCATTTGATCCACAACTCTACACAGTCCCATGTGGCTTGTAGGTGGCAGCATCAAGACTCAAACACAAGGCTGTTTGACCCAAGGCAAGGTGCCAACCACTAGGAGACTCTCCTATAGTTCCATTGGGAGCCCCTCCACCATTTGTTTTTTAATCTTTAAATATTTGTCAACCTGGTAATTAGGAATTTTGCAAATTCTTGTCCCTTTTCTCTCAACATGCCTAATACTGAAGTCATTATCTCCCTCATTAACCAGAAAGAAAAACAAAGCCCTATTTCCTGTCCTGTGTTCTTGATTTGTGTGCTGTCATCACCATCCATTCAGTTATTGAGAATGGGCATCCTGCTGGCTTCTTCCCTCCTGTTCACCAGCCACGTCCCATCAAGCCACTATTACTTGACCATTCTACCTCCTCCTTCTGGAATCTGCCTTCTTTTCTGGCTCCACTGATTTCCCGCAGATCCATCTTATCCTTTATATAATCTATATTTCGTATGTTCTGTATTCAGTATTTCTTGATGTCTAGTATTACCAATCTCCTTGCTGCCTCCGAGAAAGGTCTTTGTAAGAGCAAATGTAGGGGAAAGGATCCTGTGAAACCCCAGCTCAAATCCTTTCAATGCTCCTATTGCCACGATCCCTACAACAGCAAGTGCAAGCACTGTCATTTGGTGTGCGGGTCTTTCACAGTCTGGCCCCAGCTGCCTCTTTACCACTGAGCCTGTCTTTCCAATTTGTGTCACTCCCTCAGTTCCAGCCCCTGCAGTGTTTCTAGTCCACAGAAGGTCTACACTGTTCCGGCCTTTTCCGATTTTGCTCTGCTTGGTGAGTCTTAACTCATCATTTAAGACCTCGTCCAGGCTTTTCTTCCATGTGACACCTTTGCTGGACTCCAGAGTCACAGCTGGGCACCCTCTCCTTCATGCCACCTATGTACCTTGTGCATACTGCCATCACAGCGATAACAATGGGATTGTCTTCCCTGAGCGCCAAACAACAAACCTGGGTCAGGGCGGTAGATCAGAGAAATACAGTGGAATTCTTTTAGTGAATTTATCATGTGGCGATCACAAAATTACCTGCACCGTGAGCTGGTTGTGAGCCCTTAGATGCCTGCCTGGCTCACTATTTGCACTTGGTACATGTTAATTTTTGTTATTGTTATTCATTAAAAACATTTCTGACCCAGTGGATATTGTAATAAGGGGGACAAAACAAATTCACAGTGGGCTATTAAGTGAGTACAAAAAGCTGCAGAATAAGAGGAAGAGTATTTCCCAAATGATATCAAATAATGCTGCTGTGCTTTAATATGGAAATTACCTTTAGGTGTCTGAGATAATAGAATAATAATAATAATCTTTATTGTAATAATAACAATAACAACACAAATAATAAGCCTAATAGTCATTCAGTGGTTACTCTGTACAAGGCCCTACCAGGCTAAGTACTTCCAATGAGTTATCTCATTTAATTTCCACCGAAACCTCTCAGGACAAGCATTTTAGTCCCCTTTTCACAGATAAGAATTCCTGAAGTTCCATTTCCCGGCCCAAACTTGCACACTTGGCAATAATGAATGAGGGTTTGAGTGAAGTGAAACTCACTGCGATTATACCAGGTCCTTCGTGCTCCTGTGGCTGCCCTTTGAGTTAACCCTCCATTGAAATTTTACCCTCAGTCTCTGTTTAAAGGTCCTTCCCCTTGAAGACTGACGAACGACTTCCTCTACTCACATCTTCTGGTTGAGGAGAATCAGGCCTCACCTTCTGAGTGATCATTCACTCAGGATCATTCACTCACTTTGGAAAATGCTTTTGAGAATTGCAGGGGACATATGAGGCACTTGTCTGAATGCCAAGTTCAGCCACTGTGGGCTTTACAACTCCTTGTGATCTGGGTCTCTTTCTATGCTTCCAAGTGGGCTTGTGTACGTAGGGAGAGAGGAGGTGTGCAAGCCACCTCTCTGTAGGCTCTGCATCCAGTAGGTGTTGAGCAAAGGTAGAATGGGGACAGAAGCTTATATCTGAACATGTTATTCAGTAGTATTTAAAACCTAGGACATTTAAATCATGTCAATGCTTAATAATGAATCTATGCATTAAACCTTATTTCCAAGAGACTATTGGGTATGCTACGGTGTAAATAGAATAAAACGAAAAAAACCCCTCCACTTCTTTACATATTACAATGGCAATTTTTCTATATTTATTAATTTTTGACTGTTATTAATGAACGGAGTAATTGACAAAGCGTTTCCAACTCATGCTTGGAAAATATATCTGCTGTCTACTGTGTAATTCTAATTGGAAAGCTATTTCCTGGATAAACTGTTCATGGATACCTATCAATTCCTTAGCAATATAGAAGCCTTGTCTCCCTTCCAATCTCACCAGAATGTTCCCACAGGTAGATTACCATAGAGACTGATAGCTGGTCAAGGAGAAGATGTATTTCAAAAAGCTTTTCATTTTGACCTTGAGAGAGGCAAAATAATAAGTGCATTTCATTGAGGCAACTTAGATCTCTTTTCATGAATCCATCCTAGATTTCTTCAGTATAAATTCTGTGACTAACTGGAGATCACCGTTTAATCAGGATGGGAATGGAGTAGGATGGGAACGTGCATAAGCAACTGTCTGCTATAACAGAATGAACAAAGTGCTGGACATTTGGACTTTTGTATTTTTTGGCTATTACAAATAATGCTGCTACAATCATTCCTTACACGTCTTTTGGTATGAATTTCTGTTGAGTTTATACCTCAAGGTGGAATTTGTGGGTAATAGAGTATGTATGTATTGAGCTTTAGAAGATCCCACCCAACAGTTTTCAAAATTCATTGTACCCGTTTAAATGCACCAGTGATGATCCCAGGTGTTTTTTATTCTTGCAGCACTTTTTAAAAATCTTTTTCTTTTCTTTTTCTTATTTGCCATTCTTGTGCTCATATCTTATTATTGTTTTAATTACAATTTCCCTGATAACTAGTAATATTGAGTACCTTTTCAAATGTTTGCTGACCATTTGGTTATCATCATTTGTGAAATATTTGAATATGTCTTCTGACCATTACTTAAAAATCGAGCTCTTGGTCTTTTTCACACTGTTTTGTAGGAGTTATTTATAGGTTTTAGATATGAATCCTTTGTCACACATATGGACTGCAATTATCTTCTTGTCTGGGGCTTGTCTTTTCACTCTTTTAATGGTGTTTTTTAATGAACAAATGTTCCCAATTTTATGAACTCTAATCTTTCAGTCTTGTCCTTTATAGTAAGTAACTTCTGTCTCCTATGTAGGAAAATATGCTCACCCTAATGTTATAAAGATATTCTCTTAAATTTATTTCTAGAAGTTAACTTCCTCCCTCCCTCTCTCCATCCTTTTCTTTCCTTCCTTCCTTCCTTCCTTCCTTCCTTCCTTCCTTCCTTCCTTCCTTCCTTCCTTCCTTCCTTCATTTTTTCCTTCCTTCCTTCCTTCCTTCCTCATTCCTTCTCTCCCTCCATTTCTCCCTCCCTTTCTCTCTCTCTCCATTTATGTTTGCAATCCATTTATAATCCATTTTTATCTATGGCATACAATAGGAACTATATTCTTTTTTTTATTCACTTTCATTATTGAAGTCTAATTTCTCTAGCTATGGGATTCTAGGTTGGCAATATTTCTTTCTTTTCTTTCTTTCTTTCTTTCTTCTTTCTTTCTTTCTTTCTTTCTTTCTTTCTTTCTTTCTTTCTTTTGGTTTAGACACTTTATTTTTATTCACACTTTATTTATTTATTTTGACATTCAGTATCATTTTATATTAATTATAAGTGTATAGTATAGTGGTTAGACATTTATATAAGAACTGTTCCCCTTGACTAGTCTAGTACTCACCTGGCACTGTGCATTGTTATGACCATATTATTGACAATATTCCCTATGCTTTATTTACATCCCCATGATTACTTTGTAACTACCAATTTGTATTTCTAAATCCCTTCACCTTTTCACACTGTCCACCAACCCTCCTCCCATCTATCACCCCAATAAATCTAGTACCTATCTGACACCATACATAGTTATTACAATATTATTGAGTATATTCTTTGTGCTTACCTGAGGAGTTAAGATTACTCTGTAACAACCAATTTTTACTTCTTAATCCCTTCCCTTTTTTCACACACCCCAAACCCTCCCTCCCATCTAGCAACCATCAAAATGTTTACTGTATCTATGAGTTTGTTTCTGTTTTATTTGTTTATTTGGTTTTTTAGATTGCACATATAAGCAAAATCACATTACATCTGTCTTTCTCTGTCTGACATTCATCACACAGTACAATACCCTCCAGGTCCACCCATGCCACCACAGATAGCAAGAAATCATTCCCATCCATGGCCAATCAATATTCCATTGTAAATATGTACCACCTTCTCTTTTCCATTCATCCGTCAACTGATATGCAGGCTGCCTCCACATCTTGGTCATTGTAAACAATCTTGCAATAAACATATGGATGCACTCATCCCCTTGAAGTAGTGTTTTGGGTTTCTTCAGATAAGAACTCAGAAGTGGGATTACTGGGTCCTTCTTTGTATCTTATTATAACCTTTATTTTTAAAGTCCACTTTGGTATAAGTATTGCTACCTCATCTCTTTTGTTTGTTTGTTTACATTTTCATGAAATATCTTTTTACCATTCCTTTATTTTCAGTCTGTGTGTGCCTTTTGGTCTGAAGTGTGTCTCATGTAGGCAGCATATGTAAGAGTCTTGTTTTTTATCCGCTCAGCAAACCTATCTTTTGATTGGGGCATTTACATTTATAGTAATTAGTGATAGATATATAGTCATTACTGTTAGTCACCCTTCTTCTCCTTCTCCTTCTTTCTTCTTCTTCTCCTTCTTGAAATTCCTCTACGATTCCTTGTAATATTGGTTTGGTAGTGATGAACTCCTTTAGCTTTTTGTTATCTGGGAAGTTCTTTATCTGTCCTTTGATTCTAAATGATAGCTTTTCTGGGTAATCTTGGTAGTAGTTCCTTGCTTTTCATCACTTTAAATATTTCCTGTTAATGCATTCTGGCCTCCAAAGTTTCTGTTGAGAAATCTGCTAGTCTTACGGGAGCTCCCTATAGGTAAGTAACTAGCTGCTTTTCTCTTGCTGTTTTTACGATTCTCTCTTTGTCTTTCTTTAACCTTTAGCATTTTAATTATGATGTGTTTTGGTGTGGGCTTTTTTGGGTTCATTTTGTTTGGGACTCTCTGAGCTTCTTGGGCTTGTATTTCTATTTGCTTCACCAGGTTAGAGAAGTTTTCTGTCATTATTTCTTCAAATAGGTTTTCAATTTCTTTTTCTCTTTTCTCCTGCTAGTACCCCTATGATGCAAATGTTTGTATGTTTTATGTTGTCCTGGAAGCCCTTTAAACTATCCTCATTTTTCTGGATTCTTTTTTCTTTTTGCTATTCTGATTGGGTGTTTTCTGCTACCTTGTCTTCTAAATCTCTGATTTGAGCCTCTGCTTTGTCTAATCTACTGTTGACACCCTCTAATGTATTCTTCATTTCAGTTATTATATTCTTTATTTCGGACTGGTACTTTTTAATGTTTTCTATCTCAATTTTCATGTTTACTATCTTTTTGTTGAAGTTCTCCCTGAGATCAGTGAGCATCCTTATAATTAGCATTTTGAACTCTGCATCTGGTAGACTGCTTGTCTTCATTTTGTTTAGTTCTTTTTCTAGAACTTTGTTCTGTTCTTTTATTTCAGATATGTTTATTCATCTTCCCACTTTGGCTGCCTCCCTGTGTTTGTTTCGATATATAAGTAGGACTGCTCTGCCTTCCATTCTTTGTGGGGCCCAGTGTTGTGGGGCCCAGTGTTGCAGTCTTCCTGGGCACCATAGCCTTCTGCTCCAGGTGTGTCCCTTGTGTGGGTTGTGTGTGTCTTCCTGTTGTAGTTGAGCCTTGGTTGCTGTTGGCATGTCAGTAGGAGGGATTGATCCTTAGGCTGATTGGTTGAGAGAACTGGCTGTGACTACAGTGGAAGAACTGCTGTCCAAGGGCTGACACTATAGAGCAAGATTCACTTTAGCAGTGCTCTGGTGCCTGCCTAGTCTCCCTTTTGGGGGTGTCATCTTTGGTGGTGGCTGGGTGATGCTCTGGCTTGGTTCAAAGCTGGCCACCAGGCATGCTAGCCCTGGGGCCTCCTGGGAGGGGATCCACTGCAGGCCAAATTTAGCCATGGCTTGTGCCCTTCCCAGGGCCACCTGGTATGAGCCACAAAGTAATCTCCAGATGGCTGTTACCTGCACTGGACTTGGAGGTGCTTCCATAGGTCAAGCCTCGAACAGAAGCTGGCTGTCTCTAGTGCCATACATGGGGATGGTCAGCCAGAGGTACAGATATGCCAAAGCCAGGTGCTTGGGTTTTGTTTGGGTTTTGTGAACCTTTAAGAGATTTTAGGAAAGTCCATGGCATGAGCTAATACAGTTGTTTGCAGGGAAAACCCACTGAAAGTTGGGTGGGGGTGGGATCTCAGGTAATCACTAGGGTGGGGCAGATGAAAGGTGATATCCAGTTTCATGAAGATTCAGATATGGCATTTGCCTGTGACTGAATGCAGGGAAGAGGGAGGGCTCAACAAAGAAACAATGGTTTCCACCAGCTTCTCCCTCCAGGAGAAAACCGCCCCTCCAGCCCTCACCCTGAAGCTACACAATCCAGTTCCTTCCCATATGTCCCTGGCACTTTTCAAGCTGCTGCTCCAGTGCTGGACCTCAGAGCAAGTCAGTCTATTAACAAGTAAGTCCATGTGTGGGCCCTTTAAGAGGAGCATCTAGGTGGCAGCTGCCCTCTGTTTCACTCAGCCACAATCTCTGCTGGTTTCCACAGCCAGAAGTTATGGGGATTTCACTTTCTGGCACTGGAACCCTGGGCTGAGGAGCCTATTGTGGGGCTGGGAACCCTAGCTCCTCTGGGAGAACATCTGCTGCTGAGATATCCCTCCTGATTTTATATAGTCATACACAGGTGTGGGGCCAGCCCATTCTGTGTCTCTGACCCTCCTACCAGTCTCGAGGTGGCTTTTTCCGTATGTCTGTAGTTGTAGTGCTTTGGTTCAGCTAGACTTCAAGTGATTCTCAATGATGGTTGTTCTGTAGTTTAGTTGTAATTGATGTAGCCCTGAGAGAAGTTTAGCAAAGTGTTTACCTTCTCCACCACACTGACCAGAGATCCTGACAGTATTTTTCTTTCAGCATTTAAAAAATGTCAAAATGTGTTTTCACTGTGTTCTGGAAAATGTATAGTTTCAGATGAAAAGTCAGCCATTCGTCTTATTATTGCTCTTTGAACAGATGAAAAGTCAGCCATTCGTCTTATTATTGCTCTTTGAAAGTAATGAACCCTGTCTCACAGACTTTTCTAAGATGTACCTAGGTATGCTTTCCTTTGCGTTTATACCAACTTGACATTGGTACACCCTCTAGAATCTTTATGTCTTTATTATTTTCTGTCATTTGTTAGTTTTGCAAAATCCACAGCTAGTCTGTTTTAACTTACTGCATTTGACCCATCATTCTCCCCCATCTGAAACTAATACTTGTCATGTGTGGGTATATGTGTGTGTATATTTACAGTGTCTCATGTATTTCTGTGGTCTTTTATGATCTTTTCTACACTGTGATTTCTTATTTCTCTTTGTGATTTCAGTATGGATATTTCCTATTGATGCATTTTTATTTCACTAATTCTTCCTTGGAGTGTGTTTCATCTTAAGTCATCCATCAAATTTTTGATTTAGGTTATTTTATTTTTTATTTCCATAATTTCCATTTGATTCTTTTTATATACTATGTTATCTGGTGAAACCATTTTTCCATCTGTTTACTTGAATAACAATCACTGATATTCTAAAACCCATGTCTGATAACTCCAATTTCTGATCATCTAACCATGACTTTTTTCCCCCTTAACTCCTCTTGATTTTTGGTCATATGATCTTCTTGCACAAAAATTAACTTTGTGGTTATTTTTGTTGTTGTTTTTCTTTCTGGGTTTTTTTTTTTTTTTTTTTTTTTTTTTTGTCTCCTTCCCTCTATATTTTTCTGTTGTGAGTCAGACACATTCTTACTTCCTCCCACAAATTCTAAGTAACAATTATCTCCTTGAATTCTTCTTTTTATCTTTGAGGTAGGGTAGGTAGAATATTTCTCCATTTCCCATTTGTCCATTTAATGGCAAGTACAATCTTAGATCTTTTTTTTTTTTTTTTTTTACCTTAGTAAATGCCTTTATTAATAGTTTAGCACCTTATTTCAGAGTGGGAGAATACTGGCACCTATTGTCTTGTAGCCTTTGTTGAAAGAGACAAAAATTTTCTTTTTAATAACCTGTTATGATTTGAAATAATATCATTCTTCTTTCTAATATAAAATATTGTTAATATTTATTTGAAACGTCTTATTTTCAATTGTTTAAAATTATGATGAGTCCCTAAAAATATATAAAAATTATTTTCCATGTGTGCCAATGATGTAGTTAGCCCATTAGTACTGCAAGTTTGAGAAACACTGATCAAAATTTTTGGTCATTGAACACAATCACATAATCCACCTCCTAAGAATGAAAACTATAAATCTTTGACTCACTATAGTCATCTGCTTTTGGACGTGTTGAATTTGAGTTGTCCGAAGACCATCAACATCCAGTTCCAAAAGGAGTTAGAATTATGAGACTAGACCTTAGATGTTAAGATATCATCAATATATAAATGTCATAGAAATGGCTGAAACACTCAGATAAAGGATGTAGAATGCAAAGAGTGGAAACCAAAGTATGTAAAGCTCAGGTGAAAGTGAGCTGATGGTCCTACGACTTTTTACATAGTGAAGACTTACTCTTTCAGAATTCCCTTCATACCTGTATACACAAATCATTTTACCCTTGTGTACCATTATCACTCATGGTGTAATCTCTAATTCCTGAACATATATATATATATATATATATATATATATATATACACACACATATATATATATATTCAGTTACTTTTAATATATATATGTATATATTACTTTTAAATTTACCTACTTAAAACAAAATAGGAGCTGAGTAGAGCAAAGTCTGCAATTGTTTAAATCCATTTGTGTGTGTGTATGTGTGTATGTGTGTTTATGAGTAGCCCTAACCCTATGGATAATGATAATGATACTTAGTGATAGAATGATGATGATGATGAGGAGGAGGAGGATGAGGAGGATAATGATGATTATAGAATAAAATCCCATTTAAGCTAAACTAAGCTTTTCTCTTCCTACAGAGGCAAAGTTCTGTATTTCCTTTTGCCACCACCCTTGCTGATAGCTCCTGTATCTTAACCTATCAGCACTTTGACATTCTGCCATGATACATGCCATTAGCATCTTGTTCTATAGCACTCTTGGAGAATTTTGACTGCTCTGTGAATTGACCCAGCAATTATGGCCAAACGCCTTAGGAATGCTCCTGTACCTTATAAACACATCATTGGGCATGTTGATGTGATAATGATGAAATTATACTTCCTCACTTTCAGTAGCTTCCAGAAAATCACTGACAAGGGGATGCTTTCTGGTCTCAGTTAAAACTCTTTGCCCACCAGTTCCTGCAATGTCTGGGGCCCTGGGAGCTGGAGGGTTTGGAGCCCAAGGGATGATAATCTTTGCCCTGGTCTTTGATTCTGCTATTTCAGTGAGAGACATAAGGATAGTATTATCAGAATCTTCACACCCATTAAATTACCTAAACTATTAACATCAGAAAACTTTTTTTTCATGAATGAAGAGTCCCACTTGCTAAAGATTACATGTTGTACTTTCATGGACTTAAAGGATTATAATGCAGAAATAAAGGAGACTCAAAATCCCCACCTCTGCCTCCCATTACCAGGAAACACCATTGAGATGATGCTCCCAGCTCCTGAAGAAAGAATCAGTGACCTCTGTCTGAGGATGTAAGTACCACTCAAGCCATGGTCGACACTTGAGTTTGGTAATGTCTGTGTGTTAGAACATATGTTGAGATTTTGAAGAAAAAAGACATCAGATCCTGAAGAAATACTCCTTTTTGCTGGAGACTGATATGTTTCTCAAAACACGTAGGTGCTTTCATTGGAGTTTTAACCTTAAGTTTTAGAATGTTAATAAACCATATTACTTTCTTTTATTCTTTATACCACCTGTGGTCCTTTCCTACTATGTACCTGATTTTTGCCAGTGGTAAACACATCCTATATTTGCCCTAACATTAAACATACTTAGTGATCTAATAAGGATCTTTTGGTTTAATTCTATATTTTCAGCTTTGATAGTGTTGTGCAGGGCAAAATTCTGAAACTCTCTGGACTATCATTTTCTCTTCTATAAAACAAAGGATTACAAAAGTGAGAGAGCAAAGAGAAAGACTCTGACTTTTTTCTTTCAAACATTCTTTCATAAAACAATTAATGAGGGAGCAGGGGATATATGAGTAAGACACCATCTGGCACACCAAAAAACTTCATAGTAGAATAGAAGAGTGAGGCCTATGAACAGTGGATACTTACCTAGTATGGCAAATGCTGCAGTTAGGCGATTACAATATGCTAGAGGAGCACATTTTCAGGAATAAATTCTGCTTTGGAAGGCCTTTGGGAGGATTTCTCCAAAGAAGATGTCAGTTGGGTTGGGATTTGAACAATGATTAGGGTTTGATCCAGTGAGGTTGTGGGAGAGCAAATTCCAGACAAAAGGAAGGGAATAAGGAAATGTTTATGCAGGTTTAAGGAAAGGGGCACTCAGACTTTACTAGATAGAATGCATGGGTGATGGGGGTTGGCAGTAGATGGAATGTGAAAGCATATGGAACAAAATCATTAGAGGCATGGAATGCTATACTAGAGAGTTTAAGAGAGTGGGAAAGTAAAATGATTGTTTCTCTTCCTAACATTGAAAGCAATTATGACAGGCACAAATAACAGAAACCAAGATAATTCCTTAAAGATGATAATTCTTGGTTGAATAATCACTTAATAAATAAGGAGAAATATGTGTCACATTGTCTATCTTTAGTGGAGTGTGGACTCCTAGAGTAAGTCTCTGCTTTTAAGTGTTTGTCTCATCTGTTAATGTTTACCTTGGTTACTGGTATTTGGATCGGCTCTTGCACTATCTGGGCATTGATGCGTCTTTCCAGACAGCTGTTCCTTTGGAGCATCATTGCAAGAGATGCTTCTTTGCTTATCTAGACAGAGTATACACTTGTCAGTCAAAACAGAAATAATACCCAAGTAACCTGCCTGTCCAGATGCTAAAGAGGAGACAGGGTTGCTTTCCCATTGAAGATCTGTCAAGGTTAGAGTGACCAGATACTTTGTAATGTTTCTGAAATCGTAGAGAGGGACCCCAACTTTAATTTCTGAGGCAAGTCTTTAATACACATCCTTTACTATTCTAATAAGAAGTCTCTAAATGGTTTCCCAAGACTACATTACTACACTGAAGTTCTGTACCTGTTTTGGGGGCAACTGAATATGTTTTTCCATTGCCTTGACTTCTTCCATTCTTCCGTCTTAGCACTGGAAACTTTTGCTTTTTCCCTAGCACTCTGCGCCCACAAATGCTCACACGTGATGTTTCTCCTTCAAATCATTGAGCCTCTTTCTCTAGTGGCCTACAACAATGAAGGGCTCGGAGAGTGAGAGGTGATCTGTGAAGACTATCGGTGGGTGCCTTCCATTCACAGTGTCTGCATCGGAGCTGTCTCACATGCCAAGGGGGACGCTGATGGCAGGAGTTTATATAAAAAGCTTTACTAGGGCTTGTGATCATTCAGTCACATCTCTTAGAATGCCTGGCAAGTCGTGAGTGTGACTCTTTCTGTGTCTCATCCTCTCTCTTCCTTTTGAAAGAGTGACTGGTTAGCAGAGATTTGGCAAAGCAGGAGAGACTGAGTGCCACCGAGACCAAAGAGATTCTGGTTCATATTTGTTTTCCTGTCAGGCGTTCCTGGGAGACCCATTCCCTCCAAACCATTGTCAACTATTTGAACTCCAGTAATTTGGTAAGGCAAAGGGATCATTGGCAGATACAGCACAACAAATTGTTGGCTAATAGCAAAAGCTGGAGATAACTCTGTTAAGGGATCCAGCAAAGCCTTTTGTCAGCAGGGTGAGGAGTCGAATCTAGATCCTGAGACGTGGGACCTGGCACCAGGACAGACCATCCAGGGAAATGGCAAAAATTAGAGGATTTGTTTCCACCATTAACAGCTGTTTGTCTTTTGGAAAGGACACCCAGACATCGTGTCTATTATGGAAAACAATGATATGATTGGATGCTTAAATCTTAGGGTTTTGGGAAATGGTGGAGAAAGAAAAAAATAATAATAATGACTATACGAGGATGGTAGGATCTGCCCTTAGACTCTCACAGACTTTCCTCACCAGTTTCTTTCACAAAGAAAAGATGTCGCAATAATAAAAATGTGTCATTTCTTGGCTCTGTCACAGAGATTAGATGAAGTAGGAGTTAGATATTGATAATGTCAGTTCTCAGAATCCATTAGCTGTCACTGCCTAACTGCAGATGTTTTTATATGCCCTTGGATGTATAATACAACTGTACTGTGTTCAAAATCTTACATTTGTATATAAGTATTCACATATATTTAGATCAGGGGTGTCTGAATGTCGTTGAATACTTAAAGAAAAAATTTGTTAATTACTGTTTGTTAGGGAAATTGCTCACCTTTTATTAATTTATTCATTCCATCAGTAAATATTTATTGAGCACTTACTATGTGCCCAGCACTGTATTAGGTGCTGAGGATAGAGCAGTGAACAAAGCCAAACAGATCCCTTCTGTTATGGAGCTTGTATTGTAGTGGGAGGAGACAGATGATAAGCAAATATGTAAGTAAACTAGCGTGTTGATGATAATAAGTGTTAAGGAGGAAAATGAAGCATGAAATAGGGACAAGGTGTTGCAGTTTTAATTAGGGTGGCCAGAGAAGAACTCACCAATCAGGAGCCATTTGCACAACAAAAGTGAGGGAGCAAGTCATATCAGGGAAGAGCATTCCAGGCAGAGGGAATCACACTGTAAAGGCCTTAATCCTGAGCGTGTCTGGCATGCTTGAGCAGTGTGAACAAGAGAGGGAGTGGTAAATCTTGACATGAGATCAGAAGGTTCCCTGGGCAGAGTGAGCCAGTGCTGGAATGTACGGTAGGGCTTGGTAGCCATTTAAGCCCCTTTGGCTTTTATGGAAGGGAGTGGGGATTAATGGAAGACAAGACTTGTCATGTTTTAAAGAAATCGCTCAGATTGTAAGTGGTCAAGCACAGAATGAGGGAAATTAATTACAAAATTATTGCAAAAATCTAGAGGAGAGATAATGGAGGCGTGGCTTATAGTGGAAGCCGTGAAGGTGGAGAGATGAAATTGGATTCTGGAAATATTTTGAGCCTGGATCAATGAGTTGTTGGAAGGTAGGCCCCAGGGGGTCCAAACTTGGGAAAGGCTGAGGGAAATTCCCAAATACGGACATCAGCAGTTAACACTCCTGGGAGCTCGGGGAATGAGTGGCTTGGTCCTCTAGGGGCATCTGGACACAATATCCACCATATCTACTTCTACACCTTCCAGTGAGGTAACCAGAGTTGTGATTGTTATTCCTATTTTGCAGAGAAGAAAACTGAAGCTTAAAGAGATTAAAGAGCTTACTCAAATTCTCAAGGATGTTAAGTGATGCATGTGTAAACAGGTCTTCTGATGCCATGTCCTGCCCAAACCTTTCTCAATCACATACCCACCCACTACTCCTTGTCCCAGGTGTCCACTTACTAAGTTGAAGACCAGATTCCACCTGCAGTGCTGAAGTGCCTTCTCTTAGAGTGAGCTGCTGTGATTAAACCCACGCCCTCATGCCTGGTCATCCTGAAGCTCTTTGGCCATGAGCAGGGGCATGGGCTGGCACACACCTGTGTGTGTGATGGGGTGTGCAACGTGCATCCTCTTTAATTCCTTGTTCCT
This sequence comes from Rhinolophus ferrumequinum, assembly GCF_004115265.2. Lineage (NCBI taxonomy): Eukaryota > Metazoa > Chordata > Mammalia > Chiroptera > Rhinolophidae > Rhinolophus > Rhinolophus ferrumequinum. The sequence goes on from NC_046287.1 coordinate 94,811,786, forward strand.
TCACCCCTCCCACCTTCCCTCCTTCACTTCCTTCCTTCCAATAACCAGCTTGTAATAATGTTAACTATGTTTTGTGCCCAGCAAAGCACTCAGTGATCTTTATGGATTTTCCCATTCATTTCTTACTGAATGACTCCTTTCAGTAATGTAGTCATTACTGAAAGTATGACTACAAAGCTAGTGTAAGAACCTGAGTATGGAGCCTTGGAGGGAGAGGGGTTTGAGGTGTGTGTGTGTGTGTGTGTGTGTGTGTGTGTGTGAGAGAGAGAGAGAGAGAGAGAGAGAGAGAGAGAGAGAGAGAGATATTCCCCTTTGAACTTGCTCCTTCAGAGATGCCTGTGGACATTTAGGATGAAAGATACAAGGCTTCATCTCAGAGAAGTCTGGGTGGAGATACAGATTTGAGAGTTTCTGCACATTTCTCTTCTAAAAATGTGTTTCCTAAATCTCTGGCTCTTAATCCATGAGTTGGTTTCCTACTTTGCCTTGTCCTTCCTGTGCATGAATTCTTGAACAAATAAGAATTGAGTTTAAAACAAGTATAACTTTATTTTGCCTTCCCTATCTTTTAAACTTTATTTGGTGGAGGTTTTCTTCCTCAGAGGTTAATGAAGATGCTGGCAGATCCCAGAGTTTTTCTGTTAATTCTTAGAAGATGCACAGCCTTATGATAATTTGGGATTGCATGCATAGTCACAATTTCAAACATTTAATGTCAAGTCTCAGGCATCATTCAAGAAGTCCACCTGGACTTACTGTCAAAGCATCCGTCTTTGAGCTGGATCAGCCTGGAAGCAGGAGGGTAATGAAGGGGCAGGAATAGCCCTTCTCACTAGCTTTTGTCTCCTGCATTAGTAAGAGAGAGAGAAAAGATAAGGGCTAGGGCAGTTTTGACTTTGCTGGGTGGCTTCACACCCTTGGCCTTGCAGATAGCTCTGTCTGATTTTGTTTGTGGGGTATATGTTGGGCTCTTTCTAGGTTCTAGATTGGGCCTTCTCACTTAGAATTACCTTAAAAAAAATGAGTCTGTTCTGATGGCCACTTGTGGCTTCTTCCTCAGCTTGGGGGTATTGTTGGTAGGACCCCCTCCACCAACTAGCCTCATTTTGCAGATATCTCCTTGCCCCCCTTCCCCAGCTCTATTGGCTAGAATAGTACCCACATACTCAAAACGACTCCCTCTGTCCTGCATGGCCCATTCCTGGTGTGACATAAGATTGTGGGCCATGGTGCCTCAGGCGCAAGACCAGTGTTGTCCCTTCCCTCTGCTAGCTTCCTGTCCAGGACTCAGGCCCCATTTACAATCCTCTGCAGCTTCCTCAAACGAGAGTGGGGTGCTAGGTATGCACTTTAAGATTCCAGGGAATGCAGGTCAAGCTCTTCAAGGTGAGAACGAAGCTGTGTGACCCCAAGGACATACTCTTTTTTTTCTGCTATTGTGGAGGAGAATGATTCTTCAATAAAGGAATGACTATATATATGTTCCTTCTCTGTTTCTCACATACATTGAGTAAAAATATCCTGAAGTGAGAAATAAAAGTTACATTAGGGGATTGCTTAGGCAGCAAGTTTGAGGGAGATCATTAAGTTTCTGAAGGAAGGACTGTTATAATTTCCCCCAAAGGAAGGAGTCTTGAGAGAAGCTGGAGGAGGGAGCAAAGAAGTGGGTGCTATCACTTCCTTCTGATGGCTGTTTTCTCCCTTTACCTCAAATAAACTGAGATGGAGATTTGGTAAGGTGGCGCTGGCTTCCTGCCTTATGTACTATGACACCCCTTAGCCCGGGGAGTGCTTGGGTACCAAAGGGGCAGCCAGCAAGGAGGAGAGAGTATGGGGCTGGAGATGAGCTGAGGTCTTGACTCTGAGAAGGTCTTCCTTATGCCTGTAAATTGTGTTTCTGCATAACTCTTAAGTAAAGGGAAGAAGGTAATTTTATAGGTGGGAAAACCATTCTCAACTGCAAAGTAGAAATTTGCTTATAAGATTCCAAGAATTTTAGCTTGCAAATCAGAAATATCACACCCAAGCTAAAATTGGCAAGAAGCCCAGAACTCGCCATTCTCACTTTAGGTACTAAAATTCTCACATGGATTTAGTTACATAGTAACCAGGGTATTAAAATGTCCTTTGGGCTTACGATTTATTTACATATGATCCATTGGTATGATTATTTACTTACCAAATGAATTCAGAGTTGATTTGGTTATTTTGTCCAGGAATGAACACATTCAATTATTCCTTAAATATTTTGTGATAAGAAAGCACTGAAGCGCTTACAAAGAAGATATATACATACATAATTAATAATCTGTTGGCATACTATCACAGCTTCCATATTCTTTGTAAGAATCAAATATTATAATGTTTTTCCCTAACTGGATGCACTAGAATCTCATTAAGTGGTTAATTCAGTTGAATAAAAGAGTCTTGGCTTAATCCTCTCCAACTGGATACGGGAATTTAATATTCGTTACATTCCTATGCAAGATCATGAGCTGCATAGTATCAACTGAGACATTGTCATCTGCTCCCCATGCTCCAGCATGCCCACTTATACATACATGCTACATATATGTAATAAGCCTTTTAACAAGTACAGTTGATCCTCATAATTTGTGGCTCCTGTATTTGTGAATTCACCTACTCACCAAAATGTATTTATAATCCTAAAATCAATATTCACAGTGCTTTTGTAGTCATTTGCAGACATTTGAGTCACCGAAGGAACACATTCCGAGATGAAGTCGAACAAGGTGACACTCCACCATCTTGTTTCACAGTGTAGTCATTTCCCTGTTTTTCAAATGTATGTGATTTGTATCAGTGAGTTTGATGTTTAAAAGACCCCCTAATGTAGTACTAAAGTGCTCTCTAGTGTTTCTAAGCACAAGAAGGCTGAGATTGGCCTCATGTAGAGAAAAGATGTCTGTTAGGTAAGCTTCATTCAGGCGTGAGTTACAATGATGTCCATGAGTTCAACATTAGTGGATCAACTGTATATTTTAAGTAAGGTGTTTTAAATACACATAGAACTATGTTACTTCTTGATTGCTTGATGAAAATGTGTTACTAGAGGCTCCTGGGAAACTTATTATGTATGTCTCTTAGGATCAATGGTTCAGTATACACCAATCAGTGTTTACAGTGAACTTATAGAACTTAACTACTGTAAATAAGAATGAACTGTATCTGGTCTTGATAGATACATCTGCTTGATAATCTCATGCCATTTTGCCTACTGGATTTGATATATTTACTTAGATAGATCCAATTATTCATTCAACATGTTTTTACTAGGTCCTTCCTATATGCCGGGCCCTGTTAGGTATTGATACTAAATACGGAGGAAAACAGCCACAATCCTTGTCTTACTGGCTAGAGGGAAAGGCAGGTTATAAAAACACAGGTCAATGTAAAATTATAAAAATGCGATGCTTTTGTGAAGGCCAAGCACAGGACATTAGAACAGCAGAGTGTGTGTGTATCAGAGACCTGTCATCATCTGGAGGTGTGAGGAGGTGAAGTTCAAGCTGAGATGTGAGGGAGGAAAAGCAGTTTCATGTGGTGTAGAGGTGTGGGTGAGATTTTCAGACAGAGGAGGCAGCACATGCACAGACCCTTGAGGGTCTATGCCACCTCCAAGCAATTGAAAACACGAGCATGTCTGGAGCGTGGAGAATGAGGAGCATCTGGAGGAGGATATAGCTCCAGAGGTGGGCAGGTAGTACTCCCATGGAAGCTTCCAAGACCATTGAAGACTCTTGTGTGTATCTAAACATCCTTGGTTTTAAGTAATGACATGGTCATATTTGTGTTTTCAAATGATCATTCTTGCTACAGAGGAGAGAATAGATGTGGGGAGGTGAGGAACCCAGGAAGTCAGCTCTTGTAGATGTCCACGCATGAGATGATGGTGACATGGTGTGGATTGGTCGGGGTAAGACAGAGGAGTAGGTGTGTTGTGAAATATGGAGAAGTAAACATCGCTGTTACTTAAGGTAGAAGTAATGATATTGATTGATATTGATTGATATTGAATGGTACAGGAGAGGAGCCAGGAGGTCTCAGATGCTGGCTATGTGAGTGCTGGGATAAGAGCATGACAAGATGTTATGCTCCACTGCCCCAAATATTGGAAGACTTGTGGGACGCAAGCATAAAAGTGAGATGTGGGGTTTCAATGCTCAGTTTCCACATTTGTATGTAATTCTGCTCTAGAATTGCTTTCTTTGGGTAAAGTGGTTTTTCTATTTTTGAGAATGTGCTTTGAAAAAAAATGTAGGTCTGTGCACATACAGCCTTCCCGACCCCACCCTCCATATTTTACAAAACAATACAAACAGATAGCAAAATGCAACTTTAGCAAATTTAGTGGCCATTATGAATTATTACGCAATTGAAAATGATAATACTGATTTTATATCTTACTTTATGTCATGACACCATTTTATTACTCTCTGATGTGTTCATAATTATAAATTATATTGTTCTGTTTCTTGGACATTTTTCTCCTAGCCAATAAAAAGTTTAAATATCATTGAATGTCCTAAAAAGTGCTTTTCTAATTGAAAGTATAAAAACAATTCATTCTTTAAAATCTGAAGATTAATGGATCTACCCTTACTTGAGGTAATTTCTACCTCTGAAAAGTATGAACTGGTGTTCTTTTGATACTATTTTGTTTTCCCATCTATTCTGTTCACTGAATGGATATGTAATAAATGAATTTGATACTGCCCAAATATGTCTTTCCATTTTGTGTTGCAAAACACCGAGACAGAGGTCTTTTATATAGAAAGTGTTTGTGGTCGATCAGTTAGATAGAAAAGCTTACAAGGTGAAAACGTCCACTTGAGATCAGAGGTTTCCAGCTCCACCTTTCTTTCTCTTGTCAATTTATTAAACCCTTGATTCAGTTACAGGACCCCACAATGTTATAAAAATACAAACATGAAAGGAACATAGTCTTTGCTCTCGGAGTCTGCTAGAAGAGATGGACATATAAACCAACCAAACGTAGTACATTATTGAGGAAATTTTCCGTAAGTTGCTATGAGAGTGGAGGAAAAAGTAATACCAGGAAAGTTTTCCAGAGGATGGGCCATTGAAAGTTTGAAGGAAGACTTGGGATTGGCCAGCCTGATCGGGCATTAAAAACACAGCATATTTGGACAACTGTGAGAATTTGGAAGATGGTCAGGAATCACTGGAGAAAGATGAAAATGTCGTATCAGAAGGCTTTTTCATTCCCCAGAGTCTGAATTTTGGCATGGAAATTTGTGTTGGCTATACAAGGAAAGACATTATGAATGAAGAGTTTGATAGAATTTCCTTTTATTTAAATTAATCAGAAAACAAATAGTATAGACAATAGAATTATGTATTTGGACTTTTTATAATTAATTTTGAAATTGTATGCATGCTGGGATGTAAATGAAATAATTATAAGTGTCTGCAATTATTGATAAATTGCTTTCAGGTTTTTGAGTAACCAGAAACATCCTTTGTAAGCAGGCATGTTCTCTTCTTTCTCCTTTTCTTTCTTCTCCAAGTTCAAAAATAATAAATATTGACATTTACCATTATCTTTTTGTTTTAAAAGTGAGACTCTTGGGTTTCACAGGTGGGAAGAGATCATGTTTAAATGCTTTTCTTCTAAGTTCCTATTTAGATTAATGTCAATTCATTCTTAGTGTAAAAATTAAGTTTCCCTTTCAGTCATAGTTCTTGCTATTTTAAAAAAATGTATATATATATATATATAACTGATTCCAAATTCTCTCAGATATATTCTCTATTTCAGAACTATTTGCCAGTAGCAAGTCATTCGTCCATGAGATTTCTAAAATCAAGGTTTTAATAAAGAACATGCAAACAGCTAACTTTAAACAGAATATATTTCACAGAAAGAAATGCTGAGTAACTAAACCTTTTAGAAACTTACCCTGATTATAAAATTTTAAAGATCTTAAAATAGATTTCATGCAAAGCCTTGGTCTTCTCATAGGAAGGAAAACAACATTCCATTATCTCCAGGTTTATTATTTTAAAAGGTTTTAGATTTTCCTTTCCAAATTGGATTCAGATCAAACTTCTAAATACATGAAATATATTTTTCCTCTTCTTTAAGCTGTTCTGTTCTGACTCCGAAGGCCTTGGTATCCTTGGGTTGGAGCTGTTTCAACATCTTGAAATGAAACGACTAATTAAAGTGTTTGTGTTTGGCTTGGAGTCTTTCTTTCGTTTTTTTTTTTTTTTTTTTTTGGCTCGAATTCTGTCTTTAGTTGCAGCCAGTGCAGCGTATTTCCATTTCTGAATTTTGGTGTGGAAAATACCACTGGTTAGGCAACAAAAAAGTATGAACAAAGCATTTGACAATTGATTATCTACCTTTCTCTGCCTGATACCAAGTAGGAGATGTGCCAAGAAGTCATCATCACTTTCTCATATCTTTATACCAATCAGGCCCTGTAATAAAATATTTTCTTTATGTGACTATCGACTTTATATAGTATCTTCTCTCCTGTGTTTATGAGTGCCTCTTGATTTTAGAAAAATCATTTATTTTACCAACATTTTTGGGAGCTTATATTTGCCAGGTTTTGAGACTAGCATATCCTTTGGTATTCTTTTTGTTTGTTATTTTCCATCCCCCACTAGACTGTAAGCTCTTTTGGGGGAGGGCCTCTGACTTTCTTGCTCAGTATCAAATCCCCCCAATAGGAAGGGCATAGTATCTTAACATAGCTAAGTACTAAAGAAACTTTAACTGAATGAATGAATTGATGGGTTGACTAGATACAGTCCTTGCATTCAAAAACAACACAGAAAATGGGGACAGAGAAGCCAACCAACAGAGGTATTCATAACAAGCTATGGAACGCCTATGATGGACCAACTCCCATGTATTTAGAAGGGGCAGGGAGGTCAGGAAAAGATTCAAAGAGGAGATGCTGTCTGAATAGTATCTTGAGGAATAAATAAGAAGTTTCTGGTAAGCCTGGAATAAGAGTGAGGGGAGTATATGCCAGACAAAGGAAACCACACAGACAAGGCATGCACACTTTATGACCATGTTCAATTTAAGGTAATAGGGGGACAAAAGGGAAAGATTCCCAGTGGGTTTGGAGCTCAAGATAAAGTCTTTTAATGTAAGCACCTTGCCTTACATTATATACTTATATACTGGGGGTGCCAAAAAATGTATGCACATTTTAAGCGATGTTATCTATGCTCAAGCAGTAGTTCACTATAATCAGAAGTGTCTGGGCTGACATAATCAAAATGGTGGCGTGAGGTGAGCCTCTGTAAACCTCCCCTGGAATTTACAACTAATCGAACAACAATAACTCCACAAAGGACTCCCTGCACAGCAGACAGGCAAGATGAAGAGGCCCACTACTGAATTCACCTAAAGGTGGGAGAATCGCGCGAGCGGGGGAGGAGGGAAGGGAGAAGTGTGGAGACGGAGCCTCACGGGCGCAGGACACAGACCTAGCTCAGTGCTCTGAGCTCGCTGCATGCCGGAACTACCGCAGCTGCGGGAGAGGGAAGAACTCAGACTGCTAGGGCTCTGCTTATGGCCCACAGGGCTGAGGGGGCAGCATATAACACGGCTGAACCCAACGCTCACGGCAGAGACCTCGGAGCAAAGACTGAGGGAAGAAGGCTGAAAACGGTGGTTTAAGCCCTCACTGCTGAGCAGAGAACAGAAGACTTAGGCACTGAGACTAGCCACCTCCTCCCTACCCTCCCAGAGCTCACCCCGCCCCCACCTGCCTGGTGCTAGAAGCGGAACAGTAGCAGTGTCAGATCAAAAGAACAGAATATTTGCTGTTCTGAGAACTGTGGCCTGCAGACACAGAATTGCAGCCCAACTAGTTCCTGCAAAGGGGAGGGAGCTGTGGAAGCAGGACTGGCTGTGGTGGGGGTCGCCACCATTGCTCTGGGCCACCTCTCACAACTCACCCCACCCCTGGCCCCACCTATCTGGGCGGATCCCTGCAGGAGTAAACAGAACTGCTGAAACATACGGGCTCTGAATCTGATGCAGGAAGAGTTTTGGAACTTCAAAAGCTCTCCGCATACCCACACGGACACTGTGCCCTGTGACCCAGGTTAACTATTAATAGAGGAGAAGCCCATCTCCCAGAGAATCCCCCCATTGTGTGAGAAGCTGGAATAGTGCAGAGAAAACATAGCACTACCGTGTGAGAGAGAAAAAAAAGGCTGCAGTCGGAGAGAAAATAAAACATTCTACCAACAAGTACTGGAAAACAAAAAAAGACCTCTTCCTATCAACCTGTTGCAGAAGCCACTCCTGTAGATATCTAGGAAGAGAAATAATAAATCAGTAATTGCCATGAATGTCCAAGGCAACAAGACAGCTCAGAAAGAATGTGAAAAGTCTCCAGAAAAGGAACTTAAAAATATGGAAATATGTGACTTAATTGACGGAGAATTCAAGATTACAGTTCTGAAAAAAATCAACAAGATGCAAGAAAACACAGAAAGGCAGTTCAATGAACTCAGAAACACAATCAAAGAACAACATGAGCATTTTACGAAACACACTGAAATTTTAAAAGAGAACCCAATAGAATTTCTGGAGATTAAGAACTCAATAGAAGAAATTAAGAATGAAATAACCAGCTTAGGTAGTAGAGTTGACCAGATGGAGGAAAGAATCAGTGACATTGAAGATAGAAACGTGGACATTACACAGATGGAAGAAGAAAGAGACTTGAGACTTAAAAGAAATGAAAGAACTCTACAAGAAATTTCTGACTCTATCAGAAAGAGCAATATAAGAATAAGGGTCATACCAGAAGGAGAAGAAAGAGAGAAGGTAACAGAGAATATATTCAAACAAATTGTTGATGAGAACTTCCCAAACTTGTGGAAATAACTGGACCCTCGAATTCAAGAAGCAAATAGAACACCTAATTACCTCCACTCCAACAGGCCTTCTCCAAGACACATTGTATTGAAGCTGTGAAAAATTAACGACAAAGAAAGAATCCTCAAGGCAGCCAGGGAAAAGAAGATGGTAACCTACAACAGAAAGCCCATTAGAATATCATCAGATTTTTCAGCAGAAATTCTACAAGACAGGAGGGAGTGGAAGCAAATGTTCGAATTATTGAAAGAGAGAAATTATGAGCCAAGAATAATATATCCAGCAAAGATATCCTTTAGATATGAAGGAAGAATAAAGACCTTTCCAGACATACAGAAGCTGAGGGAATTTTCTAATACACGACCTGCACTACAAGAAATACTAAAGGAGGCTATTCGACCGCTATCAACAGGAACAATTTGTGGCAACCAAAACATAAAAAGGGGGAGAGTAAAGGCCTGAACCAGAATATGGGAAGGGAGAAAGTATGTGTGCTGAAGAAAATGGAATACTCTAAATATCAAACTTTCTTTTACATAAACTTAAGGGTAACCACTAAAAAAAAAAATCCAGAACTGAAATATATACTGTAATAAAAGAAGAAACAGAGGGAAACATCATAGAATACCACCACACAGAAATAATAGACAACAACAAAAAGGCAAAGAAACAATGGAGACACAGCCTTACTAGAAAACTAAAGATAGAATGACAGGAAATCCTCACATATCAATAATCACCCTAAATGTAAATGGACTGAACTCACCAATAAAAAGGCACAGAGTAGCAGATTGGATCAAAAAGCTAAACCCAACCATATGCTGTCTCCAAGAGACACATCTCAGCTACAAGGACAAGCATAGACTCAAAGTGAAAGGGTAGAAATTGACACTCCAAACAAATGGTACCCAGAGAAAATCAGCTGTAGCCATAATGATATCAGATTAAACAGACTTCAGGATGAAAAAGATAACAAGAGACAAAGATGGACACTTCATAACGGTAAAGGAGACTATACAACAAGAAGACATAACAGTCATCAATATTTATGCCCCCAATCAGGGAGCACCGAAATATACCAAGCAACTACTAACAGAACTAAAGGGAGAAATTGACCAAAACACCATTATACTAGGGGACTTAAATACATCATTGACAGCTATGGATAGATCATCCAAACAGAAAATAAATAACGAAATAGCAGCCCTAAATGACACATTAGATGAAATGGACATAATTGACATATATAGAGCACTTCATCCTAAAACATCAGACAATACATTCTTTTCTAGTGTACCTGGAACATTCTCAAGGATAGACCATATATTGGGACATAAAATCAGTATCAGCAAATTTAAGAAGATTGAAATGATATCAAGCATATTCTCTGATCACAAGGCTTTGAAATTGGATATCAACTGCAAAAAGAAAGCAGGAAAAACACAAATACATTGAGATTAAACAACATACTGTTAAAGAACGACTGGGTCAAAGAAGAAATTAGAGGAGAGATCAATAGATACCTAGAAACAAATGACAATGAAAATACATCCTACCAAAATTTTTTGGATGCAGCGAAAGCAGTTTTAAGAGGGAAATTTATATCATTATAGGCCTATCTCAAGAAACAAGAAAAATCCCAAATAAATAACCTCATGTTACACCTTAAAGAACTAGAAAAAGAACAAGTGAAACCCAAGGTCAGCAAAAGAAAGGAAATAACAAAAATCAGAACAGAACTAAATGAAATAGAGAACAAAAAGACAATAGAAAAAATTAATGTGACAAAGAGCTGGTTCTTTGAAAAGATTAACAAAATTGACAAACCCTTGTCTAGAGTCACTAAGATAAAAAGAGAGAAGACACTAATTAACAAAATCAGAAACGAAAAAGGGGAAGTTATCATGGACACCACAGAAATACAAAGGATTATCCAAGAATATTATGAAGGACTATATGCCACCAAATTCAATAACCTAGAAGAAATAGACAAGTTCTTAGAAACATATAGCCTTCCAAGGCTGAACCATGAAGAACTGGAAAATCTAAACAGACCGATCACCAGTAACGAAATTGAATCAGTCATCCAAAACCTTCCCAAAAGCAAAAGTCCGGGACCAAATGGCTTCACTAGTGAATTCTACCAAACCTTCAAAGAGGATCTAATACCAATCCTGCTCAAACTCTTCCAAAAAATTGAAGAAGAGACAGTACTCCCTAACTCATTTTATGAGGCCAACATTACCCTGATACCAAAACCTGGTAAGGACAACACAAAAAAAGAAAACTACAGACCAATATCTCTGATGAATACAGATGGAAAAATCCTAAACAAAATTCTAGCAAATCGAATACAACAATGCATTAAAAAGATCATTCATCACGACCAAGTGGGGTTCATCCCTGGGGCACAAGGATGGTTCAACATCTGCAAATCCATCAATGTGATACATCACATAAACAAAATAAAGGACAAAAATCATATGATTATATCAATTGATGCAGAAAAAGCATTTGACAAGATACAACATCCATTTATGATTAAAACAATAAAATAGGTATAGAAGGAAAATACCTTAAAATAATAAAGGCCATATAGGACAAGCCCTCAGCTAATCTCATAATTAATGGTGAAAAACTGAAGCCCTTTGCTCTATGTTCAGGAACACGACAGGGCTGTCCCCTATCACCTCTACTTTTCAACATAGTGTTGGAAGTCCTTGCCACAGCAATCAGGCAAGAGAAAGAAATAAAAGGCATCCAAATTGGGAATGAAGAAGTTAAATTATCACTCTTTGCAGATGACATGATGCTATATATAAAAAACCGTAAAGACTCCACCAAAAAGCTATTAGAAACAATCAACGAATATAGTAAAGTTGTCGGCTACAAAATCAACGTACAAAAGTCTATTGCATTCCTATATACTAACAATGAAATCTCAGAAAAAGAAGTACAAAAAACAATTCCTTTTGCAATTGCAGCAAAAAGAGTAAAATACCTAGGAATAAACTTAACCAAGGATGGGAAGGACCGATATGCTGAAAACTATAAGACATTTTTGAAAGAAACTGAAGAAGACACAAAGAAATGGAAAGACATTCCGTGCTCATGGATTGGAAGAATCAACATAGTTAAAATGGCCATATTACCCAAAGCAATATACAGATTTAATGAAATCCCCATCAAAATCCCAATGATATTTTTTAAAGAAATAGAACAAAAAATCATCCTATTTGTTTGGAACCACGAAAGACCCTGAATAGCCAAAACAATCTTAAGAAAAAAGAACAATACTGGAGGTATCACATTCCCTGACTTTAGCTTGTATTACAGGGCTACAATAATCAAAACAGCATGGTATTGACAGAAAAACAGACACATAGACCAATGGAATAGAATTGAGAACTCAGAAATAAAACCACATAAATATGGACAGATAATTTTTGACAAAGAAGCTAAAAACATACAATGGAGGAAAGACAGCCTCTTCAATAAATGGTGCTGGGAGAATTGGAAAGCCACGTGCAAAAGAATGAAACTGGACTGCTGTCTGTCACCATGTACCAAAATTAATTCAAAATGGATCAAAGACTTAAGCATAAGACCTGACACAATACACTGCATAGAAGAAAACATAGGTACTAAACTTATGGACCTTGGGTTCAAAGAGCATTTTATGAATTTGACTCCAAAGGCAATGGAAGTAAAGGATAAAATAAACGAATGGGAGTATATGAAATTTAAAAGCTTCTGCACAGCAAAAGAAACCATCGACAAAATAAAGAGGCAACCAACTGAATGGGAGAAGATTGTTTCAAACAGTGCCTCCGGTAAGGGGCTAATATCCAAAATATACAAGGAACTCATGAAATTCAACAACAAATAAACAAACAACCCAATTGAAAAATGGGCAGAGAACCTGAAGAGACATTTCTCCAAAAAGGACATACAAATGGCAAACAGACATGAAAAAATGCTCAACATCACTAATCATCAGAGAAATGTAAATAAAAACCACAATGAGATATCACCTCACCCCAGTCAGAATGGCTATCATCAACAAGACAAATAGTAACAAGTGTTGGAGACGCTGTGGAGAAAAAGGAACCCTCATACAGTGTTGGTGGGAACGCAGATTGGTGCAGCCGTTATGGAAGGCAGTATGGAGGTTCCTCAAAAAATTACAAATAGAATAACCATATGACCCAGCAATCCCTCTCCTGGGTATCTACCCAAAAAATCTGAAAACATTTATACATAAAGACACGTGGGCTCCAATGTTCATTGCAGCTTTGTTTACGGTGGCCAAGACATGGAAACAACCAAAATGTCCTTCGATAGATGAATGGATAAGAAGTTGTGGTATATATACACAATGGAATACTATTCGGCAGTAAGAAAAGATGATATAGGAACATTTGTGACAACATGGATGGATCTTGAGGTATAATGCTAAGCGAAATAAGTCAGACAGCAAAAGCAGAGAACCATATGATTTCATTGATATGTGGTATATAAACCAAAAACAACAAAAGAACAAGACAAACAAATGAGAAACAAAAACTCATAGACACAGACAATAGTTTAGTGGTTACCAGAGGGTAAGGGTGGGGTGGTGGGAGATGAGGATAAAGGGGATCAAATATATGGTGATGGAAGGAGAACTGACTCTGGGTGGTGAACACACAATGGGATTTATAGATGATGTAATACAGAATTGTACACCTGAAATCTATTTAATTTTACTAACCATTGTCATCCCAATAAATTAAAAAAAAAAAAAAGAATGGAGGGATTTGATTTAAAAGAAAAAAATGAAATGCAAAGAAGAAAAATATTTTCTTACCTATACTTGAAGAGCAGACCTATCCTGTAACAAAGAAAAGAATTCAGTGAAAAAAAAAGAAAAAAAAAGAAGTGTCTGGACGCTGATGGTAACCACTTTGAGCACCTCTTGTAATTATCAAATGTGACTAGTATTCATCTTTTGTTATCGGTATATATTGAGTATTACAATTAATACAGTTTTTTCCTTTCTTAAAGACATTTTTTTTTGGCACACTGTGTGTGTGTGTGTGTGTGTGTGTGTGTGTGTGTGTGTGTATAATTTCTTCCCAAATATGAGTACTGGGGACTCCATGAACCCCAAGTAAACAATAAAAAATTTGTGAACTGATTAGATTTAGCTTAAAGAACACTTATGCACAATTGTACAGAATGATAAACTGTACACTTGAGAGAGTCCAGTGCAATTTTTAAAAAGATCTTTAAAATATACTGTCCATTGAGAAGAACTATGACCGTGAGTTTACCCTCTCATTCCTACACACAGGAGGCATCGTTACTTCCAACAATTCATTTTGTGGGCGTCATGTCAGATATTAGTAGAGAGGGTTTTGGGGATATTATTATCCTTGTTGTCTAATAACTTACAATATATTATGTACTTTCTCATATTAAACATAAAAGGACACAAACTAAACCAAAAGAAAAGCACTGGTAGTAGGTCTACCATGATGGGCTTCACAATTTTAAAGACAATAAAGAGTGAAAAACAGAAGCAGCTCAGATGCTTTGAGTATAATCTTGATGAAGTAGTCAGGATAGAGAGTGCAGTTGCTTTGTGCTTGCTGACCAACATGAAAAAGCATTATGCACTAGTGGATCAGGAGCCTGATTGCCAAGAAGATAGCTTGGGGAAATACAAGTGACAATGACTGAGTCTGGAAAAGTGGGGAGGTAGGAACTGGGTGGCTGAGTTTTGAAGGATGGCTTGAATGTATGAGGTGTGATACTTAAATTCGTGAACTCATCCTAGAAAAAGTGCTACACACCTCATTGCTGAATATGATGGAGGTCACCTTCGAAGTACTCCCCTTGGGAAGCCATGCACGGACGCCAGTGCCTAGTCCACCCTTCAAAGCAATTTTGGAACTCTTTTTCTGGAATGGCCATCAGAGCTGTCATGTATTACCCTTGATGTCCTGAATGTCATCAAATGTCTTCCTTTCAATATCTCCTTTATCTTTGGGTAAAGAAAGAAGTCACTGGGGGCCAGATCAGGTGAGTACAAAGGGTGTTCCAGTACAGTTATTTGTTTACTGGCTAAAAACTCCCCCAAACACAGTGCCTTGTGAGCTGGTGCGTTGTCGTGACGCAAGAGCCATGAATTGTGGGCGCAAATTTCAGGTTATCTAACTTTTTCACGTGACCTTTTCAGCACTTCCAAATAGTAAACTTGGTTAACTGTTTGTCTAGTTGATACAAATTCATGATGAATAATCCCCCTGATATCAAAAAATGTTAGCAACATCATTATAACAAGTTCGTGAACTTAATTGCCATACCTCGTAATTGCAGCCGAAAAAAGGTAAGTAGTCTAGGGCACTGAGGGGAAAGTGTTTGAAGCATACACACACACACACACACACACACACACACACACACACACACACACACACACACAATCTGGACGTTATGTTTAGTGCAAAAGGAATGATAAATAGTAAATACGTCCTTTGATCAAGAAAAGAATGTTGTAATGGTAAACATGTTATAACCCACAGGTAAACTTTTTTGGGTTAAATCCATCTAATTAAATCCTGACTTTGAGATGTCATTATTTTAAAATATCTTTCTCAAATAGGATCTTTCTGCATGGCAGTATCTACTTGCAAATTCCCCTGTATGTGTTTTGTGCTGAGCAGATGTATTTATATTTTGACATGGGCATTCTGAAATCTCTTTATGTGGGAGCTTTGAAAGTTGCCCTCCTCTGATTGTGTTTTAGCCAGTGAATCCAGGAAGTGTGGGAACTAAGAGTCCTGTTCCAGTGACCTGTAGAATATGTACTGTTTGTCTTCTCTGCTGAGATAGTCATCAACTACATGTGCTCTAAAGGCATACGAATATTTCTTTTAGAAGAGAGCTGAAGGATGGCAAGAGTGTACCTCTGTGCTCCAGCTAATTAAGGAGAATGAAAAACATCCCTAGAGAAGATGAGAAGAAAATAATTCAGGAATCACGCTAAAAATAAATGCTAAAGAAGTGAGAGGGAGTACTGGGGAAAATCAATACTAATGTTAAGAGGTACAGAAGTGAACGAATGTGACATTGGGGAAAAGACAAGGATAAAGAGTATCACCAGTGTAGCATGACGTAAAACTGTGCTCGAAGAGAAAACAGTGTGCTAATTTTCTGGGGATATTAAGGATTTCTAAGTATTAGTGAGTGAGCAGAATCTTGCTAGAACCTCTAGAGGAAGTAACTCACATCCTCCCCTCTCGCAAACACACACACACACACACACACACACACACACACACACCACACACACACACACACACTGAATGGATGATGGTGAGTGACTCCATCAAATAAACCATGTATGAAGGTCATAAGATGAGAATGAAAGGGAGCCTTGCAAATCCCAGTGTCCCTCCTATTTTCAACTACCCAAGGCATTTTCTTACCTACCCAGGAATACATGTTTCTGCAAAAAAAAAAAAAAAAATGAACTTAGGGTACATTTCTAGTGATTTGGAAGATCTGAATAGGAACCTAATAGATGTGTAGATAGAGAGAATGCCATTTCTTCACGACTTTGAAAGGAAGATACAGGAAATAATTAGATGGCAGGATATAAGTGGGAAAATAAAAGAATTTGGTCCTCTGGTGTGTGGTCTATGATCACAATATACAAGGAGCAGAGAGCATTTCAGGAAGACTGGAAGAAAAAGTTCAGGAAAGTAGCTGACTGAACTCTTGAGAGCAAGGACCGAGTTTATTCATCTCGTCATCTTTGGCACCTCGTACATGCCCACAACTTAAGAAAGCAAATGTTACTTAGGTCAGGGGAAAAATAGTTTTAGTTCTATGACCAAAGAGGACCATAGGATGTTAGAAGTCGCTATGCTGAGAGCATCATCCATGAACTTTTTTTTGGAAGTTTGCCTGTTTCCCTCTAACCCTGGACTTGGCTTTCATATCTAGTACCTAGGGCTTTGTAGAATTTGAATCCATCCTTGATGAATGATGATAATTGTAACTCTGTTATAAAATAATGTAGAGAACACACACAACTACACATGTACAAAATCACACTTTGAAATAAGATTTTGATGGATTGAAAGCATACAAAATCTTAAAA
The DNA here is from genome assembly GCF_004115265.2 of Rhinolophus ferrumequinum. Taxonomy (NCBI): domain Eukaryota; kingdom Metazoa; phylum Chordata; class Mammalia; order Chiroptera; family Rhinolophidae; genus Rhinolophus; species Rhinolophus ferrumequinum. Next base: position 94,828,837 of record NC_046287.1, read on the forward strand.
ACATGGGCATTTCATTAGCTTTCAGGTTTGCATTATTAGAAGCATGTGGGTTTTGGACCTGTTTCTGTAGGATGTGCAGTACCCTTTTATGCTTCCAGTCTACTCACTTTAAATCTCTCTTTTATGCTGCAACTAGAGTGAGGCCTGTGACATGAGCTTCTCTTCACTGTCTCCCATTGCTTGCAGACTAAATGTTCACAATGCTTTTTGTGACTAGTCCCAGCCTCAATGCCACCCTTCATCTCTAGTCATGCTGAACAGTGTGCAGGAATCACTTTTACAACTCTGCCTGTGCTCATGCTCTTCTGTTTCTACCTTTCTTGGCCTGACTCAATCTATATTTCAAGATTCCAAGCTTCTCTGAATTCCCAGTCTGGTGAAGTGCCTCCTCTGACTCCAAACATCCTACATGTAACTCTAACTCAGCAAAGGAATCAAGATGATCTCTTGATGGTCCCTCTCTGCCCCTGGCAGAGTGTAGGCTCGTGGAGCACAGGTGCATGATTTTTCACCCTTGTAACCATGTAGCACTGAGGGTAGGCCTGATATGTAACATGTCAGGCTTACTAGATGCTGGATTTTAATACTCATATGCATGGAAAAAGCTATCTGTGCTGATGGGTCATCACACATACTGCCAACCACTGGTTTATTTGGTGAGAACTCACAAGGAATGTGTGAGAGTTCGATAGGCCTTTTAGAACATTCTATGAATGAGACGACCTATGTGGAATCAACTGGAATATCGTGGCCTAGTGTAAATGCTCAATAAGCATTTGTTGAAATTGAATGGACACAATCATTATCCATTCATTCGAAAATATTTTATTCAAAATTGTCATGTCCCAGTATGAGTGCTGGAGAAACCAAAAGATAGAAGTTGAAGCAGATATGTAAACAAAGCATAACCATGTAATATGATGAATGTGATGAGAATCCTCTGCCTAACATGCTGTAAGGGACATAGGAGGGAGAACTAACTGTCAGAAGGAGTAAGAGAGGGCGTAAGCGTCATTTGCCTTTTTTTTCTGAGATACATTTTTCTGCCCTTCTCTGGCCTGCAGTGTAACTCAGGGAATGATAGCTTCTAGGCTCCCTTGTTTCCTGGCTTTGAAGGAGGCCGGTGGGGAGGCATGGTGGAAAACTGAAGGGCCAGAGGAAGGGACAAAGCCTGTGCCCTCTTCTCTGCTTGGAGTAGTGTTTGCAGCAGTAGCTACTGAGTTTCCCACATGGCTCCAGGTCCTGTTGGATAGGCCACTGTCACCCAGCATCCTGCGGCCGGCCCAGCTCCTTGACCTGATAAAGTCTTCTCCCTGTATGACTCGGTGTTTCTAGTTTGTTGGCTTCCCCACTCAAGATAGAAAAACTTGACTTTTCTATCACCTATGAAATCTGAACCTAGTAGTGTAGTCCTTGAAACACCGCAAGTGCTGTTTCCTGACTCAGCCTTGGTTGTTCAGAAGTTTCCCAACAAAAGGTCCTATTTAAAAGTCAGGGTAATGGGGCTGTTTCTAGAGATGTCACTCCTTTTTATACTCAGTATTCTGTAATTGTTTTGTTTGGTGGCTGTGGACAAAATTTCAATTTACTCTGGACTCAGACTTTTTACCTAAAAAACATCAGAAAAATGTAATTATTTGGCTATCTTTGAATTCATTCATTCATCCATCTAACAAATTTCATGGAAGCTCTACTCTCTGGAGGTACCATGTCAGCCCTGAGGCTATAATCATGATCAGGACAGATGTGGTCTCTGTCCAGAGAGCATCAGAGACCACTAGGATGAAAGATTCCTGTAACACATTCAGTGAGAAGATTCCAGCTTTGACAGCAGTGCCCTGATGTTCACATTTCCTTTAAAGTGTCCATTACCTTTTCCAAATCAGTAAATGACCATGTAATTGAAGATCACAAAGCATGTGGAAAGCTCTCATTAAAACTAGATGGAGAGCATGGATGCTTTTAGTCCGAGCCTTTTTATAGATGAAACTAAAAGAATTGTGAAATTTATACAGTTTTGAATAACCCCAAAATGATTTTATGTAACCTTCTTAATCAACAGACCTGTAATAGGGAGTAAATGTGCACTCTTTGTGACTCATTCTTTCAGTGAAATATGATTGGTAAGAATTCTTTTCAGACATTGCTTTTGTTCAGGAAATGCTTGTCATTTCTTTGAAAGCTAGGAGAGGGACTTTTATACTTAAGAATGAATGATTATCTCAAAGGGATAGGGATGAACTTCATCAATCCCTTATACTGTAGGTGGGAGCATATCAAATTCATTGCATTTTGATCAGGAGAAATCTTGTTTTTTCATACTTTCCGAATATAAATTTTAATATCCTCCAGAAACACAGTTCAGTATCAGGAAGTTTTTCATCTTATCTAAATATTCCAGGCTGTTCTTAGAAAAGATGAAGAACAATTGGCTGCAATCCTCTATATAACTGACTAAGACCTTAACTATGTTTGTATTCATTCTTCCATTGTGCAAGTTTTTATTGAGCATCTACTACTAAAAGCCAGATCTTGGGATAAAATAGTAAGGAAAACCACACATGGCTTCAGCCCTTTAAAATTACTTTCATGGCCAAAGGATCTTTGCTTCCCATTTTTTTCTGAGATCCATTTTTCCAACCCTGAATTTCTATTTGTACCTGTTTCACTTACATGCTACGTTGTATTGGGCAAGCCGATAACACTCTGTAAAATAAGTTTTCTGCATCATTAAAATAAGGATGTTTATAATACCACACTGAGTTGTTTTGAGGCTTGAATGAGCTAATAGATGCTGAAAACAAGTGTTAGCTCTTCCCGTAGCCATTATTATTTCAGTAGAGTCTCTGTTGTTGCATTTTTCCTTTGGTGTGTCCACTAGTCATGTGTGACTATTTAATTTTAAATTAGTTAAAATTAAATAAAGTTCAAAATCCAGCTCCTCAGTTGCACTAGCAACATTTCAAGTGCTCAGTAGGCCATGTGGCCGGTACCAAACTTATTGGATAATACAGCAGATATAGAACATTTCTATCATTGCAGAAGGTTCTATTGACTATTGGACAGCACTGGTCTGTAGAGCTCTCAAATATGACAGAGAGGGAGAGAGAGAGAGAGAGAGAGAGAGAGAGAGAGAGAGAGAGAGAGAGAGAGAGAGAGAGAGAGAGAGAGACAACACACAGTCCCCAAGGATATCAAGGGGTGCACAGAATTGGTAAGACTGGGCCAGCCTTATTTCGGATGGCTTTGCTGCACATGGCATCACAGTCATTCTCTATCCTGCCCATTTTGAAGGGCTCTATAACACAGTGTTTAAGAACACATGCTCTGGACTAAGACTGTGGGTTTAAATCCTGGATTTACTACTTATTAGTGGTATAGTTTAGGGCAAGTTTTTAACCTGTCTGTCCCTATATTTCCTCCCATGTAAAATGAGGGACAATATGAGCACCTACTTCATGAGTGGATCTATATAAATCACTGAGAATGGTGCCTGGCCATGCAAAATCCTCAAGAAAGCAATATATCTAGGAACTCTGGTGGGGCACGTGAGGTCTGTATGCACACAATTTCCCCAAACACGCATTTAATAAATGTTATTTCTTTCCTTCATTCCTTTTTTTTAGAACTACTAAAAACTACAGGGTATTCTGAATATTACGGTTGATTGCCCTGTAGGGTTATCTGACCTTGAATGTGAACATAAAACAGAGAGTCCTATAAAATAAGCAGATAATCCATTTTCCTTTCTGACATTCTGATTCCCATTTTGTGTGCTCTTAGGGCAACTCAAATTATAGTACATTTTTAGTTACTTAATCAATGGATGGGAGAAATGATGAAAATAATCTAATAGGATAGATAATCCAAATTATGAAGGGATGCCAAAATCGTTAATATTCATTTATTTAAAAACGTTTGCTGATTTAATCCACACTTATCAAAAATTTTCCAGGCAAAACATTGTGCTGAGTACTATTTGTTTCAGAGTAATTTGGCAGGAGATTTACCTTAGCAATTATTTAGGTTGGGTTTATATTTAAATTGGTTTAATGTTCTCTCACACAGGGACTGAGGTTAGAAGATGAATGGCCTAGGGTAGGGTGATAACAGGAGGGAGGCAGGCTGAGATTAGAAATTCACTTTCACAATCGTCTACGTGTAATTTCATTTGTAAAATGATGACTTCCCAGGGGTAAAGTCAAGTCCTTTATGAACATATATTTTTAGCATTCCATGAGCAGTACTTTCAGCCTCAGAGAACCTGAAGGACGTTTCCATGTGACTGAGAATTACCCTCTCTGCTGCTGTGATTACCTTTCATCAGATGCCTCCAATGAGCCATGGGGAGCTGTGACACAGGTTACGTTTACATTTACACAGTGTTAGCATACAGGGAGCATTGGGTGCCTAAATGATGATATGAAAACTTCGCCAGATCACCCTCTTCTTCACATATTCTCTTCTGAAATGGATGATGGCGTTACCAGCCAGTTCTGGAATACCAACTGATATGCAACAATCATTTTCCTCTACGATTTTATTAAATTGGCCTTGGTTATTTAAAATGGAGATTATCTGTTTATTGGATTTAAATTTAGGTCTCATATGCTGGTATCCCAAGAAGATTTGGGAAATGGAGAGAAACAAAGCCATAGCAAACTCATGAAATATGTTTTGATCTCAACAGGAAAACTTTTGAAACCTGTGAAATGTGATGTCAGATGGCAGAGTGCTTACGGGGTTGAGATGATCAAATTCCAATTCTCTCCTTCGTAAACCTGGGGGGAATTGGGAAGCATCCACTTAGGAGCATACCATTCTTATCAAATGTTCCAGCAATTAAAAGGAGTGAGTTCTTGGTGGGCAGAGTGAGGAGTGATAAAATGTGGGGTTTGAGGGGAGAACATTAATGTAGCACTTCTGCCCCTGTGGTTGGATGAGAGGCTTCATTTACATTTTGGCCTAATTATTGACCAAGTTCGGGATGAATGGATGGATTATTTTGTGTGGTATTTACTTTCAGCTGAGTGTTAGATATAGGAAGCCTATAAATAGGATATTTGCAAACATGGGGTTCTGAACATTTTTCTCTCTTACTTGTAAAGTACATGGGGTGAAATGCTTGGGATTGCCAGCAGGCCCGTAAGGTGAACAGAAGACTAAGGGAATATTTGTATTTTTCTCTCAAGCCCGCTAATCAAAATGCTCCTTCTGTTTTCCTCTCAAAAATCATCAGTGTATCAGGAGACACACATCTCCATGATCTATTTTGAGTCCAAATAGGTTAAAATGAAATGAGATTTTTTTTCTCCCTGTTCAAAAATCCTTTTTATTGCACTAGGAAGAAATAAATGTCTATCAAAGGAAAATGAAGAGGAGCTAAGAGGAGAATCTAATTGCCCACTTCAATCACTCCCACACAAAATGCCTGGCTAAAGGGTGGGCAGGCAGAGCAGCAGTGTTTTGGTAGGAATTTTAAATAAAAAGAAAGAAAAAATTGTTCCAGCAAGAGTTCTGCAGAAAAAGGGAGACAGCTGCTGCTTTTTCTCCAGCTTGCCATTTCTTTCAATAAGACCCAAAGACAATCCAGCTCTTGGCTTAATTAATCACTTGCTGATTTTAATGGTGGAGGAAAATGAGGCTCACCTACTTCTCCCTTAGCCAAGGAGCAAGGTTCCGAAAAAGGAGTAGAATGTATATCAATCCAGGAAAAGAATCACTTCCAAAGAGGCCAGACTGAATTCTCAGTGTTTTCTCCTCACTAGCTTTCACTTTCATTCAAAGACAAGTTTGCAAAAGCCCCATTAGCAATCCATTTATCAACCTAAAATTATCAAAAGTCAATAATCAAGCAAAAATATTTATTTGGGATCAAAGAACTGTAATACAAGGTATACAGATTTGGGTAAGAACCCACATAATGTCCCACCAGGGAGCAAAAGTCATCGGTTTTTAAAGGAAAAAGGAACGTTTGCATAAATTGTTTACAAAGAGGTTTGGTTAATGTCGGTGGGAAAAAAACTAGTGTTGGCTAAACATAAGTGGTTGCAAAGGCAATCTCTAAGCAAAAGTCCGTTGCGGTAGAAAGTTGCAGGTATTCTTCGCTGAATCCTTGGAATGTTTGTGGTTTGGCCCACTTCAAAAGTTCATGGTTCCACCCATAAGGTCCAACTCCTTAATGGCCTCCTGGCTCCATTTTAAAACTGTTGACATAAGTGACTCCATTTTATTTCACCTTTCACACATGCTAACCTCTAAGCACCCACGTAAATTCAAACTCAGATTAATGAATCTGGTTTAAAGTCATGTCCTACTCTCTTTTTAGCATTTCCAAGCCCTTGTTCAAATAGTTTGTGAGATTCTGTCTTTTATGAGCCTTCCTTGATTATGTAAAACACCCACATTCTCAGAAGTTCTCAGGGTTAGGATAAACTTGGTCTGAGGAAGAATCCTAAGACTGCTTGTAGACCAGTCCTGAGCCGTTGAAAGCACAAAGATGAGAGCCAGTTAAAGAAGTGAGAAAGCCGGAGCTCAGTTTTGAAAAGCAGCACAGTCAGACTGTGCAATTTAAAGGCTGTAGTTCGGACACTGCACAGTTAAATCAGGAACCTAGATTTAATTCTGTTTAAGAAGATCGGTTCAGGATATTAACCTTGAAAGAAATGAACTCCCCAGGTCCACGCTTGCTGGTTGCTGGCATTGTGTTGTAGAGTGAGAGTACTGGAGCCCTATAAGGTTCTTAAACCACGTTGTTTGCGCAAAGTACTAATTGATGTATTTTCTGTTATCTTATGTAACCCTAATAAAACCAGGGGCTTCGGTTTTCTTCAGGAGGTCAAGTTGGAGAAGCTTAATTAGTGTCAAAATATAAATAAAAAGGAAATATATTTTTAACCTGTGTCTTCAAAAGAAATTTCAAGTTATCTGATTCCACATTGGCCTCTCCTTTTGAGTTATCCCTGGCCCTGTAGCTTTTCCCTTCACAAACTTTAACCTTCCCTCTCTGCTCAGACTAGAAGTTTTTCTTCCCTCTGTCCTACACTACCTGAGCTCTTTATCAGGTATATTGTGAATCCTCTCACTATTCTTATAGGATTCTTCTCAATCTCCTGTCCTGTCCCTCTCAACTCATTCTCCAGATTCCACATGAGAAAGATCTAGGACCTGGACCCACCCCAGCTTGTTAGCAGGCAGGAGGCTGGGGAAGAAGACAACAGATAATGGCTCATTAGTAGGTCTTGGCTGTGTTCCCGTTTTTGTTTTTTTGTTCACCCACATCAATACTCAAGTTTTTGATGAGCCCTACTTTTCTGACCCCAGTAAAATAGTCTGTCCCATCACTGTCACCTTTGCAAATTTAAATTCCTAGAGGATAAGTCCTAAAATATTAGGCACTTTTGAATCAGTTATAGTATTATACAAATAAGCTATTAATAATCAGAATGATGGTGGGGAAGAATAGATCTAAAATGACTATGAGAAAAGTTGAAATAAGGGGTTGAACCTCCCTGGGAAAGTGCCCAGTTGAGTCAGAAGTGCTCAGAAGGCTTGAAGACACTGGCATATATTTTCAACTTCTTAATGATCTTTTCACAGTATCACATTTGTATTCAAAACATGTTTAAGGTGGTGTTATTATGGAAACATAATTCTGAAGAAAATAGAGGATATTTTAAGGGGGGATAGTAATGATAGATACCATTTAGTAAACACTCAGTATATACCAAGCTTTATTACGTATGCTTGATAGTTCTCATGATAGCCTTAAAATATAGCTATTTATCCCATTTTATAGTTGTAGAAACCGAACCTCAGTTTGAAGAATTTATCTAAATTCATGCAACGAATAAAGAATAGAACATCACATTGAACCCATGCTTCTTTCACCATTTAACCTTGAAAAACATATAAATCTTCTCCCATACAGCATACATGCTTTATGTGACTGCATATACTAGATATAGGAATCAGATACAGCTTCTAGGGCTACACATTTACGTATTTACTTATTTATACCTAGATCTATATGTCAGACTACAATAGAACTACTGGGGAAAAGAAGCAGTGGGTTGAGATTGTTGTGACCAGAAAAAGCAACTTTATCTGGAACAAAACTCAGCTTTAGAAGAGATTTTCAACAGGACAAATTGGCAATCCTTTGGTTTAACCTAACATGCTGTCACTACAGTTACTCAATTTTATGTAGTGTGAATTTTATAACTAAATTTAAGGAAATAGTTTCCTATTTAACTTAAAGATATTCATGGGGAATATGAACTTGATTTTTAAGGTGGGAGAGAGCAAGAAATAAAAGCAGAGTGTGGAATGTGGGCATAGGGTAATTGAGGAAAGAAGAAAGGCATATGCCTTCACTCACTCATGTGCCCTTTTAATACCCAACACATAGCGAGTGTTTAGCTGGGAAGGAGGATACAAAATCTTCATCATCCATGATCTCATCTTCTGGTAAGTCAGTAATGAATAAGATATGATTGGTGCTCAATATTCTCAGGCCATGGGAAGGAAAGAAGAGAGCAACTCAATTTGTAGATAAAAGGACATATTGGAAAGGAAGTAAGTTTTCTGCTGTCTCAAAGGATGGATAGTGTTTTTAAGAACGAAAAACAAAGGACAGGGCAGTTCTGATGGGATTTCCCATGTAAGCAGAGGCAGGGGTCATGAAAGAACAGGCAGTGTGTTGCAGAAGAGGAAACTGGGGGGATGTAGTTAGTTGAGTATATGGGGTTAGAGAATAGGAATGGACTGAAGGAAAATTTGCGGATTTAAACAGTTTTAGAACCCTGTTGGAAATAGATACATATGTGGTTTACTTTGGGTTCTCAAGGGAAGCATGAAAGTTGGCTTTCCTTTGGATCAACATTGGAAAGCTGGCATAGCTAGAAGAGGATTTTTTTTTCTTTAATAATTGAGCTTTACTGTCTCTCTCAGCCAATTGAGGGAAGAGCCTAGTGTTAGTTTCTTATGGCTGCAGTAACAAATTACTAAAACAACAGAAATCTATTCTCTTACAATACTGGAGACTGGAAGTCCAAATGAGTCTTAAGGGCTTAAAATCAAGGGGTTGGCAGGGCTGGTTCCTTCTGGGGGTTCCAGCCTCTTTCAGATGGCTGCCAACACTCCTTGGTTTGTGGTGGCATCACTCCAGTTTCTGCTCACATTGACTTCTCTTCTATACTCAAATCTTCCTCTTTCTCCCTCTTATAGGGACAACTGTGATTACGTTTAGGGCTGATCGGGATAATCTCCCCATCTCCAGATCCTTCATTTAATCACATTCACAAAGTCCTTTTTGCCATGTCAGTTAATAATCACAGGATCGGGACATGAATATCTTTGGGGACAGTTATTCAGCTACCAGAGCTTCTCGGCCCTTTTGTTCTCTGGTCCTTCACAGATGGATTGTTAGATTCTTCAGACACTACTGAGATATGTTTGGCTTCTTGGGCTGCAAATTTCTCTTGCAGTAAACTTGGCAGCAATCTGAGCCTCTCTTGGCCTCAAGATCTGCATCCCTTCCATGGAGGGGACAATATGGCTGAACATCCCTTGGATGTTAGAGTTTGAAGTAAATAACTCTGGGCAGGGAGAGGCAGCTGCTGCAGCTCTGACAGCTGAGACACACCAGCAATGAAAAGATCAGAATATATATAGAAGAGATGCTAGCATATTTTGAAGATAGGAGTGGTCACTGTTGGTGCAGGACCAGATTAACAAGAGTAGTGAACAGAGAATATGCAGCCCTGAGGACATATTCCTGTAGACACCAAAGTCCCTCTTTCCAGTTTTGCCTTGGAGACATCATCTTTTGTTGTTTTTCCACACCCACATCCAATCTGTCATGTTAGCCTGCTGTTTCTGTCTCTCTGTGTCCTTGTGTCTATTCTTTTTCCATCTGATCACAGTTATATCTGTGCCTAAGCTCCAATTCCCCCCACATGGCCCATGAACACCTAAACTCCTCATCTCCAACACTCAAGCCTCCCTGACAACCACACCAGCCCTATGTCTCCCTTCACTTGTCTTGCTGATTTGGTTTAGTCTCAATGATAAATCCCTATTATTTTCTCCATGAACCCTTCTTGCTTACCTTTATCTCAAGGCATAGTTAAGCTCCTTATATTGTCTAGTTTTTATTATCTCACAGTACTTCTTTTTCTTTTTAGTCATGGCAATTCATGGGTCATATTTTGTGGGTCTCCGGTTTTCCACATCTCTGGGCCTAGCACACTATCCTCTAAGCCCACCAACTCTGGCTAAAATATCACCTTCTGCACTAATTCTGCGGTGAAATGGAGACTCAATGTGGTCTAACCTTCCAGCTCCAACAAATGGATTACAGGGCACTGAATACTTTCAGTCTATACCTCACAGGGGGGCAGTAAGGATGGAATGATATGACACAAGACCTCGGAATAATGTGGAAATGTACCGTGTTTCCCCGAAAATAAGACCTAGCCAGATCATCAGCTCTAATGCGTCTTTTGGAGCAAAAATTAACATAAGACCCAGTCTTGTTTTAATATAATATAAGACTGGGTCTTATATAATATAATACTTGGTATAATATAATATAATATAATATAATATAATGTAATATAATATAATACCAGGTATAATATAATATAACAATATAATATAATACCGGGTCTTATATTAATTTTTACTCCAAAAGACACATTAGAGCTGATGGTTTGGCTAGGTGTTATTTTCGGGGAAACATGGTAGGAAGCACTCACCAAGCATTAGCAGTTGTTTTTATCATTATTATTAGCTTAGTTTTGCATTATAGATCAGTTGTATTTGTAGACCAGTTCTTTCTACCCTGTTTGTCTAATTGTCCTTTTCTATAACAACTCTTTGTCAGTGTAGACTAATTTTGAATGTGAGTTCTGTAATCAATGACTAATATGTTTTGATTAGTTTCTGGCATAGTACAAAGCCCTTAAGAACATTTACAAAATAACATTCAAGTATGACAATTCTTTAGTAAGAAAGATTCCAAAGAAAAAATTATTGATGCCTCATGCCACCCTCATGACATGCTGTAATTGTCATCATAATCCAGGATTTTCAGAACAGACTGTAGAAGCAACAATTTATTAGGAGGGTATCTACTGACTGGTACATAGGACTAAAAGTGATCTGACTTGATTGAACTGCTTGTCTTCTTAACCTACACAAACTCTCAGAGGTAAAAGGATAGTTCATATAAGCAACTTGAATTTCAAAAGTGGTGTCCATCTTCCCAAACTGATGTGTGCGTTTAGCTCCTGACCAGGTAAAAGAAGACCTGTTGAAGACAATGTCAGGTGACACTGTTCTTCAGTGTTGGAAGGAGCATTCTCCTGATCCAAATCTATCAATGTACAGACCTTCTGCTGCATCCATACTCACTGCTTGAGTGCATTATGTGTTCTCCCAAAGAAATATACATTAATGTCTGTAGGAGAGGGCCACGCATCTCTGAAGACAGCCAGAGGCAAAAGAAGAATTCTGTCCAGCTTATGCACCAATGCATGGCGTGATGCACAGCATGGAGAATACATTTAATGCATGCCATTGAATAAATGAAGGAGTGAAGGAGCTGATAGATGTAAGGACCACAGAGATGTAAGGACCACTGTAAGGAACAGTGACTTCTATTCCACTGAATGTGAGAATATGGTTTCCTCTTTTCTATCCTCTAATGAGGCAAGTCAGGTTGAACACATCTCTCCCCGTCCTCTCCGTACAAGTCTTCCTTATGCCTTAAAGCTTCTTACGAATAGGGGCAGAACAGAGTGTCATAGCACTTCAGCTTCTAAAAGCTCCACAGGGAATAATTTATATGTTTTCTCATTAAAGCCTTTATTCTAATGCTGTTACTATGCCTTTATTTTCTCCTTAATGTGCAAATTATGAAGATTGCTCTGAATGTGAAAACTGTCCTTTTTCTCTCTTCCAGAAATTCTCCATACAATCAACATCTCTTTGCAATGTGATTTAGAAATACATTTGAGGCATTAAAAAGCAAAGAGACCTAAGATTATTTCTCACTCATTTTTTGCAACAAAATTCCTACCTATCTTTTTAGTGTAAAAAGATATGTCACCCCCAGAAACAGTTCTTAGATGCATCTAACTGGGTGCAAAGCTGTACCCAGTAGTGGATATTTGTTGGGATTAGCTGCCCAGCATCCATCTAGTTTTCCTACTTGGAGAAAATCTTATGGAAGCTGAAAGGAGGCAGATATTCTCTTTCCCAGCTCCTTGGCTGCTAAAAGGTGGACAAGTGACATTCCTAGTTAATCCAAGGTATGGAATCCAGAGCCTGTAATGTAAATAGGTGGGAATGACTAGGAAATCTTGCTGTGGTGGTGGCCATGGCACCTCGGGTCAAGTTGCAAGGTTCCGTGGTAGTAGCTTCCTGGATTCAGTGTTGGCCGGTGTGTCCACACCCATGGTGATGATGTTCAGGGACCAGCAGCAATGACAGCGGCATCCTGACCAGACTCCCTACATGCATGCCTGGGGCTGTATTTTTGGCTGCCAGGACTTTCACGGTTCCTGACTTTTTCAGCTCTGATTCTACTGCCTTCTCATTGATACTGGAAGAGGATAGTCTTCCAAAGAGTTTTGGTGTAAATCTAGTGACATGAATCAACATTAAATGTAAAAACATGGTACCTATGCACATGGCTTCTATGCACATGTGATTACAGGTAAGCCTCTGTTTGAACAGCCCTAATAAAGTGTATGAACATGTAGGTTTATAGATCTGATAAATTAAATAATGATTACAATTGGCCCTGTGTATCCATGGGTTCTGTATCCACAGATTCAACAAAGTGCAGATAGAAAATATTTGGGGGAAAACTGTTACATCGTTGCTGACATGTACTAGATAGTTAGGCCAACGATGGTTGCATTTCTACTGAACATGTACAGACTGTTTATTTTCTTGCCGTTATTTCCTAAACAATGCAGTATAACTATAGAACATTTATATTGTGTTGAGTATTATAAATAATCTACACATAATTTAAAGTTTATGGAAAGATGTGCATAGGTTATATGCAAATACTGCACCATTTTTTAAAAGACTCTTGAGTGTCTTCGGATTTTGGTATCCATGAAGGGGGAGAGGTCCTGGAACCAATCTCCCAAGGATACTGAGGTGTGACTGTATTTCTTTCGTCCTAAAGGTTTTCTATAAATTGTTAACTCCAAGATGGCTAGTAGACTTGTTGGGGTTATCACTTTGTGTGTTGTGTAACTGTCTAATCATTATGTTGTTTTGTACACTTGAAACTAATACTAATAATAATAATTTAAAAAACTGTTAAAAGCTAAGATAAAAAAAATAACAAAAAAATTTTTTAAAATTGTTAACTCCGCTATGAATTCTAAAGAAAGTAAGGGATAGACAATAAATTAAATAAACATGGCTATCAAAATAGGTCACAAGAGGACATACTCAGTTAAAAAAAATTGTAGGTTGCAATGGCTGTGTTTTGGTTACATCAAATCTGAGTTTCTTGGGAGAATGTGTAGATCTGAACTGTGAATGCTGAAGGCTTTTCTGGAACCCCTGGTCTTCCCAGTGCATTTTGTTTCTCTAAAAATATATTATTTGCGATATTTTACTGCCATTAGAGAACCAAAAATAGCTCTTCAATGGGCTTAGCATTTTTACTGCAGCGATGGAATTTTTGTTTTTTGTGTTTTACTTGTCTTCAGGCCATAGTGTGAGAATCCATCTGGTTGATTAGATTTCTGCTGCAACGTAGGATGGTATGTGTCCCATTCCTACATCCACCTAGTCGATATTTTTCTGTTATCTTAGAGAAAGACTTTAAAAGGAAATCAATAGTGAAAATGAAGAAACATTATTACTCTAATAATGGATAACGCTTTATTCTATCATATGGAAATTTGAAAGTGGTATTAACAAGAATAGTATATGAAAAGTATAGTCTCTCCATTATTTGTGTTTTTCTTAAGCCTTAAATGATCCCAGACTGGGGGAAGGAAAAAGTAAAAGGGAAATTCACTAAGCTCTGACATTTATATTTCTCCAAATCTGCATGTGTAAGAAAAAGTTTCTATTAAAAATGTGTAAAAAAATGCATAAATGACATAAATAGGCATATATTTATATTTGACAAATTTGACCATGATAATTGTACTCCTATTTTTAAAACTAATATAAACATTTTGTAATATTGAGTTGATTCTGATTTGGGAAACTTTAAAGGCAGATTTGACATGGCTGCTGTTATTCTTTTCTTGTGATTCTGAATGATGAACTGACTCCTTTCTGAAACCCAGCATTCTTCCATCAAACCCTTTCATGACTTCCAAGCACTTTTTACAAAACTTTTCTTTGGGTAAGTGGAAGTCATTGGGTGAGCACATGCTTTCATTCCTCGCCAGCTACCTATAAGCTTCCCCTTTTCCCAAATTCAAGAACCGAGGGGCTCTCCTACATTCCAGCATCTGTCCTGTGAACACCATGCCCCCCACTCTCCCAGAGACCCCTCTGTCAACACCCTCTCCCTTTTTGCTTTAACTTCCCTTACCTACTGACACCTGCCTTCCTGTATTTCCTACCCACACTTAACATAGAAACATATACTCAGTTATTTCCCACGTGAGTCAAAATATCCACACCCAAAGCACCAACATTTATCGAGCCCTAAAGACCGTCTCTGTAGCTCTTTGAAGGACACATGAACCCTCATGCTCTTCCTCTTTTATTTCACTCTTGCTCTGTGATCTGACGTGCAATCCCACCTCTTCCTGAGAAGGGTCTGACACAGGCCCCTGATTATCCACATTTCACCAAAACCAATAGATGCTTTCCCGGTGACCGGTCACTAGATCTCTCTGGCATTTGATCCTAGTGGCCACACCCTTCATTTAAAATTTTTCCATTTATTAGCTGCTTTCTCATTTTTCTCTTAAGGTTTTCATCTTTTCTCTCTGGCTTCTCCTCACCACTTTTATAGATTTACTATTGCTGGCCAAACTCACCCAGGATTACGTCCTTGAAGCTATACTCTCCTTATTGTAAGTATTTCCCATCTAAGCCCATGATTTCATCTGTGACTGATATTCTAATAACCCCCTAACACACACTGTCCATTTAATCTCTCTGCTGCCCTCCAGATTTGTATTTCCTGTAATGTGTGAGACATGTCCAAGACTCGTTACGTTTTGCTCCAAACCTATTTTCACCTCCCCCAGTAACCCCAGGAAGAAAATAAAATACAGAGTATACTATTTTATACATTTGCCTCTCACAAACTTGACCTTGATTCCACCATATTCTATCAGTTACTAAATTCTATATTTTGTCTTAGGTCAAATTCCCCCTAATCTACCATCTCTGTCTTTTTCGTTGCCGCTTTTCCAGCTTCAGTTTCAGGCTCATATTCCTTTTCCTCTTGGTCACTGAACAGCCTGCTGAGAACTGATTCTGCCCCTTCGCTTACTCCCTTTATTGCTACCACAGTGATGTTTTCTAAATCACAAACCTACTCCTTTGTTAGAAAGCTGTCAAGATTCCCCAGAGGTTTCAGGATAAAGAGCCAATTCCTTAGTTTAATGCACAACATCTTTATGTTCTAGACTCTTCTTACTTCTCTGTTCAAAGTTTTCCAAAGTGTGTTTCTAGCAATCCTGGGGGGAAAGAAGAGAGGGGTTCTGCAGTCGTACTGGAGCCTTTAATATGTTAACGTGCACTAGAATCTACCAGAAGTGGATATACCACACAGTTTTGCCCCAAGTTGTGCACTCAAGGAATCTCTTTTTCCAAGGATAATTTCGGAGTTCTGCTAGTCCATGTAACACAATTTGGGACATCCTCTTCCAACCTTATTTCCTGACACCTTTCCTTGCACACTGTACCCTAACCAAATGGAGATTATTGGGGTTCCCAGAAAATATGATGCTCATCATCACTTATGCACCTTCCACAGGTCTTCCCTCTGCCTAGAGTATTTTCCTGAGTTATTGATCTCAAGAGCTCCTATTATTTTTCAGGATGAGTATCACTGCCTCTGAGCATTCTCCCTTACTTTCCGTCCCCTCCTGGATCTCATTTTGAGCTTCCTCTTCTGTGTGCCCATCAAACTCACTTTGGACTCTGTAATGCTCTGTAATAGTCAGGAGTGTGTTCTACATGACTTTGTGTCATGGGCAGCTAGTATATTGCCTGGCACAGAGTAGATATTCAGTAACTCTTTGCTGAATTCACAAATGAATGAATGGGTTGGATTGGCGAAGATGAAAATCAGACTCAAGGGGACACGGCATGACATTCTTGTAGAAAGTTTTATGATTAGGACAATGGCTGACACCGTCTCTGCACTTCTCAGAAAGGGAGGGCTGAAATGTAAGGAGAGGGAGTAAGAGGGCTTGGGATGTTCTGGAAAAAGGAGAGAGGAAACAAATGTCCTGCTAGAGGAGCTGGATTGCTCTAAACCATATATATTCATTGTAGAAAATTGAGAAGTCACAGAAAAGCACAGGGAAGAAAATATAATCCCATTATTCCAAAAGAATCTTTGTTAAGATTTGGGGTGAAGCACCAGCTCAGATTCAATGAAATTGAATTGTAGTGTAATATTGAGAAATGCTTGTCTTTGCTTAACCATGTACTATAATAATTTTTCCCAGTGATTTTATATTCCTGCATAATGTGATTTTAAATAACTGCAATGCATTCTATTGCATGCTACATCTAACTTTGTTAAATCATTCATTATTGTTGGACATTAAACTATGTAAAATTTTTCACTACTTTAAATCACATTGTGATGAATATACTCGCATGAAAGAAACTCCTGGGTCAATGGGTTTGTATATTCTGATGATTTTGATTTGTAACACCAATTTGTCCTCTAGAAAGATGATATCAATTTATACTTTAATCAACAGAGTTTGAGAGGGGTAATTTTCACTCAGTCTCTTTAATTGGATTCTAAAAAATATTTCTGCACTATTTGGGAGATGAAAAATGGTATCTCCTTTCATTTCAATGTATTTTTGTTATTAATGATGTTGAAAATTTACTCATTAAGTATTCACCCATATGTATTTATTCCTTTGTAAATTGTCTTTTGCCCATTTGTACTGGGATGTACCTTTGATTTTGCTGATGAAAATGTAGTGAAATTTAACTCCTAAATTATCTTTTGAATCACAGATTAGTGCTATTAAAAGTGGTCAATAATGAACATTACAGATGTTCTAAATCTAAAAACATAGATGTCAATAAAACCTTAAGACTAGTGGGCAGCCATTTAGGTACTTGTGTTCTCGGAAATTAAATGGTAGAATTTTTAACCAATTTATTTCTTCCCCCTCATCTGTGTTCCCAGGATATATTTTATTTCTTATTTTTAAATTATTTTTATTGTTAGTTTCAGATGTACAAAACAACATGATGATTAGGTATTGACATGCCTCACAAAGTGATAACCCCACCAAGTCTACTACCCATCTGACACTGTACATAGTTTGTACAATACTATTGACTATATTCCCTATGCTATACTGTACATCCCATGACTATATATGTGTATAGTCATGGGATGTAAAGCATATATATATACTTTATATATATGGGAACATATATATATGTATACATATATAAATGTGTGTATATATATATGTATGTATGTGTATATATATATATATATATATATATATATATGTATTCCCTATGCTATACTTTACATCCCATGACTATATATGTATATAGTATATAGTTATGGGATGTAAAGTATAGCATAGGGAATACATATATATATATATATATATACACACACACACACACACATATATATGTATGTATGTGTATATATATATATATTAGTTGACATTCAATACTATTTTATATTAGTGTCAAGTGTACTGCACACCTCAGAATATATTTTAAATCATATCTTACTGTATCTTGATCAGCACTCCTGTGTGTGCGTCTTACTGAAAGACCAGAGGATCTGGTTTCAAAAAGAGCTGGGTTAGAATTCTTGCTCCACCTTTTATGAGTTTTATGATTTTGAAATTCAACCTCCTTGTGCTTAACTTTTTTTTTTTTTTTCCTGTAGAATTGGGTTGACGATATATTTGGCATTGGTTAGATTTTAAATTCAGTGGGATAATAAGGAGTCTAGGTCAATACTTTGAACATAGTGGCTGTGCTCTAATGGACCTACCCATTGATATATTTCTCGATCATTTATTATATGTGATCTGGACAAACAATGCATAAGCTTTGGCAAAATTCTACCCTATCCTCACTAAGGGAGAGTCTGTCATGCCAGCTTTTTTCTGGGCCCATGCACAACCCTGAGACGCTCATGAGGAACAGCTGAATGACAGAAGAGGCTCCGTGTGGCAGGTAGAAAACGTGCTTAAGACTGATCTCCACAAGGCTGTGAGGCAACTGAGCCTCTGAGACTGAAACGAGACTGCAGGAACTTTTTACTCTAGAGCCTGTGCCCTTGCCAGATTTCATATATTCTAAACTAAACTTACATGTTTTCTTTTCTTTTATATTTTTTAATGGAGATTCCTCAAAAAATTGAAAATAGAATTACCATATGACCCAGCAATCCCTCTCCTGGGTATATACCCCCAAAATCTGAAAACATTTATCCGTAAAGATACATATGCCCCTATGTTCATTGCTGCTTTATTCATGGTGGCCAAAGACATAGAAACAACCAAAGTGTCCTTCAGTAGATGATTGGATAAAGATGTGGTCTGTATGCACAATGGAATACTATTCTGCCATAAGAAAAGATGAAATAGTGCCACTGCAAAAACATGGATGGATCTTGAGATTATTATGCTAAGCGAAATAAGTCAGACAGAAAAAGTAGAGAATCATATGATTTCACTGATGTGTGGGATATAAAACTGAAAACAACCAAGAAACAAGACAAACAAAGGAAGAAACAAAAACTCATAGACACAGGCAATAGTTGAGTGGTTACCAGAGGGTAACGGGGGTGGTAGACGAGGGTAAAGGGATTAAATATATGGTGATGGAAGGAGAACTGACTCTGGGTGGTGAATACACAATGTGACATATAGATGACGTATTGCAGAATTGTACACCTGAAACCTATGTAACTTTACTAACAACTTATATGTTTTCTAGACTGAGTTCTCTTCCCAATAATTTTGTTTCTGTGAGCATCATCACTTTGGATTCATCACTATTTCCATTTTCTTAATTATCATTCGGTTGGGCTTTATGAAATGTTTGTCAGCATCTCCCCTTTTCTGCTCCATTTCCACTTTATGGTCTAGGCCCTCATCAATTTTGATCTGGGGGAATGTGGCTGTCTCTTGATGGGTGGTTCTGTCTTTATCTCTCCCAACTGCGGCCCATCCATGAAGTGATTCATAATTATCCACCCCATCAAATCCAAGTCTTCTTGCTTTTTAAAAACCCTCTGCGATTTGGCCCCAATGCTCGCATGTACTCAATGGTCATGCCTCATCCTATTCACTGCACTTCTGTGCCCCACTGTGATGCTGCAGTCAATGACAGACCACGTATACAATGGTAGTCCCATAAGATTACAATGGAGCTGACCATTCCTATTGCCTAGTGATGTCCTATTGACGTCAGAGCCATGGTAACATATTAGAGCAAAGCATCACTCAGGTGTTTGCATTGATGATGGTGTAAACAAACCTACTGTGTCCGCAGTCCCACAAAACTATAGCAATACAATTATGTACAGTACCTAATACTTGGGAATTATAATAAATGGCTCTGTTACTGGTTTATGTATTTACCACATTATAGTTTTATTGGTATTTTAGGGTGTACTCATACTACTTATTAAAAAAAGTAAAACTTTGCTTTAAAACAAAGTGTGCTGTGTTATGCCAGGAGCAGCCTCATACATCTCGTGTTTGCCATGTTTCCTCATTGTTGCTGTCATTTTCTCTTGTGCTTTATTTAATTTACTGTTGTTTTATACATTTAGTGTAGCCTAAGTGTAGTGTTTATAGTCTACAGTAGCATGCAGTAATTTCTTTGCTCTTCATATTCACTCACCACTCATTCACTGACTCACCCAGAATAACTTGCAGTCCTACAAGCTCCATTCATGTTAAGTACCCTACACAGATAGAACAATTTTTTTGTCAGTTTTGAAAAACTTATTTTTTCGTATGTTCAATTACTATGAACATACAATATTATATTAGTTTCAGGTGTACAAAACAACATAGTGATTAGACATTTATATACCTCACAGAGTGATTACCCCAATAAGTCTGTTACCCATCTGACACTGACAAAATTATTACAATATTGACTATATTCCCTATGCTATATTTTACATCACCATGACTTTTTTTCAATTATAGTTGACATTCAGTACTATTTTATATTAGTTTCAGGTGTATAGTGTATTTGTTAGACATTAATATAATTTATGAAGTGATCCCCTGATAAGTCTAGTATCCATCTGACACTATACATAATTTTTACAATATTATTGACTATATTCCACATACTGTACTTTATATCCCAGTAACTACTTTGTAACAACCAATTTGTAATTCTTAATCCTTTCACCTTTTTCACCCAGCCCCCACCAACCCCCCTTCTCATCTGGTACCCATCAGTTTTTTTCTCTGTATCTATGAGTCTATTTCTGTTTTGTTTTATAATTTTGTTCTTTAGAGTCCACATATAAGTGAGATCTATGGTATTTGTCTTTCTCAGTCTGACTTATTTCAGTTAGCATAATACCCTGTGGGTCCGTCCATGTTGTCGCAAGGGATAAGATTTCATTTTTTTATGGCACAGTAATATTCCATTGTATATGCGTACCACCTCTTCTTTATCTATTCATCTATCGATGGGCACCTGGGTTGTTTCCATATCTAGACTATTGTAAATAATGCTGCAATGAACATAAGGGTGCATAGGTCTGTTCTGATTAGTGTTTTGGATTTCTTCAGACAAATACCCAGAAGTGGAATTGCTGGGTGATAAAACAGTTCTATTTTTAATTGTTTGAGGAGTCTCCATACTGTTGTCCATAGCGGCTGCACCAATTTGCAGTCCTGCCAACAGTGCATGAGGGTTCCCTTTCTCCACATCCTCACCAACACTTCCTTGTTGATTTATTGGTGATAGCCATTCTGACATGTGTGAGGTTGTGTCTCTTTGAGGTTTCAATTTGCATTTCTCTGATGAGAATTTTTTCATATGTCTATTGGACATCTCTATTTCCTCTTTGGAGAAATGTATACCGTATTCAGATTCTTTGCCTACTTTTTAATTGAATTGTTTGGTTTTTTTTTTTGGTGTTGAGTTGTATGAGTTCTTCATAAATTTTGGATATTAAGCTCTTATCAGATGTATATATATCACTGGTGAATATCTTTTTCCATTCAGTATGATGTCTTTTCATTTTGTTGATGGTTTCCTTTGCTGTGAAAAAAATGTTTAGTTTAATGTAGTCCCATTTGTTTGTTTTTCCTTTTGTTTCCCTTACCCAAGGAGACAGATCAGAAAAATATTTCTAAGGGCAATGTGGGAGAGGTTACTGCTTGTCTTTTCTTCTAGGAGTTTTATGATCTGGGGTTTTATATTTAAATCTTTAATCTATTTTCAGTTTATTATTGTTTATGGAGTAAAAAGGTGGTCCAGCTTCATTATTTTGCATGTATCTGTCCAGATTTCCCAGCACCATTTATTGAATAGACTGTCCTTACCACATTGTATACTTTTGCTTCCTTTGTCATAGATTAAATGACCGTATAGGTGTGAGTTTATTTCTGATCTTTGTATTCTGTTCAATTAATATATGTGTCTGTTTTTATGCCAATACCATGCCGTTTTGATTGCTATGATCCTGTAGTATAGTTTGATATCAGGTAGTGTGATACCTCCAACTTTGTACTTCTTTTACAAGATGGCTGTGACTATTCACGGTCTTTTATAATTCTATATAAGTTTTAGGTTTATTTGTTCTAGTCAAGAATGCCATTGGTATTTTGAAAGGGATTATATTGAATCTATAGATTATTTTGGGTAGTATGAACGTTTTAACTGTATTGTTTTCATATCCATGAGCATGGTATGTGCTTCCATTTGTTTGTATCTCCTTCAATTTCTCTTTTCGATGTCTTATAATTTCCCAGGTGCATGTCTTTAACTTCCTTGGTTAAATTCATTACTAAGTGTTTTACCTTTTTTTGATGCAATTGTAATTGGGATTGTTTTTTAAATTTCTCTTTCCGATAGCTTGTTATTGGTGCATAAAAATGTAACCTATTTCTGAATATTAATTTTGTATCCTGCTTCTGTACTGAATTCATTTATCAATTCTAATAGTTTTTTGGTGGAATCTTTGGGATTCTCTCTATAAGGTATCATGTCATCTGCAAATAATGACAGTTTTACTTCTTCCTTTCCAGTTTGGATGCCTTTTTATTTATTTATTTATTTATTTTTCTTGTCCGATTGCCGTGACTAGGACTTCCAATACTATATCAAATAAAAGTGATGAAACTGGGCATCCTTGTCTTGTTCCTGATTTTAAGGAGAATGCTTTTAGCTTTTCCCCATTGAGTATGAGGCTAGCTGTGGATTTGTCCTACATGACTTTTATTTGGTTGAGGTATGTTTCCTCTATTCCCACTTTGCTGAGAGTTTTTTTTTTTTTTACCATAAATGGATGCTGGATTTTGTCAGATGTTTTTTTTTGCATATATTGATATGGTCATATGATTTTTATTTTTCATTTTGTTTATGTGGTATATCACACTAATTGATTTGTGGATGTTGAAACAACCTTGCATCTCAGGAATAAATCCCACCTGATCATGGTATGTGATCTTTTCAACGTACTGGTAAATTTCAACGTACAAATATTTTGGTGAGAATTTTTGCATCTATGTTCATCAAGGATATAGGTTTATAGTGTTTTTATGTTTGTTTGTTTTTGTTTTTGTAATGTCTCTGTGTGGTTTTGTAATCAGGGTAATGGTGGTGTCATAAAATGAGCCTGGGAGCCTTCCCTCCTCTTGAATTTTTGGGAGGAGAATAGGTATTATTATAATTCTTTTTTGAATGTCTGGTCCGGGACTTTTTTGGGGGGAAGAGTTTGTTGATTACTGATTCAATTTAATTAGTAGTTGTCAGTCAGCTTAGATTTTCTGTTTCTTCTTGATTTAGCTTTGGAAGATTGTATGCTTCTAGGAATTTATCCATTTCTTCCAGATTGTCCAATTTATTGGTATATATTTGCTTATAGTATTTCCTCAATTTTTTTTTTTTTTTTTTTTTGTGGCGTTTGTCACTTCTCCCCTTTCATTTCTGATTTTATTTATTTGTGCCCTCTCTCTTTTTTTTTTTTCTTGACGAGTCTGGTTAAAGGTTTGTCAATTTTGTTTACTTTTCAAAATACCAGCTGTTGGTTTCCTTGATCTTTTTTGTTTATTTATTTTAGCCTCTATTTTATTTATTTCAGCTCTGATCTTTATTGTGTCCTTCCTTGTACTCACTTTGGGTTTCATTTTGCTCTTCTTTTTTCAGTTCCCTTAAGTGTAATGTTAGACTGTTTATTTGAGATTTTTCTTGTTCCTTGAGGTAGGCCTGCATTGCTATGGATTTCCCTTTTAGAACTGCTTTTTCTATGTCCCATAGATGTTAGGTCATTGTGTTTTCATTTTCATTTTTCTCAAGGTATCTTGATTTCCTCCTTGATGTCATTGTTAACCCATTCATTGCTTAGTAGCATTTTATTTAGCCTCCATGTGTTTGTGTACTTTTTAGGGTTTTTGAAATTGATTTCTAGTTTCATACCATAATGGTTGGAGAGGACGCTTGATATGATGTTAATCTTTTTGAATTTATCGAGACTTGTTTTGTGGCCTATTATGTGGTCTATCTTGGAAAATATTCCATGTGCATTTGAAAAGAATGTATATTCTGCTGCTTTTGGTGGAATGCTCTAAAAATATCAATTAAATCCATCTGGTCTAGTGTGTCATTTAAGGCCATTGTTTCCTTGTTGATATTTTTTCTAGAAGATCTGTCTATTGGTGTCAGTGGTGTGTTAAAGTCCCCTACCATGACTGTATTATTGTTGGTCTCTCCCTTTATGTGGTCAATATTTGCTTCATATATTTCGGTGCTCCTATGTTGAGTGCATAGATGTTTATTAAGGTTATATGCTCTTCTTGGACTGATCCCTTTATCATTATATAATGTCCCTCTTTGTCTCTTATAATCTTCCTTTTAAAGTCTACTGTGTCTTATATAAGTATTGCTACCCTAGCTTTTTATTTTTTATTTCCATTTGCCTGAAATATTTTTCCCATCCTTTTACTTTCCAGTTATCCATATGTTTTGACCTGAGATTGGTCTCTTGTAGACAGCATATGGACAGGTCTTGTTCTTTTATACATTTAGCTACCCTGTGTCTTTTGATTGGCACATTTAATCCATTTACATTTAAAGTGATTACTGATAGGTACGTAGGTATTGCCATTTTATTGTTCATATTTTTTATCTCCACCCTCCCCTCCTTTCCTTCTAAAACAAGTCTCTTTAACATTTTTTTGTAATACTGGCTTGGTAATAATGAAGGAAACTCTTTATTTCGCCTTCAAATTTAAATGATAGAGTCTTGGTTGTACTTCCTTGCTTTTCATTGCTTTGAATATTTCATGCCACTCCTTTCTGACCTGCAAAGTTTCTGTTGAGAAATCAGCTGATACTCTTATAGGAGCTCTCTTGTAAGTAATTAGTTGTCTTTCTCTTGGTGCTTATAGGATTCTCTCTTTGTCTTTAACCTTTGGCATTTTAATTATGATGTGTCTTAGTGTGAGGCACTTTGGGTTCATCTTGTTTGAGACTCTCTGAGCTTCTGGGTTTATACGTGTGTTTCCTTCGCCAGGTTAGGGCAGTTTTCAGTCATTATTTCTTCAGGTATGTTCTTGATACCTTCTTTGTTCTCTTCTCCTTCTGGCACTCTTATGATGTGGATGTTTTTACACTTGCTGTTGTCTCAGAGATCCCTTAAACTGTCTACTTTTTTTTTTTCAATTCTTTTTTTTTTTCTTTTTGTTGTTCCAATTGGGTGTTTTCTGCTACATTGTCTCCTAAATTGCTGATTCGATCCTCTGTTTCATCTAATGTGCTATTGATTCCTTCTAGTGTATTTTTCATTTCAGTTATTGTATTCTTTATTTCTGACTAGTTCATTTTTATGTTTTTTGTATCTCCATTTTTATGTTTCCTATCTCTTCATTGAAGTTCTCCCTGACATCAATGAACAGAGTTTTGTTCTGTTTTTTTATTGGGAACATGTTTCTTTGTCTCCCCATTTTGCTGCCTCCCTGTGTTTGTTTCTATGTATTATGTAGCATTGCTATGCCTTCCAATCTTAGTAGAGTGGCCTTATGAAGGTGACCTGTGGGGCCCAGTGGTACAGTTTCCCAGGCATTGCACTCCAAGTACTTCCTTTGTGTGTGTTGTGTGTGCCCTCTTGTAGTTGAGACTTGATTGCTTTTGGCACCTCAGTGGATGGGATTTACTCTTAGGCTGTGATTTGACTGGCTGTGATGATTGGCTATGGCCACAGCCTATGAGCTGCTATATGTGGGCTGACACCTCGGGATTAAGAGGGGGGGATTCACCCCACTTGGCTCCTGTGCCTTTTGAGACCACCCTTTGGATGTGCCACTTGTGGGGATAATTGAGTTGTGCTCTGTTTTGGTCTGAAGCCAGTCGCTGGGTGTGTTGTTTCTGGTGCCTCTTGGGAGGAGCTCCTGTGCAGGCCAATTTTAGCCTTGTCTGTGACCAGTCCAGGGTTACCTGGTAGGAGGTACAAAGCTATATGTAGTTGGTTGCTGGCAGCGTGTAGGATTGACCTCACTGTGAACAAAGGCTGACTGCCACCAGTATTGGGCCTTGGGCAGATTACTAAAAGGTCCAGGGCACCCCAGGCCTATTGTTATCTGCCAGCTACCCATAAAGCTCAGCTGCTGAAGAGCCTCCTACAATGTGCGGTGCTGGGCTGGTTACTCAGGCACTGAGAGTGCCACTGGTGATGTTGCAAGAATTGGGTGGTACAGAGTCCCAGGTGTCTCCAGGGTGGTGTGGATGGTGTTCACAAAGTTAATGTAGATTCAGTTCTTATACCAGGGCTGAGCCTGTGCCTCTCCACAAAATACCCAGAGAATACCTAGGCCAGCTACTGCTGACTTCCAGATCCTTGGTAGCTGTCCAGTAAAGGCCGCAGCATGAGCTAGGCTGACTGCCCACTGCCAAAAGTGTCCCAGGCATCCTCACAAGCTGCTGCAAGCCATCTGATACTGGAAAATCCACCCATAAGCATTAGGGCATGGGCTGACCACTCAAGCACTGAGAGTGCCCCCAGGAGATGTGGTGCAAACTGGTCAGGGCAGGGTACCAGGGAGTCACCACGGTGTGGCACACGAAGTTCCCCAGGTGAATACTGTCTCAGATTTGGCCATGTTGAGGAGGGCTAAACTCAGAAAAGGTGGTATCCACTATAAGCTATAGATGAGGCAGTCTCCACACAGAAATAATGGAGGCTGTCCCTCTAGCCCTTGCCCTAAGCCACACCACTCAGTGTTTCCCTGTATGTCCCTGGTGCCTCTGGAGTTGCTGCCCCTTTGCCAGAGCCCAGGGTGAGTGCTGGTGGGTGCCCAGGTCTTTTAAGAGGACATGTGGGTTTCCAGCCACCTTCCGTCTCACTGGGACAGGCAGAATCCTCACTGATTTTCACAACCAGATGTGGAGGTTCCTTTTCCTGGCACAGAATCCCTGGGCTGTGGAGCCCTCACTCTTCAGGGGGACCTCAACCACCAATGTGTCCCTCGTTATGCTCAACCACTACCTGTGGGTTTGGGACCAGCCCCTTTCACATCTCCGCTCTTCCTACCAGTCCCGACATGGCCTCTTCTTTATATCCTTAGTCATAGGGGTTTTGTTCAGCTAGTCTTCAGGTGGTTCTTGAGGCTGATTATTCTATAATTTAGGTGTAATTTTAATGTGATCATGGAAGGCAGCAGGCACAGCATTTATCTATTCCACCATCTTTTTTCTCCATTTCCATGCAAACTTCTGATGCACAAATTCTCAAATATATTAATGCGTTAAATTTGATTGTTGCTGAACTTTAAACTGAAGGTTGTGTATCTCAACAACATTGTTTCCTCTTCTTTAAACATCTTTGTTTAAAGAAGATTGTTGGGGACAATCTTTGATCTTGTGTTCAGTATCTTAGGATGTTCCACTGTACAGCCCTTCTTTCTGAGATATCCTGAGGCACCCCGGGCATAATATTTTAAATCTTTTATACCATATTTTTACTGTACCTTTTCTATGTTTACAGTTATATAGATGTACCAATACTTACCATTGTGGCTTATAGTATTCAGTACAGTAACAGCTGTACAGGTTTGTAGCTTGGGGGCAATAGGCTATATCCCATATAGCCAGGTGTGTGTTAGGCTATGGTATCTAGGTTTGGGTAAGCTCACTCTGATGTTCACACAACGATGAAATAGCCTAACAATGCGTTTCTCAGAATATCCCTGGCATTACATGGCCGATGACTGTATGCTCTTTTTGTCATGCAGAACACAAATCATGCTTATTTTTGATGCCCCTGTGCTCCCAGTAAATTATCAAAATCCTGACCACATTTCCAGGCTTAGCTTGAATTCTTTCCTCTGTGAATCTTTCTCAGACTTCTCTCTTATTTATCTGAGTTTCTGATCCCAGATAATTGGCACAATGTTTAGGGTTAATAGTTTTGTGTGTGCTGGTTTTCTCTCTGCAGCCCTCCTGTGAAAACTCTGGAGGGAACACTCATCTGTAGAGGTATTTTCTGCTTTTTGAAAGTTTATGTTATGACACTTCGGTTTTACAAAAGAGTTATACTAGTACCTGTTTCACCATCTGAAAGAAATTTGAAGAGGATATTTGATTTCATGAAAAGAGTTGAAAAGTAAAAACAATGTTCAGCATTTGTTTTGCAGCAAGCCATTATACAGGCAGTGATACCCCAACCAGCAAAAGTAGCCCTGCTACATTCCTTTCCAGGGAACCACACTCAGCATCTCAGCATCAAGCTGCCAGAGTTTTGAACTCTGTAAGCACCTGTGTTTTATCTTGATTTATTTTGTGTATCTGTTAGTAAGATGTGTCCTGAGGTATCACAAAAGCCGAAGGGAGCTTGTAAGGGTGTTATGCTGAGCACAAAACTGGACATAATTAAGCATTTCAATCTTGGTGAATGAAATAAAGACTCTGTGCATACATTGAATTTTGGGTCTGGGAATGCTCAAAAATTTTTCCACATAAATTAATGATCTGTGCTCTTCACTTTATGCCATTTTGGTTTATGAAGGTTTCATAAGAATGCTGCACTTGCAGACAGTCTGGGAAACCTGTACCCATCTCTAACCTTCCCAGTGCCTGGCCCCATCTGGCCCAGCAACGCCCACCATACTTCCTATTCATCACTTGTGAATAGGATGTGCCTGCCACAGGGCGGTCCCTAATGTCAGGGCCCTTTCTGCCTCTCACCCTCCACCTACACTCTTGCTGCTGCAAGTGCTTTCTCCTTCCAGCACTTCCTTGAGAATTTTTGGTGATCTTTCTTTCAAACTTTTTCTTTCTTTCATAATGATTTTCCCGGTGTTTATCAGTCTCTGCCCTTCCTCGTTAAAAACTCTATCCTTTTTAACACTAGACCATGTGCTATTGGTTATTGCTACATCAGTGCTTCACGTTTGGTGAGCCATGAGAATTTCTTGCTTTTAGAAGCTTGGAGACTGTTTTCAGGCTGGGCTTTTGTTCTCCCTTTTCCCACTTCCAGACCCTGCGGATTTCTCAGCCTTTCTCTCCTCTTTGCAATAACCTCCACCCACTTTATTTTTTAAGTTCTTCTACTACGAAGACTTGGTGAGGAGTAAACCCTTAGTATCACTGCACACAAGCAAACAGGTTCTTTAAATCTTTAGGATCCAGCTAATAACTAAAGGGAATATAAAGTTGGGGTGGGGGAAATACAATGAAGGCCACATAGATATAAGAAATAGGCTGTACAAATAGGGGAGATACACTAAGGAAGTGAGAGAGAAGTAGCATTGGGTAGAGGGGAGAAGCTGACCTCCAATGCATCATTACGTGAATATAAGCGTTTAGAAATCTGAAAAAATTGCTCTATTCCAATAAGTCATATGCCCTGAATATCACTCAAACTGTACAAAAGACCAAGACAATTTAGTAAGGAATGCTGCCCCATGAATATAATATAAACTGATAATCTGCCAGGAAGCTCATTTGATACATGAAAACCTACTACTACAGATTGAATCATGCCATCTAATGAAGTGGCCAAAAAGGGCATCCAGTTAGGGAATCCCAATGCAATTTAAATTTCTTAAATGGATTGTAATTTTATTATAATTACAAGAATTGTTTCTTAGTTTCTCTACTTAATATAAGTTGGTTCAATTTCATTATTTGAAGTACATTTTGATTAACATTGAATCTACACTAGCAATTTTATGTGGAGAAAGGAGAAAGGAATACATGCTAATTAATTCAATCAGACTCAATCAATGCCTGTAGAGTAAGAAGCAACTGAACTCCAGCCTTGGAATTAGCATTGTAGTAAAATCCTCAGCCTTGACTTATGTTTGCCACTTCCCTTTCCGGATAACAGCTGAACAAATAAATGAGTGAATGAATGGGTGTATGTTATTTCACTAGTGCCAGATAACTCTCAAATAAGAAAGAGCACCCTGGAAGGTCAGCCTGCACCTTTAGACTATATAGATAAGATGATCTGTTAGAATCTTTCTAGCTAAATGAGCATAGAGCAGCCTTAGTCCTTAAGTCTGATAAATTGGGGAGCTGTCTGGATTACCGGCCCTTCCACTGTGTCCTACAAATTTGTTATCAAGTCTTCTTCCACATAGGTCTCCTGTGCTTGCACATACAAGCATATATCTCTCTCATAGCATTTAGGTATCTGTGTGCCTGTTTATCTCCCCACTGGATTCTAAGGTACTCAATGGAAGCAACAATAGATGATAAGGATTTTAATAATCTCGCTTTATAGATGAGAAGGAAATACTAGAACTTGCTCAAAGTCTCATAGCTACTCAGAGAAGGAGCCAGGATTCAAACTCAGGACAGTGTACCTCTTCTCATCCCTGTCTGTGAAGGACTATGTCCTAATTTTGTCTGTATCTCCAAAGATAAGCAGAGCACCTGACACTCAATGTACCTATCAGAGAGAGATTTTAGCTATCCGAGTAACTGAGACGACTTGAAATAGACTCAGCCACCTAAAGAATATAATCAGCTGTGAACCAAATAGGATTTCTTGTCTAATGGAAGCTGTGTTCCACACAGACAATCTAGCAATATTCTGTGTCCTTTGTTGTTCTAACTCCTAAGACATAGGGACTATCATTGACTGTCAGGAATACTCTTCCAACATGTAACAGGATCCTTTCTTTTTCCCTAGAGTTAGAAATCCCAAGAAGAGCCCTCCTTTGGGAGAAGGGGGCAAGGAAAAATGTAACTATTCATTTGTTACCTGAATTCCATGTGGCCTTTCAAATCATTCATTTACCTTTTCTTTTGTCCCTTTTCCCCCATGGGGACTATCACCAATAACCATCATGCTAAGAATAATTTCTGACCCATTCCTGGGAGAGCACACGAAGAGGGAGCATTAACATTGGTTCCCTCGTATAGATCTCATTATCAGAGCCCCTGATACACTGAGAGGGCTGATTCCATGATGAATAGCACAGGAACACCGAGGAACAACTTATTATCCAAATCATTGATAACTCAAGGACTCTTATGAGGATCACTGAGGACATTTGGATGGAATCCTTCAAGGCTTGGATGGACCCACCTGGGTAGAGCAGTCAACTGGTCTACCAAGTTGTGGCTAATTTGATTTCCCATTGGAGTAAGGCTCATTGGGTTGCAGATCACTTTGGTGCACTGGTTTTTCTGCCACTGTCCTACAGGGCATGCTGAATTTCTTAATTTAGTTTCCTATTTCATTATTATTGCATTTTATGCTGCTTAGGCAGCAGAACTTCCCGACAGCTTCTTTCTGATTGACTCTACAAGGCTGAAGGAAATCTTTGACACTTTGTGTCTTTCACAATGTCTGAATTCTTTGCCTAATCCCTTGGTGTGTGAAGGAGGATGAGAGTTGAGCTGGATTGAAGGATGTGTTGCAAAAACAAGGGATTTAGCATATAGCTGCTCCTGAATGACAATTTCCTGGACTTTGTAACATTTCTAGCCTTTTAAGATGAAGGAAATTCCCTGATGGATAAGGGTACATTCTGACACTAACTTACAAATATTTTGTACATTGTGGTACAAAATAGGACGTTAGCAAAGATCACTCCACATAGACTGAAGAGAGCACTAGAAATAAAAAGGTCAACAAGGACACTGTATTAGTTTCCAATGACTGCTGTAACAATTATCACAAACTTTGTGACTGAAAGCAACAGAAAGTTATTATCTTACAGCTGTGGAGGTCCAAATTCTGAAATAGGAGTTACAGGGCTAAAATCAAGGTATTGACAGAGCTGTGTTCCCTCCGGAGGCTCTGTGGGAGAATCCATTTCTTGCCTTTTGTAGCTTCAAGAGGCTGCCCATATTCTTTGGCTCATGGCTGCCTCCCTCTCACCTGTACTTCCATCATCACATCTTCTCTATCTCTCCCCGTCCTGCTTCCCTTGTGATGACACTAGGCTCACCCACATAATCCAAACCAATCTCCCTATCTCAAGAGCTTGAGTTTGACTATATCTTCAAAGTTCCCTTTGCCATGTTAAGTGACATATTTACAGGTATGGGGATTAAGACGTGAATATTTTGGGGGGTCATTTTTTCCTGCTCACCGCCAATACCATTCTGGGGTTGAATAAAAAATTATTTGAGTAGATAAGAAATATAACCTTGCATATTCCCAAAAGACAGAATGAAGATCGTTAGTAAACCACTCAGTCATTTTACACTGCTTCCTTTTCTACAGGTCGTCACCTGTGGTCCATTTGCTTTAGCTACTGACCATATGTGGGGACAGAGCCAGGAGTGCAGTTTCCAGGCTCTCACCCTCACATGGAAAGGTGCTCACTCAGGTCGTAAATGGCCATCAGCTATGATTGGATGGCCATCAGCTGTGGCTAGTTGGCCATCAGCTGTAACCAGTGAGCCATTGGCCACTAATATAACCGCCGTGGCTGCGCTAGCAGCAAATGGGGGGCTAGCAAGAAGATGGTGACTGAGCTAGCAAGCGTGGAGTGCAGCTAGCACGGCGGATTGCAGTTAGCAAGTGGGGTTGGTTGGTTGGCAGACACGTGGACAGAAAGTTGCAGATCGTTTGGATCCTGTTTCCTGTGTCTCCAACCCAGACGCCAGCGAGAATATAGTGGTATGACTCCCCTATCTATGGCTCCGTGGGTGTTCCTTTTTGGCCTCACCATGTCCTGTGTTCTTATGTGGGGAGTGAGAGCTGAGACCCCGCGGGACACCCCGCACGACACCATACTTTGACATTCTATTCATGTACTTGCTTATTTACCCTTCTTTCTTTCCTTAGCTATAGACAATAATTAAGCACGTAAACCTGAACTGTGCATATGTCCACACATGAACACACAAACCCTACAGACATCATTACAGGAGCAACAGTGAACTCTGTTCTGAAGCCCTGAACTAAGAGCATGTGGTAGCTGTGTGGTCCTATCTTGGGATTTCTCCAGTCTTGGAAGTTGGCTAGGTAAGAGCTAGCCGCCTTCCATCCTCAGGACCTCCCTGAGAACATTGTCAGCTTAGGTTTGAGGTTCTGGAAATTTCAGACTACATTGTACTATGATGAACCTACCTTTCCTGGAATAGCTAAACCTTACCCATCTCTACCCTTTTATTTCATAGCTCCAGGCAGAATGGGAGCTGGTTAAAATCTCAAATCATTTATTTTTAACATAACGAAGTTTATAGCTCTAGTTACATTGATGCCACAAGAATATAAAAATCAATACATACACACACACACACACACACACACACACACACACGAGAATATTTTCCATGTAAATAATAATTGTGCATTTCCATAAGACTGAATGATTCGTAGGAATTATTCAACAGTATCACACATATGACTCTTTAATCTTCTAAAATATCTTTATGTTTTCCCTTGAGGGAAAACTGACTTTGGTTTTGCTAAGTAGTCTTTAATTTCCATTTTTATTTAAGATTCTACAGGATTGATGTAATTTACACTTTTCAAGATATTTATTATTTATTCTGCATGGAAGTGTTGTGGCGGTACCATATATTTTAATTAATGATATAGAGTTAATCACTTTTGTGTTTCAACAACCAAACGATTAATTTCTAAAGTGGTTCCTCATTCAACAACCATAGTTTTAGGCTATTAAAATGAAATTAAATTATTCATAAGTTAGTTTTCAAAAGACTGAATATTAATTTTGCATTTTCTCAATCATTAGAGTTGTCGGGAAAGTTTATGGTATAGAGCAGCATGAAATTGCATGCTGTGCAATATGATGCATTCTCTACTGTTCAAGGGTCTTTCCTCAAGTACAGGCTTCAGATACTTTATTACGGTGATAAATTGCTTTGGTTTTCCCATTTATAAAGCTAGCAGCAATGTTTTTGTTTTTCTGAGAGTAATAATTTGGGCAGGTTCATGAAAGGAAAGTTGTAATAATCAGCTTTTGCAATATGCTTTAGAAAAATGAAAGATTAATTGAGAAATAGACTTACTGTGTTCTCCAACACATTCATTGATACCTAAGAGACAGTCCTGGAGTGTGGTCTACTGTAGAAGATGATTCACCTGCAGGTAATTTTGGATGCTCTGTTGTTTGTGCTCGATGGAGGTGAGGACAAGTGCTAAGATAGCATAGAGGCAGAAATGCCTCATTTTTTCTGGAAGAACTAAGGAAGGCTTCACAGAGTGGTATTTGAAATATCTTTGGGTCTTTGTGCTTTTTCAGATAGGGATATTACTGGGGTGGGGGTGATGGGTGGGACCCTGGATTGACCAGCCAGCCAGAGTGGACAGATGGGACATTTTTTCTCATATAGATCATAACTTCTATACACATGACAAAGAAGTATACAGGACTTTAAAGATACAAACATATTTTGAGAGGCTCATTCTGCTAAAAATGAAGCAGTTGATAAGCATTTGCCTAATTTGCCTGGCTGGTTCATCATGTATAGACACTAACGACAGAAAAACCTTAGTGAAATAGCTTGTGAATTTGAAAAGTTTTCTGATTTTGCAGAAGGAATTTGTCAGATGATTTGATGACTGCACATTTCCTCAATGATACACCACAGACTCAAGTGTCAACTAAACCTGCATTCATATCTAAAGGATGCCATTTACCAGCTGAATTATCTTGAACAAGTTGCTTAACTTTGAGTCCCCCAATTTTCATTTGTGTAATGAGGAAAATATTAATTCATACCACATAGGATGACTGTCAGGTTTAAACAAGGTTGTGTTTATAAAGTGCTCGTCACATACTCGGCACACAAATGTTTATTATCATTACGATTAAAAATAACTTTTAGCAAGTGATAAGTGAACAAAACCCGCAGAGACACTTCTTGCTGTGCTGTATTCCTCACAAACGCTACCTTATTTTACAACCTAGATGTCTGATGTGAGAAGGAGGAGATGGAATCAATTATGTGTTAACAAGATCAACATGTATTTTGGAATTTAACCCTTCTGCCATTAACTAATCTCTAAATTTATGGTCATAAAATTTAAGAATTTTCTTCTTGAAAACTAGTTGTGGCTTGCATATAAATTTACATTAATTAGGCTATCAAAGTCTTCCTCTTTTATTATGAAAGACTTGTGTTGTGGAGAGAGACAGTTTAAATGCATAAGGAATGAGGTAGAATAATGATTTGGTGCACATATTCTGATAATTACTACTTCCTTTCTCCTGGCTCCCCTGCAATAAATGTGCTGTCTTTTTAAACTTCATTAACAAGAGATTACAAATTTTAATGGAGTACGATAATTTTACCTTAATTTTAGAGCAATGTATTTCAGGTATTTGTTCTTCCTGAGTTATTTTCCCTGAAACAGCCTCATGATTCAGGAGTCCTTTAAGAATTGAAATACTACATAGTGTTGGTACCAGATGCATCTATATTTTAATTCTCATGTTAGAGATCATTAAACCTTTAAAATTGCAAATGAAACAACAGCTAATTGTGTTGTTATGTCAAAACCAAATCCTTTTTACCAACTTTAAAAATTTTAACAGGAGTTAAGGTTTCTTAGCAGTGTGTGTGGCTTAGTGGATAATGCACTAAGAAAATCTAGCAACCAGTGCTTCACTAGATTGAAGTGCCTAAATTGACTGGCTGTAACTCAAGAAACCATTTGAACCATTCTAACATTTTATGAAAATCACATCAACAATAACTAGGCTTCCATCTTGAAAATGGCTGTTGTCCAATTCAGAGACCACCATGGACGTAATCATGGCCTTTCATTCACCGATCTGGCATCTAATCTTTGTAACATTGATTTTTTTCCTTCTCCTGAATGTGCTTCATATCCAGTGATGTTTTTAAACCTCTGAATTTGAAGAATGATAATCTACTGAAGCAATTAAGTAAACAGATTATGCAAGTTTTTACAAAATCCGTTTCCAAAGTTCAGAAAAGAGCCAAAAAAATTTCCTGGAATGGTCATGGGTTTAGAAGGAATTTCTAAGTAGAAAACAGAAATTTTCCCCTAAGAGAAATTGTTCTTTAAAACTGTCGAGAATAAACAAACAACAACAATTATTCTCTGGTTCTTGCTTCCCGAAACACTAATAGTTCTCCAGATTGTTCCTGTGGGATAGCAGAAGCCTCTTTTCTCAAAGTAAGAAGTTTTGGGTTTAACTTTATACTTGTAATTTTTTTGCTGTGTTATAATCATGTTATTAATTATACTCTGAGGCATTTCTCAGCTCCTGGTTACTTGATTTCCACACTGTTTCTGTAGAAACTGTCACTGATCAGCAATTCCTTTGGAGTTTAATTATACATATATGATATATAATAATTATATATATACCATGTTTCCCTGAAAATAAAACCTAGCCAGACAATCAGCTCTAAACGCGTCTTTGAGGTCAAAAATTAATAGAAGATCCGGTATTATACTATATTATATTATATTGTATTGTATTGTATTGTATTGTATTATATTATATTATATTATATTATATTATATTATATTAAACCCAGTCTTATATTATAGTAAAACAAATTGTAAATAACTATCTTGAGAAAGAAATGACTTCCTTTTCACTTTGGGTCTCTCATGCTGCCCAGTACTGCAGGTCATCAGTTAAGTGCTTGGTTGCTAGTAGAAGGGCAGAAGGCCTCTTTTTCTGATCATGTGGGTTTTGAAAACAGCTTGTTAAATCCTGTTTCAGTGTTGTAGAAAGTCTTGTCACTATACCACTTTGAGCTCACCACAAACATTGTAAGTACAAATAGGACATTGCCCCTTAACTCTGCTACCACGGACATACTTGTATCTCTGAATATTGCCCCTTTTCTGTACTCCTGGTTTAAAGGTCCATAATTCCTTTTCCCTCTGCCTCCTGCTATTTAACCCAAGAGAAATCTCCCTTTAGGTTTTATTCTAACCTAAACAAATGTGAGAATGTTAAGAGAGAGTGAACTGAAGCCTTAAATTGAAGAATTTATGGAGAGTTTCTGAATTGCAGGAGGACTTGTTTTATGTCCGTTTTTCGGTTAAGTCTTCACATCCATCATCTAAAAGAAATCATTTGGTGATACTTGAAGAGTGCTTCAGAATGAATTTTTTCCTTCTAAAATGATCTGTATCAGCTCGCTCAGTTGCCTTTTTCCCCTCCAAGTCAAATCTAGGGACAAGCACAGTGCCTGTCCATAAGCTGCAGGCCCAGGCTTCAGCGAGCTTCTGCTGTCCAGCTCTAGAATTGCAATAAGTGCCTCCGGGTTTACGGCCACATGTTTCCCTCTATCTGTTGCAGCCCTTGTTGAATCATAGTCTTATTTGGGCGTGGGGTTAACATCTGAGTGCCATTCACTTGCTTGGAAGTTTTCTTTTTAAATTTCATTGCTGGGTACACAAAGGTTTCAGATTTATAAAACCAATCCCTCTGCACCTCATAAAAGATTGCTGATTTTAGAGTTTGCTGAGGAATACAACAACCATGTCAGTTAAACAACTTATGTATTTTATAAGTTCATCTAAAAAAAATTGCTGAAAGATGGTGAAAGTCAGGAATTGTCTTCCTATACAAACTCTGCATGCAAATTGAAATAATCCTCTTTTTCTCTTCAAATGGAGGTGGACAAAGCTATTAACTTTCTGTTGTCCTTATGTCCCTTCACCTATCCTTTTAAAATTTTTATTAGGCACTTTAATGTGTGGGTTGAAATCAATAGAGAACAAGCTATTAAAAAAAAAAATTGGTCGGCTGCAGTGCCTCATTAAATCTTAAAGCAGCTTGGCAAATTAGCACCTACCTCTAGGTGTTAGCTGGAGAGAAATAATGGTCTAGGGAAATAGACACTGTAATCTAAATAGAAAATATGGCCATTGGGCTGCTTTGGGTTTCTTTTGGCTGCTTTTGTTCACTGTTCACATTATTTTATTTTTTGCTTATATTAGAGGCGGGTGGGGAGTCTTAAGTTTTGGAAGGATCCCTTTCGAGGATGTATTATATTATATGAGGAGCTAGATATCAGAATAACTTGGGAGAAACAGGAAACAGGTGCAGAAACAGGTGAGTGGAAAATTGCTTATTCCTGCTCTGGATTAAGCGCCTAGGACGAAGAAGCAGTTTTCCTGAGTGCTGTGTGCCTTGGGTTCAAGAAGGAATGGGAGGCGGCCTGTTAATACGAACAACATGAGGAAGATTGTCGACTGAGAAGCTTAGACCAGCGGTAGGGCTGTGCAGGTAGAAAAATGATTTTCTCATGTGAATGAAGGAAAAATGCTGAATGAGTCTGATTCTGTGAGTATATTTGTGAAACTAGAAGATTTAGGAGGGAGAATTAGTTCTAAGATAGGGCTGGGGTCATAAAGAAGATGGTGCAAGAAGAGAAACTTACCCAGCTATCGGAAGAATTTGGCTTTGAATCAAAATTCCTTTACATACCATTTGTGTGCTTTGCTAAGTTTCAATGTGCAACCCATCAGTGTGTCAAATTTTATTACTAGTGAGCAAAAGAAATAAGCCAATTCCAATAATGCACCCTCCATTTGTTTCTGATTAAGAAATGTCAAGAATTGAAATCATATCTTTTGGGTCCTGGTGACCTAAAAGTAAAAGGCCTTTCGAAATGACAGGCAATAAACATTTTTTAGAGATCAATAAGAATAACTATTCCGGACACACTGATTCAGGCAGATGCCCTCAGGTTCCAATCAGATGTTTTAAGGAGAAAGGGAAGGGGAACAATTACGTCAATATAAGGAAGGCATTTCTATTGGTGCAGAGAATGTAGCATAATGATACTAATTCTAAACAGTGTTTTAAATTTTCAGTCCAGTAGTCATCAGTCCAGTGGTTACAATAACTGCTTTCTTATTGTCTTTGCAAACAGTTCTTTGGGACACAATGTTGCTTTAGGCGCACTCCAAAGGCTATTTTTCCCTGTTTTTAAACATTCCAAAGATTTGAGGCATAAAGCGTGCAAGGCAGTTCTGGCTCCATTTACATTATCGTTCACTGTTATGTGTAGAATGAGGGTTTTATAGCCTGTCATTTTGTCTCCACCCCAGCAACTCCTCAGGCTTTCCTAACCGAATCTGGGGCACAGAACCAAAGATTACATTTTGAACTTGTCTCTTATTCAGGAAGAATATTTTATGTTTACATTTGTTTTATAGCTTTAACCATATTTACAAAAGTTATTGAGATTTAAATCTGTATAATTAGTGTATAGCTTATATGGCATGTCCCATTTGGAGATTCCTAATTTTTGGTTCACTTTTTGGTTAAATGAATTACATTACGGACTTTTCCTTAGAAAGTTTTGTGACAGAGACTACATGTGGTTTTGCATGTGAACAATTTGGCCGAGCATAAGATTCTTGGCTCCTGACGTTTTTCTCTCAATGGTTTCATATGTATTGCTATTATCATCTAGTGTTTCATGAGGCAGACATGAGTGCTGAGGCCCAGCTAACTTTGTACTATTTGCATAATTTTGTTGACATATATAATGATTCTGTTTCATTTCTTAATTATAAACTTTATTGCACCGTGTAAATATTTTTTTTATATAGTTTAAGTAACAAAAGATGGGTATAGGACACGGGGAATAAACTAGAGTTCCAGAAAAATATGGAATCTATACCAATGAAAAGGAAAGACTGATGGAGACTGACGGTCGCACATAATAATCAGGCACAAGAAGGCCCAGCATTAAGTATCCCAAGAAGACAGATAAGCACACAGAACAGTTCCCTGTTTCCTGGGGGATAAATCTTCTGGATGATTCTATTGATTATAAGGTGATGATACAAAATGAGAAATAATGATACAAAACTGAGGCCAGATCCTTGACAAAGAAGAAAGGGACGTTTAGGTAGAAAGGGTGAATGCTAGCAATGGAGTTGGAGGTGGAAAAGGGCAGGGGGAGAGAAGGAATTGTATTTCTGCTGGTCCCTGAATCACATGCTCTACCTTGTCATCAAGTCTCTGCCAGATCAACTGAGGCAAAAGCTCTTGGGTGGAAGTTCTTATGCAATTAGTTATTAGAAAAGAGGGAGCACCCCATAGGGCTTCACTGAGAACTACTCTTTCTGGTAGATTTGGAAGCTTTAGGCAGTAAACTATATGACTCCTTATTATTCATCAAGTACAATTTGGAGACAGTTCAACATCTCATGGTACTTTTCTTTTTTCCTTTAGTTCAGAATGTTGCTAGATAAATCTAAGTGCAGCTTCAACTGGCAAATTCTTTCAATCTGCCAACTTATTAATTTTCTTATTTCAACTAAGAAACATTTTCTTCAGTTATGTCTTTGACTATTAGTTCTGTTCATTTTTTTCTGTCTTTTCACTCTTACCATCATCTCTCTCATTTTGTTCATTTATTT
Source organism: Rhinolophus ferrumequinum (assembly GCF_004115265.2). Lineage (NCBI taxonomy): Eukaryota > Metazoa > Chordata > Mammalia > Chiroptera > Rhinolophidae > Rhinolophus > Rhinolophus ferrumequinum. The sequence goes on from NC_046287.1 coordinate 94,869,080, forward strand.
GCCTTTTTCCTTGCATTATAGGAGAGCATCTTGACTTTTAATTCTAGTATCTGATTGAAATGTTATTAGAATCCTTTCTTATCTCAACTTGTTTCCTGCTTTTCTCACCCTGTTTCACATATACCTACAGAAGGTGCCAAAAAAATGTATACACCTTTTTAAGAAAGGAAAAAAGTCTATTAAAATTTAATACTCAACATATACCAATAACAAAAGATGAATACAAGTCATGTGTATACATTTTTCTTGGCATCCTTGATATATAAATATTATTTCTCTGTATAGATTTGCGTTCCTTTTTCATGGAATTTGATGTTTTTCACTGAGGACATATGATAAAATCCAAAGAAAATTGAATTTTTCTTTCCTTAATAAATTATTATCAGAAATGTATAATTCCACTGAATCTTCTAGTTCCTGTATTAATCAGGATAGGCTAAGCTATACTTGAAATAGCAAACAACTCCCCAACTTTCTGACACACAACAAAGTTTACTTCTCATTTCAGTGGCTTAATCCATACAGTTTATTTTTCATTCACACCAATTTCACTGCTGATAGGGTGTTTCTCTATGTAACACAGCAATGTAACGCCTCCATGTAACCACAGTAATCCTGTGGTTCCAGAGTCACAGCATCTACAACCTCCACTTGCTCTGTGGAGGGACAAGAGTAGCCCATAGAGAAGTCAGACCTGCCCTAGTGTCACTTCGCTCACAGCCTCATTGGCCAGAACCAGGCCCATGTCCCTGCTTGACAGCAGGGTCAGGTGGGAAATGGCTCTACCTATGTGCCCAGGAAGAAAAAGGGAAGAACTGAGTATTGGTGACATCACGAATAATGTCAACCACAGCGGTAACAAAAAGACTGCATTCAAATAAGTTTGGAAAACACTGGGTTGACCAAAAGTCTACATGTCTCTTCATGTTATGAATTCTCAGTGCCTTTTCTCTGCTGGCATTGTGGAGAATGACCAAAACAGAGAATGCGGCCATCTGTTTTTCCTGTAGTTATATCAATATTCCTCGTTTGGTGACCACAGCTCTGCGGAGCACACTTGGGAGATGCTGTTCTCACTCTGAGGTGTTCCCTGCAGTGTCCAGGATTTGGGTACCTAAGGTGGGTAAGACAGGCAGTATTTTCCCCTAAAGATGTTGATCTCCATTGAGGTGTGCCTTAGGTTAAATAGGCACTACGTAATGCCCAAAGTAGGGGTGCCATCTTATACATTGCCAAGTGTCAAACAGGTGCTCTGCGCTTCCCAGTGTAGTACAAGAGAATTAGCTTCAAAACACTGACCCTACTCTTTTTGTATCCTTCATGACTTGGTATCTGTTTTAGTCCAGATATTCTTTGCTCCCTTCATAACACCTGGAGGAACTGGACTTCAATTCATTTCTACTGATTTGTTACTTTGACCAGGTGTAGTTTTTAAGCAAGGAGTTTCAGGCACCCAGAACAGTCTGCAAGGATGGTGTGAACAGAAGAGTGGAGAGTAGCGTGGGAAGTTACGTACAGGGGGACATGCATTTTCTTTGAAATGAAAGCCATCCAAGGCTTGCCTTGGAAGTTGCTATGGACTGAATTGTATGCTCCCAAAATTCATATGTTGAAGTCCTAACTCTTAATCTGATATAGTTGGAGGGTCCTTTAGGAGGTAAATCAGGTTAAATAAGGTCAGGGGAGGGGGCTGCTCCAAAAGGATTGTTATCGAACAGAAAGAGATCATCCACCCGTGCTAGTAGATCCAAACACTAAACACTGAGCATTGCAATGGAGAAAGAGTGATTATTTTATTATAAATGGTGCCACCTGGGAGAACAGGAAGCTATTGCTCAAAGCCCCAACTCCCTGATGGCCCGTACAGCACATATTGCATGGGGCAAAACCACAAGACACCAGGGGTTGTTGTTTGGGGTCATGCTGGAAGCTGATTAGTTGGAAGTGAGGTAAGGGTAATGAATCATTTCTTCAGGTCTTCAGGACATCTCTGAAGTCTGCTCTGGCATCCCTCCGTCTGGTTTCATGGAAAAGTAGCCAGGGGATCATTCCACCCCAGGCCTCAGGTGCTGAAACACACCTTAGGCCAAGATGTTGTTTTTAGCTGCCAGAGGTTCAGATAGTACGGCCTTCAGTTAGATCCAGGCTACTGTCCTCTGCTGCCTCAGGGGTTGCTGATTACCTGGGGGAAAGAGTGGGTCTCTGAGGGGTGGAGAGAGAGAGAGAGAGAGAGAGAGAGAGAGAGAGAGAGAGAGAGAGAGAATGATTTCTAGAGCTAGGATTTAAAACTAAATTTAATCAAAGTCATAAGTACCCTTGAATAGCCTTATAAACAGAGCTCTCTCTCTCTCTGTCTCTGTCTCTCTCTCTCTCTCTCTCTCTCTCTCTCTCTCTCTCTCTCTCTCTCTCTCCTTCTCTTAGCTGTTCAGTCGAAAGGCCTTGTGAGAACTACAGTGAAAGGCAGCTCTCACAAGCCAGGAACAGGAAGAGGGGCCTCCTCAGAAACCGTTTCCTGCTGGACCTTCATCTGGGACTTCTAGCTTCCAGAAGAGAGAGAAATAAATCTCTATTGTTTAAGCCACCCATGTCTGTGACATGTTGTGGCAGCCCAAGCAGACTAATAAAGAGGTCAAACCTGTTTTACTCTAGCCCCAAAGCTGGAAAATGTGGTTCTGTGGCACTGTCCGAGGTGACATCGCTCAGCCTCCAAAGACTGGATTATGTGCCATTCAGTGGCCCTGGCTTCTTCCAAGTCCTTCCCAGAGGACTGAGCCCTCATTCCCTGAGCTCAAGTCCAGTCAGATTCAGTTTCGTCCACACCATGAAATGGCCTCCATCCCCACCATTTCAACAGCAGGGGACAGTGGTGCTGGATCTGGTGCTGGGGCTGCCGGCGGAGGTAATGCACAGTCAGTTAGGCCACAGTGAAGAAAGACTGGGAAGAAAAGCATGTCATTAAAGTTGGGAATAGAATCAGAACACTGTAATAAAGCACATGAGATATTCAGAGTGCCTGCATGGCTGAGCTTATACTTTATCACAGAAATTGTCAACACTGATTACAGATGTTGAAGAATTTTGAAGCCTAGAAGGAAAAATTGATAAAAGTTTTATTCAATTATATAAATAATACTGCAAACCATCATTTATGTGGTTACTTGGCATTTATTCTTTTTTGCCGTGTAGCAAAATAAATATTATGCATCTTATTAAATTGGTGTCAAATTAGCTGTGTAAGCTGCCTTTGATTCAACTTCACAGTTAGAGTCTCATGGTTCACAATTTTAAAAATTGGAGTTAACGTTGCTGTGTATTATTCATTTTGCCACTGACTCACAGAGTTCTGTCTTCCAAGTTTTGCAGTCACAGCATTTGTTTTGTCTTCCCAGATATACCAGAAGCAAACTAAAGAAAAGTTAAATCCTTCTTTTGTATCTCCACCAAATACCTAGCAGACTCTCAATATATATATTGAATAAACAAAATGACATGCAACAAAATTTAATTTTATCATTGGTACTTATTTTATATTATTAATATGATTTTAAAATTCATATTAAATGTCAAAATAGAAAAAAAAATTAATAGAAATTTTTTTTTTAATCAAAGCATCAAAAGGGACTTCAGATGCTATTCTATCTAGTATTAATACATGGATTCTGGATTGGATTGTACTTTTAAGCCAATCAGTGGATTAATCTAAAAAGTAAATAATTTAGAAATATTATTTTCAGTGCGTCTAATGTCTTACCAGAACAATAGACTTGGCAATTTTCAAATAGATCAATCACCAGCCATTGACTATGAATATTATATTTAAATCTTTTTTTTATGCCTTTATCAATTCTTTTGGTATTCCTATATCACTATACCCTAATGCTTTCAGGAAACTTTGTGTTGAACTCACTTGCAGTATTATGTATTGCCTTTAATGACATATTTTCATGATATAACATATATCTCAGTGAAATTCCTTTGTCCTTAAGGACAAAGGTTGTGTCTGTTCTTGTAACCTGGTAAATATTTGGTTCTTATGACTTGGGATATTATCTGCTAACTTCCAGGAGTTCACTGTTGTTGGCAGTATGCTGGCAGGTGCAAGACCATCTCAGGTGTTTTAAGTTGGTGACCAGTCTCACTTCATTTCTATGACATCTTTCATTCAAAAACATTAAGGGAAGGGAACTAAGAAACAGAATATACTTAATTTTGAAAAATTATCCATGTAACTTGTGGTAAAATGTTTGTTACTTTGAAATATATTCACATTGAAATAGATGTGATATATCTGATGTATATGTTTTATATATGTATACATATGTACAAATTTAGATAAATAATCATGGACTTAATATCTGTACAATTTCAATTCATGATATCTAATTTCTCATATATTTTGCCTTCTTTGAGTGAGCATTTCAATGAAATGTCAAGCTTTTCTGTCCATTTTCATAAGTCTATATTTTCGGTTGTATTTAAATTCCAAGTTTTGGTTCTATTTTAGATATTCTACTTCTTGTGCCCCCATTACAGTCTTCAGCCCAAATGTCTTTACCGGCTGCTCTTATTGCCCACATCCAAGTGCAAAGGTCATCTCCTCAACGAATCGAGTTGTGAACGCTCATCCTAAAAAGCAAAACTTATCCTGATTCAAGTCACTCTATCACATGGGTCTGTGTTATTTTCTTTATTCAATATATGTATAAGGAATGACCTTATTAATTTCTCTGTTTAATCTATATGTCCCTCTCCCCAGAGGCCCACACACCGAAATGCAAAGCTCCACGCAAGACAGGTCCTTGTCTTTCAGGTTCCAAGGCTGAAGCTGAGAGCCTGGAGTGGTTACTGCCTATTAACACCGTACACCTTAAATAAGTGTTTGCTCTCCAAATGTCAGTGAATCTGAATGGAAATGTTGGAATTCATGGTGAAGAATGGGTTATCGTAAATAATAAACCAACCCCAGAGTAGGGGAAGCCTCCACAAAATGCTATTAAAATAAATGAGGGCCTGAGGGGCTTCTGTAGGTGGCAGCTGCTCTCATTTCAGAATAGGCCTAGTTCCTCCTTCAGCTAAAAGCCCTAAGTACAATTTCTCCCCCCTAACTCATTCCTTCTACAATCCTGTTAGACTGAGTTACTTGCTTCCGCCCAGTCCAGCTACATTTCTTTCATGGCTGGGCTGACTGCCAGTGGCCCCGATAAAGGTAGAAACTTGAGTGGAATATTTTGATCTAGATAGCTTTAACCTTCCAGCAGCTCGATCTTCCGGAATACTGACAGGCGGTGCTTGAAGTGAGGGGGGGAGGGGCATTTCCTTATCCTGATAGTGGATTTGAAATGGAGCTGGGGCACATCCTTAAACATTCTGGGGAGGAGTGGTTTTCTTGGAATCCTGGGAACAGTGGAGCTTCTTTCACTCTGCCCTTCACCCTTCAGCTGCTCAGTGATAAATGCACTTTTATTATTCACTCTTGAATTATTTTCAGTTGGAAGTGACTTCCAGGATTCTCTGGGCAATGATGACAGAAAGATAATTTTACTCAGTCTTTCACCGAATTCCTCTGACTTCAGCTAAAATAAAGATCATTTGAAGTCATCCAGTTGGTTTAATAACACTAGGGTTCCTGAGAGAGTACATAAGAAGTATGAATGGTGAAACTCAAGGACTGTAATTTCTGCAAGTGGTCAGGTCAGTTGAAGGAAGGGTCTCTCTGGGCCCCTGTCCTAGCACCCTGCATGAAGTTTGGAGGAGGCAAGCCAGTGCAGGTGGTGGGGGAGGGGAAGGACAGGACAACAGAGAGCATGTGAACTTGGTTGCTGCTGCATAAAGAATATCTTCAATGCTGAGTCCTTTATTTGGCGATTCAGCCTCTCTTTATCTTTCTGATATATTAGAACCAAAAGTTTTAAAAGAAATGCACTATGAGCACTACAGATTCTATGCAGTAGGGACTAGAGAAAACTCAACCACTTCTTTCCCAGCATGTTTTTTAGGAGTGGCTAGTTTATGATTTCAGGCTTTGCTATGGTCTGTTTCATACATTTACATTTGGTCAAGGCTTCAAGGTCCTATTCTGTATGGGACAAAGGGCTAATTTGAGTTTTTTGCTATTCAAGAAAGTTTTTTTTCCTTACAAAATTGCCTTGTATCTCTCCTTCTCACAAATGCTAGCCATCCAGATATTGTTGAAATCCTTTTTAGAGAACTGACCTTTCTAGGTTATTAAACTCTTTGAGCTCCTGAAAAAATAGATTACTTTAGATGAGGTCCAAAGGGCTGATGGACATCTTACACTGACTGTAATTCCCACAACCAGTGATTTTTATAGGAGCTTTTCACAGGTTCCATTGTTTGAATGAATGACTAAAGGTGGGGGGAGATTGGACTCATTTGGTTGTTTACCCTCATGAATATTAATTCCCCAAACTAAAGACCTAAAGAACAATTATGAGATAAAAAACTCCATTCCCCTGCTTCCAGGGAAGAATTCATTCAGATACCTCAAGATATAAAATTGACTGCACTTAACAATCTCCATAAGAAATGCTGCCATTTCCTGTAATAATAGACCCAGTGTCTGATCAGTCCTTACAGACAGGTGATTTTTCATGAACTCTAACTTAAATAATTCCAAAACTAAGTTAAAAATGTCATGGTCTGTTTTGTTCGCCCATTTCTCCTCAATTTCTTGAGAGGATGATTGCCATTTAGTAGGCACTAACTAAATATTTTTGAATAGATGAATAAATAATTAACATTAATTTATACAACAAAGAAAGTGACATAGTCATTCAAGTTGTCAAGTATTATTGAGAACTTATTCTGTGCATAGTACTGTTGAGGAACTGTGTGGATTTTGAAGATGTAAAAGGGAAAAGAATCTGTTAACCCTAAGTTTTGACTATTTCTCACAATTTAGTAAGTGCATGTAAATATACAAAAGTCACCACAATCCTAAATAAGTCCCAACTGGTGCTATTGCTATAAGCCACTGTATAAGTACATTGGATGAAAAGAAGACATGTATGTGTATTAGGATAAATAAGATTATGAGTAGTTCTGAATTACTGGTAGGACATGGCGATTGAAGGTCTTTCTAGATAGAGGTGGTGTCCAAGTGAAGGTATGGAAGCAGGACAATGCAGGATGAAATCCAGAACAGTTGAGGAGTCGCGTGTGCTTTTGGGGTTTTGTATGTCTGTGTATGTGTGTCTGCTGATGGTGATGGAGATGGAAGGAGCAGGTAGGAACACACTGGAAAGTTTTGCTGGGACCGCAATAGACGGCCCTCAGAGAGTTCAGAATAGGAAATGATCATTTACATAACAAAATATCCCGTTGTAGGCAGCATGAAATCTGTAATTTTTGTCCATTTTGTCTGCTATTCTTTGGGTGGCCCCTGGAATAGTTCCTGGAACATAGTAGGTGCTAGATAAATATTTGATGAGTGAATATGAAATGCTATTATGCTGAGGATGGAAAATGTAGGTCATGACTTTGTGGAACTGCTCACCTCTTATTGCTTAAATTTTCTCTGCCAAAGAGACAAAATTTAAACTAGGAAAGGTAGAACAATTATCAATAAATGGCATTGAAGACCAAGGCAGTAACATAACATCCAGCCTCTTAGAATATTTTCAATATTTTGGACAAATGAAACATGATATTAAGGGAGAGCAGAGTTTTACAACTCTAAAATATGTCTCTTTGGGATATTGATTATTTAAGTTGGTTATTTTTAAGAAACAAAAGACTCAGGAAGAAACTTTGACCTTCCCCTTACATGCCTAAATGAATTTAGATAGCGGACCTGCTGCAGGAAGGGACATATCATCATAGATAACTATAGCTTAATATGAACTAAGTGTGGCAGACAGGGAGGAAGCTAGCATGGCTGTTTTGATCAAAGTCCTCTCTGCGTCCCATGGTGAAAGAGGGCCCAGCAACATTTGTTTGCCAAACATTTGATTTTCCATCTGCATGTGAATTGCCTTCCTCGCCTTTGAAGTCCCAAACCATAACCTCCAATTCTCCTTAACTCAAGATGGCATATAACTCTCAACTGCCAAATTTATCCTGTGGTTCCCTGTTCTTATGGAGTCCCCATATGTACATATGTAATAAATTTGGTTATTTTCTCCTATTAATCTGTCTCATGTCAATTTGATTATTAGACAAGCCAGAAGAACTATGAGGGAAAGGAGGGGAAATTCTCTCCTATCCCACAATATATTAGGGGACTGAAATAATTTCAAATATAATTCCAAAACCATGATCACTAATTTTTTTGAGAGCTTCTAGAGAATAATAAAGGTGACAGGAAAATGTGCTGGCATTTGCCCAATTCTTAAAAGCAAGTTCTACAGCAAATAACTAAGTTTTGGTTCCTGGCTAAGTTCTAATTCTAGATTATTATTAAGTGGTTTATTTGTAAGTGCTTGAGTTGCTAATTGTAGTAGTTAACCTGTAACACGCCTACCTGGAAGGTGGCTGGAGAAAGAAGCTATGGATGAAAGATGGATCACTTATGGCTCACTTATGTTCTAGTTGGAGACTTGAAGAACAACAAAGCAGTAACATCAACATGCTATATAGTCATTGGAGATGGGCTACGCCATCTAGTCTCCTGGTAATGAATCAGTAAGACAGTAATCGGATTGCAAGAGGGCCAGGTTCTGCAAACATTGATTATAGTAAAAACAATGGATAAACTCTAGTTGGAAATTGCTACTGAAACTGTAGACAAATGCATAGATACATAGTACCTTCTGAATTACATAGAGTTCTGAATTACTGGTAGGACATGGCGGTTGAAGGTCTTTCTAGATAGAGGTGATGCCCAAGCGAAGGTATGGAAGCAGGACAGGACAATGCAGGATGAAATCCAGAACAGTCGAGGAGTCTCGTGTGCTTTTGGGGTTTTGTATGTCTGTGTATGTGTGTCTGCTGGTGGTGATGGAGATGGAAGCAGCATAATCTACTGTCAGACTAATTTAAATTATTTCCTAACTTAGCTTCAAATGTGCAACCCTGTCTTGGCCTCAAAAATTCCCACCTTATAGGGTTATTTTGAGGTTAAAATAAGTTGATGCTTGGAAACTTCTGAGAAAAATGCCTAACAGAGAGCAAAGACTTAATTATTGTTAATTATCATAAGTAGTACCATAAACATTAAACATCTTTCAAACAGCACATTTATAAAATTCTTATTTATAATTGGAAAGTGATAAACATCTTACTTTTCATGAATTAAAAGATGGGCATAAGCAACAATGAAAACAGTTGTTGATATCTGTAATTCATTCACGTACTCAGGCAACAAGCATTTATCGAGCACCTTCTATCTGCTAGAACTTCCTTACTAGCACAGTTGGGATGGAAAGACAATCAAGACAACACATTTATTCTTAAGAAGCTGACTCTAGTATGGGATCTGATAATTATAGCATCTATAAGACCTAAAATTCTTCATTGCACATATTTGATTTATAATTGTCTCTGTTAGATCGTAAGCTCCTTCAGGGCCAAACTATTTCATTTCCCTCTTTCTGTCTCTGACACCGAGAACACAGCCTGCCACCTCATGTACACTCAGTGTATGAATGATGACTTCACATAACACTCCAGCTATAAATACCTTGAAATACGGAGCATGATACAACAAACGTTCTTTTAAATGTATTGCCAAGCTTACAATAGAAAAATGAAATTCTCCATCTGCCAACCTCGAAGATGGATTGGAAACCAGAGCTGTAAGCTCATGCTTTGACACTGAAGCTACACTAGTCTCAGAAACAAAGGATTTGGGTTTTAATGCTAAGAGTCACAGGAGTGAACTATTAAAGAACGTATTTCATAAAGAAGAAAATTAAATCCAGACAGATGATTGCTATGCAAGAAACAATCATGAGCCAAGAAGTATGTAAAGTTGGGTCAATGCAATTAAGCATTGATTGAATTAAATACTATCTATAATGATGAACTGGGGGGACAAAGGATCAAGGAGATTAAAATATTGACATAAATAGTGTGTAAGTTGGAGGGAAAGGTGAGTTTTGGAGGAAGAGAGAGAGATAATGGTCAAATTTAGGCTTTGTTAGCTCAGGCATACAAACAATTTAAAGGTAACTAATAAATAGATTATATAACTTCTAAGCCAGTAGAGAGTAAAAACAAACACAAAAATATATCAAATTGGGCTCCAGCTCAATAATTGATAGAAAGCAGGAAAGAAGGAAAAAAGAGAAAGATATTGTAAATTGAAAGCACTAAATAAGGTGGTAGAAATTAGTATTAATCACAATTTTAAAATAAAATAAGTGCATATAGCTTAAATTTACAATAAGAAATAGAGATTTTACAGATTGGATATCAAAAATCTAGGATACGGTATTTAAAGACATGTAAGAAAAGGGCTCAGAAAAGTTGGGAAAAAGTGGAAAAAGATATACCAAGCAAATACCAAATAAAAAGGAAATTGATATATCTATATTAATATCAGAAAAAAAAACCCACATGCTAAGACTTAAATGTATGTAAAATGTTATGAGTTCAATTATAATCATAAGTCTTATGTAAGTTATATTTGCAGTATAAGTATATATACACTGGTGAGAAATTACCATTTTTTTCAGAGCAAAAATCTTAGAAAATTTGCATGATTTAAACTCTGAGTATGAATTATAGTCAAATATGCTAATACAAATCGTAGATAACACACAGTGATAAAACTTTTATTATGTGTGAGCCTCTGTATACAGGCATTTTATAATCTAAACTTTAAACAAAGAGAGATAGTTACTTTTGTAACTTCTGTCTTAAAGATAAAGAAACTGAGGCTATGGAAATTAAGAGTGAGATTTGCTCTACGACATGAACCACCTGGGACTCACATCTGTGCCTGTCTGACTCCATAATAGTGGTTTTAACCATGTTGCTCTGTGGCCTTGGTTTGCACAGAAGTGTCTTGATGGATATGCGAAGACATGAGGGCAGCTCAAAGTGGAAGACAGAATACATACACCAAGCGCTGTGACTGAATGTTCACCGGTGAGTCATCCCAGCCATGTGGACGGACCTGAGAGAGAAGGACCTTGCCTCTTTTAAAGTTCGTCATTTGGGCTGGGCCCCAGAGGCCAGACAGCCTCTGGGCCCAAACTCAGACAGCTGGGCCCCAGAGGCCACGGGTATCTCCAGGGGTGGAAGGTCCTCAGTGTGAGCAGTGAATTCGCACTCTGAAACACCCTGCTATTCCTAGGGCCACCACAAGTAATTGTCCCCTGTGTGAGGGTCACTAGACAAGGGACCCATTACCAGAGCACAGGGCTTCATCGTCCCCAAGAGGATGGCATGGCTTTGCTAACCTCATACAAAGAGGCCAACTTGAGCTGATGGCATTTCTGGCTGTTTCTTTTAATCCTAAGTGCCCATGCACTACACGTCTTGGAATCCTAGTTTTTCCCACACATAGAATTTTTAGGGGGCTATAAAGGCTGTTTCGAAGATGTGTCTCAGCAGAATGCCTAGGAAAGTCTGCTTCAGTTATAGCATCTTTAAAACGGTTGTCTTCTGATTGGCATAAATCCTTTCAGGCTCTTCTGGATTTCCCAGTGCAAATATGGAACATGCTTGAAATTGTGGGTGCCTCAGACAACAGGGAGTGCTGCCGAATTCATCTTCACCATACGTCATGCAACGGGGAGGGATCGTTACATGCTCGTGCATCTGGCCTTCTCTCCTGACCCTATTTTTCAGGCAGAAATCTAATATGAGCCACCCCACTGACACTTGTGTGCTCATTCAGCATTTCAATGTCTAACTTTAAGGTTGTCTAGTTGTTCCTGAGTCGAAATGTAGCACTGGTCTCTCTCACTCTACTTCACTTGGTCCAACAATGTGTTTTATTTATCTGGATTTGTCTTCAAAATTTATTTGACTTGGGAGGTCAGGAAGGATAATGTCATTCACTAATTCATTAAATATATCCTGGGCAACTATTATATGTCTGGAACTTTTCTTGGTTCTGAGGATACGATCGCAAACCTAGCAGTCAAGTTCTTACTGAGATTACCTTTAAGGTACAGACAGTGAACAAGTGAACATGTAAATATAGGCTACATGAGGTGGTGAAAAAAGCTGTGTGGGAAAATAAAGTGAATGGGGAGCTCTGGGTGGAGAATGTTATTTTATGTTGAATATTCAGGGAAGGTCTTTCTGATATTTGGGAGAGAGAGAGAGAGAGAGAGAGAGAGAGAGAGAGAAATGAAGAGTGGGAGACGGGAGGGAAGAGGTGGGGATATTTAAGTAAGAGAATAAAAATAAAACTCTAATGCATATATGAAGAGAAAAATAATCTTAAGTGTCAGTGGCCATCAGTTTTTGAACTATTGATTGTTGCTGGTTATACTCAATTTGAAATTTGTATAAAGTATGATTTCTGCTTTGCTCAAATCAGGATGATATAGCTGAATACCAAAACATTTTCTGTCTTTTCTCTTTGACTTTTTGATAATATTTTTATTCCTGTACACTTAGGAAAACTATTGGAATAAAAAGTAAAATATGTGTGCCCCAAGAAGGTTGTTAGTAAATTATGATGATGCTTTCTTTGAACTTGAACTGCACTCTAACAGAATTGTCCTTGGTGGCAGAACACTTTTCTCCACATGTTACTATATTCTCAAAATATTTTCTTTTAATTAGTTTAAGTCAATGCATTGATTTGCGCGTTTTGAATGTTTAACTGTTTTATATTAAATACGAATGCAGGTAGAAGGTTAATGAGAAGGGCAGTAGTGGAGATCCAGCCATCTAGTGTTCTGCTGAGAAAGAAAATTTAAATCAAGAAACATTCAATTAGATTTCAAGATGGCTTGTCAAAAAACATGCTGTCAATAAACTCTGGAAATGCAAACAACAGACTGTTGGAGCCAAGAGGAAAGAGATAAGGTCAGCAAAATTGCTGACTGTGCTAAAAAGAGCCAAAGGGATTAAAGAGAATAAAAGCTTTTTCAAATGTATTGAAAGAAGAGATAGAGCACCAGAAAGTCAGACTGCAAATGAATAGGGAGGGAGAAATCCATGTTAGCTAAAGTGGCTCAAGACAGAACTGCTTTTAAAAATCTGTGTCTGACAAGGCAAACACACTTTGGGCAATTGGGACATAATGAAGACCTGGTTTATTAGAAAATGATGTAGGCAGCTGACGGTATTTCTGCATACTAATGGGCAGAACTTAGAATCCTCAAACATGCCTGCTGCTACCTGTCCTAAAATGTCTGTAAAGTAATTTGCCATCTAAGCTACTACCTTTATCCAGGACCTGATTCTGCTTTCAGCCCCTGAACACCTCCATGAAATTAAAAATCAAGTAGAATGTATGAAGTCTCAAAAGACTGATAAAAATACCAGGATACCAAGGCCATAAAAATTCCAGGATACCAAGTTTTAACCCTGCTCTTGCCATTGACTTTCTAAATGTCACTGTAGCTTCTATCTACATCTGTTTTCTGATCTATCCTGTGAACAATCTATGGCTCAGGAGAGTTTAGAGTTTAGCATGTGCCATAAAAGTAATGTGTTTGTTAAATATACAATGAGGAAGGAGAATAGATTTAAGCCAGTAAGAATTAAGTTACTAAGTTCAGTCAACCCACAGAGGCCACGTGGGTACGTGGCGAAGTGCACAGTCTATGGAGACAACTGCCTTGGTTGGAATCCCTCTCTTACTGTTTACTGGCTGTGTGACCAAGGGCTAATATCTTGAGTGTTCTGGGCCTCATTTTCCTCATTTTTAAAATTCGGTTTATCTATGATTAGGATTAAAATAATATAGTACACGTAGTTCTCAGTAAGTCAGCAATTATTATCACAGAAACATCTTCCTAGAATCAAAAAGAGAATGCTAAATATAATTCCAAGGCCACATTTGTGTAACTGAGAAGAAAGTGAGCTTATAAGAGTTGGCCTTAAAACATATTTTAAGAATATAGTAAATATAAATAGAAGTTCAATCAATGTAATTTAAACAATGAGTATTACATAGCCTTGCATATGTCTACTTACCTCAAAGGTAAAGATTAAGCATTGCACTTCCCTTTATAATTCAGAAGGAGCTAGGAAAAGCAATGAGACTAAAAAAAATAAAATAAATAAAATAAAAAATCATAGTTATGTTTGGCAACCATAAGATGGACCATGAACTCATAAAGCTCATAGAGATCTTGAGAAGTCATCTAGTTGGGCACTGATGTAATCTGTGTTGAAGGCATCAAATGCTCTGTATTTGTCTTTCCCTCACGAGTATACTAAGGAAGATAGTACTGGACACTTTCCATAATGATCCATTTACTTGCTGCAAGCACCCAGGGTTGGGGCAGATCAGGGCTCTGAACCCAGGTCCTCTCCTCTCAGTTAGTTACCGCTCATACTCTCTGTGGTTGGGAACCCATTTAAAAGATACAAGAAAGAGTTTCTTGTTATCGGGAACAGGAGCCATTGCTGGACCCAGAATTTGAAGGGCTCACCTGAGAGGTCTGGGGACCAGCAAAACTTCAGCAGAATGTAATGGGCTAGTTTACGTAAATCAGACCAATTATGAAGCTTGTAACCACTTTCCAGACTCTGAGAGAGGGCCTGGTCATATGAAGGGTAGTAAGATACAATTTCTGTCCCAGAGGAACCCCAAATTAGGAATAATATTGTGTCAGAAGTGGGACCAAAAGTATTCATTCATTAATTCATTCATTCAACATGTATTTATTGAAGTTCCTCTATGTGCCAGGCACAGCATTACGCACCAGAAAGAGAAACAAAACAGACATCAGTTCCTTGACTTTATGAAGTTTGCTTTCCATTGGGAAGGAAGGAAACCAGGTGATGAACAATAACATACCTGTCTGAATGGTATCTGTGGAGTTTTAACTTATGGAGGTAAATGAGTGACGACGTGGAGAGGCTAGTGTCATCAGAAGATTTTTATTACTCACATTTCCCGAGACGAAGGGGCACAGCCATTCAGTCAGGACCACATGGGGAAGCACCAGTGTCAGTCAGGTGGGAGAGGAGAGTGAGGAGAAAGCCCTGCAGAGTCTTCACTGTGTTTTGTGGGGGAACAGCAAGGCAGAGCAGGGAAAGCAGCTTAGTAATGGTGAGTTTGAAGAAATCTAGCAGGGTTTGGGGTACAGGGGCTTTTCCTAGTTGTCTGGTACCTGGCTCTCGGCTGATTTAGGGCACAGGAATATTGGCTAGGCATGGAGAGTCAGGTAAAGGAGATGTTTGGGGGTGTGCTCTGGATGGATTAGTTTGCACATGAGAGACATGCTCCACTCCCGCTCCGGTGAGCACTTTGTGATCTCTAGGGATTAGCGAAAGCTGGAAAGGGCAGTCTCTCCAGTCAGTGAGGCCACAAATACCAGATCACCAAGAATAAAGAAAACAAGAAAATATACTTAATATAATTGGCCCTGTGATGAATAAATGCCAAATAGACAAATATAGAATCTAATAAAAACAGAACAAAGATAAATAAGCAATGTTATCTAATGTGTTATAAGGTGATAAATAGCATAGAAGAAAAAAAAATACAGCTAGGCTTGGGACTTAGGAAGTGCTGGTGGGTGGCATATGAATAGACTGCGTCTTAAATGGTATGGTCAGGGTAACTCTCATTGAGAAGGTGAGATTTCAGGAAAGACCTGAACCAAGACTTGCCCCCATATGGACATTCTAATATTTTAGGAGTCTAGCAAGTTACAGAAACTTAGCACATCAATTACATAACACATTTTTTCATTCGTTTAGTTGGTTGGTCAATCAGTCAGTTAGGTATTAAATAACTATTTGCAAGCACCTTCTAAGAACAGGGGCTAAATAGATACTGGGGGTGCAATGGTGAACAAAAAGACAGATTCTACCATCACGTAGCTTATCATCTAGTTGGGGAGACTGATATTGACCTAATGAACACACGAATAAATGTTTAATGCACCTGGAAAATAGCTATCCAGTGTTAAGACAGCCTTTAGTAAGGAGGTTCGATCTAGTGAGGGAACACAGGGGAGGCTTCATTGAGATCTGAAGGCTAACTCAGTGTTGACTAGACAAACACGAGCGAGATTATCCAGGCATAAGAAGCAGCATGTGCAACATTCCTGGGATGAAAGACACTTGAGAAGTAAGACGCAGATGGAGAGAGCAGGGTGCACCATGGGGCAGATAAGGCTGAAGGTAGGGGAGGGTGGGGGTCAGGCAGGCCCTTTTAGGCTATGTTAAGCAGTTATTCATTTCCCAGAATGCAATGGACAGTGAAGGAAGAACTATAAACTGAGGTATCACATGACCTCATTTGGCTTTGAGAATGATGTTGGTAAAACAGTGAGATGTCGTCAGGAGTCGATGTGAGAAATGGTAATACTTTGGATCAGAAGGGTTGTAGTGCAGATAGAGGCATGGTCTTGGTGATGGATAGGATATAGGAATGAGAAACAATGAGTCATCAAGGGTGACTTCTGGGTCTCGGGTTTGTGCTTGTGGTGGGATGGTGGTGCCATTCACCGAGACAGGGAACACTGGAAAAGGTCTTATGGGAAAGATCATGAAATTAATTTTGGACATAATATGGTTGAGATTCTTTTGAAACATGTATGTAGAGAGGTCAAGTGGGCAGTTGGTTGTATGAATCTGACCTTCTGAGGAGGGATGTAGTAACTAAGAGAGTTGTGTGTGTGTGTGTGTGTGTGTGTGTGTGTGTGTGTTATACACTATGCCAGGACTTGGGCCAAATTTCCAGAACATAGAATGAGAAGGACAATCCAAAGCCTGAAGCACCTCACACTTTCCATGAGTAGAGGAGGATGAACCTGCAAAAGAAATAGGTGCCTGGTGTTCTTCAGACTACAGACCTTTTAGTCAGCCCAGGAGGAAACATGGATACATGAAGAGTGTTCACTAGGTAAATGGATTAGACCTGATTAACTCCTTTTCCAGATTAAAACTCTAAGCCTGCCCCGGCCCCACAGGAAACCGAACTGAATCCTAGGCTTACTGTGCACCCCCTGAAAGACCCCATTGTTTGTCTATGAGACCTTTAAAAGACCCGTGTCTACTTAGGCAGACAGAGGCAAAGCCTGTGGGCTGGGGAATGAACCCTCTTTTCTCTCATGTGTGGTCATTTCCAAATAAAAGAAATGAGGAAAGTCTTCTCTGAAGTAATTATGTGCCCCTTGAATATCCTCCACGTCTTGACCCAGGAAGACAATCATTATTTGTCTCTCTGCTTCCTGCTGGGGGGCAGTATAGGTTGAACATTGTAACAATTAAAGCACAGATTTTGTAGGCAGTCAAGACCTGGCTAAAATCCCAAGTCTGTAATTAATTTAACGACATGAAGCCTGGATTTCCTCATTGATGAGATAGAAGTGATCATGCCCACCTATTAGGTTTATTATGAGGATTAAAGAAGACAATATGGGTTGTAGTGGAAGAAAAATTTCCTTTCTACCTTCTAGGCTCTGTGACTGGTCTAAGACTTAAATTGACATACCCTGTTTCCCCGAAAATAAGACCTAGCTGGACAATCAGCTCTAATGCGTTTTTTGGAGCAAAAATTAATATAAGACCTGGTATTATATTATATTATATCATATTATGTCATATTATATTATATGATATAAGACCCGGTCTTATATTATAGTAAAATAAGACAGGGTCTTACATTATTTTTTGCTCCAAAAGATGCATTAGAGCTGATTGTCCGGCTAGGTCTTATTTTCAGGGAAACAGGGTAAGACAGATAAACATGAGGAAAAAAACCACAAATTGAATTATGTATGTATACATGGAAGTTTCACAAAGATATGAGACTCAAAAGCAGCCCAGATAATTGAGACTTCTATACTATCCAGAGTTAAGGAAAGAGATGGAGGTTTGGGGCTTCTAGGCAGGTAAGGGAGGCAATTTGAGGAAAGGTGAAAGGAGAAAATGATAAACAAAGGTTGCCTGGTTATGCAGATAAATCAAGAAGAAAAATATCTCTGGTAGTTGCTTGTTTTCTGGAACAGATACACTTTCTAATGGAAATTTCCTTTACAAATGTAAATTTCCCCGCAAATTGGGGAAACTTATACTTTCTTTAGGCATTTAAATAGGTAAAGAGCTTTTCCTGAGTATGATGGGTTGGTCTTTATTGCCTTCAGCTCAAAATAATAGACATGCCAAAGCTCCGTATTTTACGGTGGCCAGTTCTGAATCCCTTCTGGGTAAAGTGCCTCAGTACAGTGCTGAAACATGGTATGTGGTTAACAAATGAAAATCAGGAGTTTGTTTATTGTTAACATACATTCTGATGTGTAATATTTTATGAAAGAGAAGGGGAAGGAAGCACATATGAAAGCCTACATTTTTATTTGCAGCAGATTTATTCAGCTCAGAGTTTTATTCATGGGCTCACATGCATATAAACCTACATGTGCACATGTATGTATCCTCTTGAAGGTCATGGTTACATGATGTATCCAAAGGGGCCAATTCTACCACAGGTCTCTGGGGAGAACCCCAATGGCATTTTGATTGTAAGATCTGCAAACCCTAGATCATTTCAATACTTCCTTTGTGAGATCCAAGAAGCTTTTTCAGCTCTTTCTATTTAACTTGTGTATCATCTTATAGATGATAATTTTACCAACTGACTTCTACCAGTGTCACAATTGGTTCTGTTTTGTTTGACTCTATCAGCCAAATGCTCGGCCAGGGCTGGGGCATGTTCGAACTTGGGGAAATCTCCTGAGCCTTGTACAAGATGGTCAAAATATTTGTCATTCATTCTTTTCCTGTCAGATTTCAATTTCAAGAATCCATTTGCTAAGTCATATTTTTAGTCAGTCTCTGAAAAACCATTCATTCATCAATTCTTTTCCTAAACTTCCATGGTTGCTTATTAGCATAGATACAATTGTTAAACCATTCTTCCCTAATAATTATTAATAATTGGTAATGTGCTTTACAAAGACAATTGTTATTCTTAACTTTGATGATGCAACATCATTGACCACCATTACCATTACTTTTGTAAAGTGAGTATTAAAGTGACCCCTGTAACAGTGTGGTGTGGATGGCTTTCACAGTGGTGACAGTCATTTCTGCTATAATCTAGTCTTCTTCACAGAAGCTCTAACTAATCAGGTATGATCTTTCTTAGGAGAAGACACATAGAATAATGTTCCATTGATTCAAACTTCACGTTAAGCCCAAGAAACCTGTTTCCCACACCCACTGATTGATTATAAAACATCTGATTTATTTCCTTTTCTAACATCGGCCTAATCTTCATGAAGAAGTCTTCAGATAGTGGCATAGTCTTGAAGGGGACCCACAAAAGTAATGGAAGGGCAAAACAGTCTTTCTCGGAAATATTTAGGCCCTGGATTTGGTGTTACCCTCTCTTGTATGTGACTTTGTATAAATCACTTGACCCTGCTGAGCCTCATTAAGAAATATGAATGAAAACACCTGTTCTCCCGACATCTGAGACTCGTGGAAGGTATTCACTGAGAAAGGTAAACTTTGCAAACAGTAAGGTAAACTTTGCAGAAAGGTAAACTTTGCAAACTCACATACCTGTAAATTCTTATTAGTCAAATTTCCTTTCAATCAATAGATTAGGAATTTAGATCACACACACAAATCGTAATCTCTACAGGTTTTTTTTATTAAGTCTTTCCCTAATTACCTGTGTTGCCCTCCCTTTAATCGTTTCCTTCCATTGATTCTGGTACAGATACAAATGAACTAGTAGGACATGAGGATCTTCCTGGCAAATACACACATGGGATTCTGCCCAGCACAACTTCACGTCCAAGTTTATCTACAAAGAAATTCAGAGAAGAAGGAGAATCTGCACTATAATAAATATTCTGTGTGTCTATTCTAGATTTGGGATTATCCCATTGCCTTATACTGGTTATTTTCATCCTAATTGATGATGGTCTTGAGCTAGCCTATGGATTAGAATTTTCCCTACTATTAGTCTTCCAAATGCAGTCACCTTTCTGGTATGAGGTTGCCTGGGAATTACAAACAATATATTTTTTCCTTTATTTAAAATTTTTTTCTCCACTCGTCTTTCCTCACAGGCTTTATTTGCATCCCTTCTTTTAATGATGCCTTATACTTGGACAATGCTTAATACATTCCCTCTGGTAAAAAGTATTATTGAATTGGAACCTCAAAGCAATAACCTAATGCAGTATGTAAACCAGAAATGGCTACTGGCTACTTTGTTTAGTGAATAAAGAATCTCAGTTTTGCTTCCTTGACAGGTACTGGCAGAATGGGGATTGAAATCATGTTTTAACTAGACATGACATTGAGCTAAGATATTTCACCTCTCCTTGTTTCACTTTCCCAATTTACTAAAATCAGGGGGTACATTGGATGATCTCCAAGATCCTTATAATGCCATTATCTTTAAAGTTTTGTTCTAAGCCATAAAATATTTACTGTGCCCCTGTGTTTAGTGCTTCTAACTCCAGAGTTAAAAAGAGTTATAAGGTACTCTCCCTATCTTCTAATAGTTTATAATCAGCTGGATGGTTAGCAGACGCTAATGTGAAGAAAAATAAATATTCTAGGTCAGCCTTGCTAAATCTTACATGACCGACACAAAAAAATAAGTTCTATAGAAGAAGAAGGAAGGTCGCTATGTCTCCAAAATATGAACAAATGAACTGGCATCTAAACCCTGCAATTCCAAAGCAAGGGAGAAGTCTCTCACGTTAATATTGGCTACATGCCAATATTAAGAACAAAACAAAAACCAAAGAACAAAAATTGTATCCATTGACAAAAGGGGAAAGTTCACATAAAAATGTCAATTGAAAGGAAAAATGTGAGGGGTGGTGGGAGTAGTGCTTATTCAATATAAAACTAATATAGAAGTTATCATGGAAAATCTGTAATAAAAGAACTTGTTTTCACTTGTTTCAGACTTCTATATTCATTGAATGGTGGAATGAAAATAAAAATCAAAGCAAAGCTTTAAAAGGGCATACATATGCAGGCTAGTAAGCAATTTGTCCATGGGAATAGATGCTGGGGCCAAAATTTCTGTGTATATTTTTCCTCAGAATTTAATGTTTTTAAAGATGGCACCCCGTGAGTTACCATGACAACCTGTGGCTATCATTTTTAGAGGCTAAAACTATAGATCTCAGCTCAAAGCATTTTGTCTACACACTTTTAGAAAAGCCTGTTGATGTACTGTTGTAGATGGGCTGAAAAAAACATGGAGCACTTGATGCTATTATGGTCCGTTTCTCCAAAATGTTATTAATATGGCTAAGCTGTTTTTACAGTGCTGACGGATACCTTGCCTCCCATTTCTTCACACCTTTAAAGTCTGAAGCATACTTCACTTTCAGCTATTTATCGAACTTCTCTCAAGACAAAGCTAAAGCTCGTTATCTGTTTTGCATGCTTCTTTTATAAGGGAGGTAAGATTCAAGAGTTGTTGGTAAGACTGCAGATTTAGAGTTGGTCTTTGTCCTTGGGCTATGTTTTCTCAGGATAGTATCCTTAGAAATAAAGCTAGGCAAAAGACGGACAAATAATTTGCAGTTGTGAAGAAAAGAAGGAGCAGGTGCAGATGAGGTGAAAGGTCCCCAGAGCAAGGTTGTTGTCTGTCACCCTTGTAGTGAAGGTAGATGACAATGCTTAGCGCAACTGCTCAACAGTCGCCTTTGTAGACATTCAAGTTGGGCAAACTCTCCAGTCAGGGTATTGATTGTGCTGAGGTGTTGTTTATGTATTTTCACTGATTGGGTAGAAAGTTGAGATACTTTGTTAAGCAATGAAAAATGAGTATCTTCAACCAGTGCAGGTAAATGAAACATTAAAGAGACGCCATTTCAAAAGATATTGATAATGTTCCTTGCTTCCTCAATGTGATTATCCTGCAAGCAATCTAAAATTCAGGAATTGAGTGTGTGGTATAGAGTAGAGCATGACTTGAAGTTTTTTGTTTGCTTTTGCACCCCAGTTTTAGCTTACAGGGCATTGCTTTGCGTTTACGAGGACAACTTTGGATTTGGGATATCACATGGGCAGCTGACGCTTGCCAGACCAAAAGCATCAAGTAGCCATTTTACAGTCATTGATGGAGGATGGTGCGTTAAGTTCTTTCAGAGGCCTAGTGTTTTGTAGTTTACAGCAATGCAAATCTCATGACTTATGGGTGTCAAGTTATTTGGTGAGGGTGAAATAATTTATCCTGTTTTCAGTGAAGTTTTTGGTCATTGTTGGTTTTATTTTTGCAATAAAGACTGAACTATGTAAACATTGATTACCCCATAGGTTTTATTTGTAAGAATATTCTTAAATCTGTATTACACATAATAGCTCTGTAAGAACTTAATGAGACTAGGTGAACAGGTACAATTTGGTATAATTAACAAAGCAAATAGGTCTTGTTATGTTGTTTAACTAATGTGACTGTTGAAGTAATGGAGCTGATTTAATGGGCTTTGGTGTTGTCTTAGTGTAAATCGATGTTTATAAAAGTTAATGGTAATTATGTTTTTTACTTCTGAGAATTTACTTCACAAATGGTTTTTCAAAAAGAAATTATCTTCCTGAGGCAGAATAAGATGGTGCTCACCAAAATCACTCACTCAGGTAAGGAAAGAAGGCTTAAAAGAAAAGTCTGCTTTTCATTTCAAAAATTATTACCACTGATAATTGAGCAATGAATAATATATTTGAAAAATAGATTTGAAATAATTTCCAAAATACAACCTAGTGAAAGTTATATTGCCAAACTGACAAATGTCGCCAACATTACCAAATAAGGCAGGAGTAGTATTAGGCAAAATGAAGTTAATAATCTGACATTCTTTTCCCTCTCTTATCACTCCCTGTCTATCTAATGATACTTCAAAGTAAGAAGGCAACATAATAGAGTCATTTTATATAAGAGGTCTGACCTGACAGTTGGAGAAAAAGGCATAGGGTGAGAGGTATTGACAATACCAATTTTTAATTCATTTGTTTAAAATTTTAATTCAAATTCTAACAGGAAATATGATTTTTACCTTGTCATTCTTTCTAAATATTCATAAGAAATAGCACTTTCAATTAAAAAACTTAATGATTAATACATTTGCCACGG
Organism: Rhinolophus ferrumequinum; assembly: GCF_004115265.2. Classification (NCBI taxonomy): domain Eukaryota; kingdom Metazoa; phylum Chordata; class Mammalia; order Chiroptera; family Rhinolophidae; genus Rhinolophus; species Rhinolophus ferrumequinum. The sequence goes on from NC_046287.1 coordinate 94,892,244, forward strand.
GCAAACTGAACAGTTCTATTCCTGTGAAGATAGTAACAGATTAACAAATGTCACTGGTGAGAAAGGAAAATGGGTGCAGAGTTGATGGGGAAGAATAGTAGCAACGGGTTTGAAAAAAGTTTTAAGTGACATTTCTCCTCTTTTAAAAGTAATAGATCTTTGTAATCAGCATTTGTTTACATCCTCCTTCTTGACAGCAGATGAGATTTTTATTTGGGAATCTGTCTCTTCCTAATTCCCATTCCACTTGATCTGAGTGGGGCTCCGGGAGATCCTAGCACAGACCACATGACCTGAGTCAATCAGAGCTTAGCATTCTCCTGCCATGCAATTGGTTCATTTTGAACACATGACTCAAGGCAGACAAATAGAACATTTTAGGAGTTTTGCTGTGCACCTGGATTGAACCTAAAAATATTTAGTCCCTAGAAATGCCTCCCTAAAGGAGAGCCTTTCTCAGAAATCAGCACAGGAAGAATAACTTAGCAAAAGAGAAATAGAATCCTGATAAACTCCTTTAAGCCCTGATATTTAGCCACCCTTTAGGCAATACCTCCCAGAACCATTGTATTATGAAAGCCAATAAATTTCCTTTATTTCTAACGTTGGGTTGAGGTGCATCCAAATAGATGTAATACTCAATATGGGGAAATTGGAAAACATAGAAAATTACAAAAAAAAAAAGCATTATGGTTATCTTTGATTCAAGCTTTGATGTATTTATTTCTTCTTATTTATTTATTTTTTTGTCTCTATGTAGAGGTAACTTTGATTCCAATGTAATGTATTTTTCTATTCTTCTTTTCTCTGTTTAGACACAATATTTTACTTTTTATCAATCCATGTGTATTTTTACATATATGGATATATTTTTTTTACATATGTATATATGTACATTTTATAAGGTAAAATCAGATTATATTAATAATTTTATATTATTTTCACCAAATATTGTTTCCTGAGCCTTTCCCCATTTCATTAACACAATTTTAAACAGTGTAATAATATTTCATAGTGTATGTAAACCATAATTAACTTTTCCATTATTTTTGGACATTGAGGCTATTTCCATTTTTTAAAACCTGGTTGTGTATGTTTTTGGTAAATAAATCATTGTCCAATTTTTGATTTTTAATTTCTTTAGATTGATTTCCTAACAAGGGCATTATTGCACAAAGTGGATGCATTTTTTTTTAACTTTTATTTATCATAAGTGTGTTTTTCCAGGACCCAGCAGCTCCAAGTCAAGTAGTTGTTTCAATCTAGTTGTGGAGGGTGCAGCTCACAGTGGCCCATGTGGGGAATGAACTGGCAACCTTGTTGTTAAGAGCACCCCACTCTAACCACCTGAGCTAACCGGCCACCCCAGTGGATGCATTTTTAAGTGCTCTTGATATATATATCAAATTGGGTTTCAAAAAGTTTACACTAATTTATATTCTCAAGAATCTTGCCAAACTTAGACATCATCATTTCTTACCAAATCTACTACTTTAATAGGCAAAAATGTTCTCATATTGTTATAATAGAATATTTTTTTAAAAATTTACTACCAGGAAGTTGAATAATTTTTCATATACTATTGACCATTTACATTGCTTTTGTTAATTGTTATTCATGTCCACTTTCCTTTTTTTTTTTATTGGCATTTTTGTTCTTTTATTTTTTTTTCTTGATTTTATGTTTTTCTCTTTCAAAATCAGTAATTGCAATAAGTAGTGCAAGATTGTTAGCTATTTTAATATTTACTCTCTGGTGCATCACAAATAGAGTCCTGGGATTGTCAACTCCCCTAATTCCAAATTAACCATGAAATAATTTTTTCTTTCCTAAAAGTAGCAACTGAACTGGCTTCTGACAGTCAAAAATCTAAATCAACTATTTTTGTAAAACTGGAGGTCAGGCAATGAGTTTGGCACCAAAAGCTACATCATACAACTTCAGCATTGCCTGTTATTGTTGACTTGACTTCACATGACAAACCTTTGTACTCTTAATGATGTGGCATTGTATCTCACAGATGTGATTTTTACTTATGGTATTTATTCAGTGTAAAAGCCTGCTAGAGGGTTTGAAAGAACTCTTTCTTCCCACAAACTGTCATCTACCTGCCTGCAACTTTATTTACTAGAAAGAACACATTTTGTTTTCTGAGGACAGTGATGATTTTTTTCCATAATCGCAACATAACACTTTGTCAATTCTTACTCAAAAGTTGGTTTCCTCAGATTTTGATGTTAGATCATTTCTCAGAGATGAGAGATAGGGAAACAGCTTCTAAATTCAAGAATACAAAATCTCTACTTTCAAAACTTTTATTGACCGAGTGAGTAAACTTGGCACTGGATTTTATTGCTGTGTAGTAAAGAAATCTTAATCTAAGGGGAAAAAAGGGAGAAGGAGAAGAAGAAAGAAAAAGCTTACTCAGTTAAAATCTTTATGAAAGCCACAAAAGTCTTAGCTCTACTTTTCTTCTGATGATGAAATCCTAATTGCTGACGAAGACTTGCTGATTTCATGCTGATAACCCACATAATATGTAATGTATAATTTTTAATAAAATTTCTCTTTTATTATTTCCCCCATATTTAGATACATTAGTGAGGTTATAACACTGTTCCTTAGTGTTAATTACCACAAAACCTGAGCATTCCTCATTACATTTTCCTCACCACTTATTTTATGTCTTTGATATATTGGTTATATTTATTATAATATCTGGTAATAGTTCCTTTTTGGAAAATAAAAAGGCATGTATTAAGAAGGAGTAATAAAATCTTTCATTTCTCATAGTTTCAGCCTATATTTTGGCTCTGATGGCTCAGATTAGATTTGATATCATTCTCTTTCATTTATTAACATAATATAATATAATATAATTATTATTCATATGTATTTAAGCTTAAATTTCCTGACAAGAAAGTAAGTAAACCAACAATTACAATACAGTGTGAAAAATGTTATTGTTCATTAAAGGAGAGGGAATTGGGATTTATGAAGTAAAAGAAAAAGACAAAAATGCTAATTTCCTTGTTTTCCCCTGTTGTATCCTAAGGATTCATGGTTTTCTTCTGCCTCCTCTACTTCTCCATTCAGAAGTACACCACAGTCTGGTTTCCCCTGAACAGCCAGAAAAGAGGCCATTTTAAATTTGAAGGATATGGGGTGATGATAAGGGTAAATAGATGTGTCTAGAAGAAGCAGAGCTGCAGCCAGATGAGGACCAGGATTCACTTCATGACCAGATACAGAGGGAAGGAAAATGGATGGGGGGGTCTCTTAGAAAGAAAAGGGAGGAAAACCTAAAAGAATTCAAAGAGAAAGAGGGGAAGGCTTGAGAGGCCTCCTGCCTCAAGCCCAGCTCCTTCTTCTCCTCTCCCCCATTTACCACATTGCTAAATCCCGTTAATCTCGTCCTTTTAACACCTCCCAGGTCCATCTTCTCATGACCTTCCTGAGAATTGTGAGGTTCTAGCCTCATCCTGTCGTTCATGGGCAACCCCCAGCCTCTTGCTCTCTGAGACACAGTTCTCTTTGCAACAGAGGTCTCTTTATGAAACACAAATCAGATCATATCACCCCTTGCTTAAATCATTTTGAGTGAGCAAAGGACAGAAATTTCTCCAAAGTACGAGGTCAGACAATTAAGTTCTCAAATCCGTTGTAACGATGTCGTTAACCTTTTTTTGGTATCAGAGGGGTTATTCATTATGAATTTGTACCACCTGGACAAGCAGTTAACCAAGTTTACTATTTGGAAGTGCTGAAAAGTTAGACGACCTGAACTTTTCGCCAACAATCCATGGCTCTTGCATCGCGACAATGCACCAGCTCACACGGCACTGTCTGTGAGGGAGTTTTTAACCCGTAAACAAATAACTGTATTGGAACAGCCTCCCTACCACCTGATCTGGCCCCCAATGACTTCTTTCTTTACTCAGAGATAAAGGAAATATTGAAAGGAAGACATTTTGATGACATTCAGGACATATTCAAGGGTAATATGACGACAGCTCTGATGGCCATTCCAGAAAAAGAGTTCCAAAATTGCTTTGAAGGGTGGACTAAGCGCTGGAGTCAGTGCATAGCTTCCCAAGGGGAGTCCTTTGAAGATGACCATAGTGATATCCAGCAATGAGGTGTGTAGCACTTTTTCTAGAATGTATTTGAGAATGTAATTGTCAGACCTCATATTGTATGATTCCACTTGTATGAGGTACCGAGAGTAGTCATCTCATAGAAACAGAACGTAAAATGTTGGTTACCAGGGGCTAGGAGGAGGAGGCGGAAATGGATGGGAATTGGTGTTTCATGAGTTCAGAGTTACAGTTTTGGGAGATGAAAAAGTTCTTAGAGATGGATAATGGTGATGGCTTTATAACAGTATGAATGTACTTAACGCCGCTGAACTGAACTGTGCCACTAACCCTAAAAGTGGTTTTAAATGGTAAATCTTACGTCGTGCATATTTTATAATGAAAATTATTTTGTTGCTTCCCATTCATTTTAGGGGAAAAAATCCCATGATACAATCCTCAGCTCATCTCCCCGTTTGTCATTTGTCACCTGGCCCAGATTCCCAGTACCTGGTGCTTTGTTCTGTAAGACTCAGCTCAGCCTTCATCACTTCCCCTGGGAAATCTTCCCTTACTCTACGCTCCCCCAAAAAACACACTTCCAAAACTCGTTTCTACCTACCCTCATCTTGATTGGGTGAGCCTCCTTTTTTCTATCCTAGCACCCTTTGTACACTTTCATCTATCATATTGAATTCAAAATTTAAAAATGTGTTTTTATTATTTAACTCCCATTAGGCTATAAGTTCCTTGAGGGTAGAGACTATCTTTTCGTCTGTTGCTCCATTGCTTAGAACATGGCCTCAGACCCTGTAGGTACTTAATATATGTTTGCCAGCTGAACAAAGCATGAAGGTGATTGGGAGGAAAGGGGAATTCTGCAGTTTGAGCCGAACCACTCATCTCATGTATATACACAGGACTAATCCTAGCAACTACCTCCAATGGAGAATGATGTGAAACTGGTAATATTTGTAAGACACTTAGAACAACATTTGACACATAGTAAGTGCCCAATAAATGTTAGATTTTATTATTTGCTTTTAGCATTGAATGGCCGATGAAACTTTTAAAATAAAATGCTCGTGTCCCCTTTCAAATAAGGATTGCCACAGGGGAAAAAATGGCAAGGAAATTCCAAACAGATATCATTCCCTCCAGATTCCCAGGCCCCTCTGCAGTCTGTCTTCAGACTTGACGAGAGGAATACATGCTTGATATGAGCAGATGGGGGTGGAAGGTGGCTGTTCCAAACCAGGACCCCTGATATGCATGTGGATTAAACCATGCCTTCATCATGTCAGCCCTGATGACACCCAGCCTCTCCCAGAGCTGGCTCCTCCCTTGGCTGGAGTGGGGACCTCACTGAGGGGGACTCTCCTGGAGGCAGGTTGCCCTCCCCATGTGATTGCGTCTGTGCCAGACGGCCTGAGCCCCCTGCAGGCCCCGGTCCCAAAGCCTAACTGCCTCAGCTGCTGCTGAGCAGCTCGTGTGGCCCTCCTCTCCTCCATCAGGGTCATGTTTGCATTCTGATTATGAGCAAAGAATATGCTCAGGATTTTATATTTTGCCAGGTCACTCCTGAATTTGCCAAGTTTATTTTTGTCATTTCTTCAAAATATGCAACTGTCTGAGGTGTGTCAAAGAGATATATATCAAAGAACATTAAAAAAAAAAAAGGCTGCACTGTGATTTAATCTGGCAGCCTTTTCTTGCCCAGTTAAAGCTCAGGGAGAGTATGAAGAGATATCCAAAAAGGGTGTTTCCGGTGGGGGCCAGAGGATGCTTATTTTAGCCTAAAGGACATAGGGGTAGGTCCTGGAAGAAGATCTTGGAAGAAGGAATCCTTTACCTGAAAGCAGATGGAGGAGCATCTAGGGAGCTAAAATGTAACAGCTAAGAGATGGAGTCCCCCTGGCCTCTCAGCTTTCGTCATGGAATAGAAGCAGGATCAACTGTGGACTAAGAAGGTTAACATTTTGTAAGATTGTGTAGCATTACTAATTTCTCAACGGTTGTTTTTCTCAAGTGATTAGAATAAGAGTCTGACAACAGGAAGGGCCTATACGCTTGACTTTGGGGCTGGAAAGAGCAAAAATGCTGCAGAGACTTTAGCCCTTTGCATGGTTTGTTTGTGTGTGTGGTTGTTCCGCGTCGGTTACAAAGTTAAGAGGAAAGCAGAGTGAGTCCTGCAGACATGAAGCCACGGTGAGGGAACGAAAGCGAATCGAGGTGGCCTCAAGGCTGACCGGTAGGACAGACTTGTGCGGTGTGGGGTGAACACTAATAGGCAGTTGGCTCAAGGAAGATCAGAGCTCTGTAAGAAGGCACGGCTATGCCTGAGGGCATTTATAAAACCTCTGGAGGTGAGTGTCTTTCCTAGTTTGCCCCATAAGCTATGACTGGGAAGAAATGCGATCACCTTTTTCCTTAAGTTTTCATTCACACTTTTATGGTGGCAGAGGTCTCAGTTCATGCTGTTGATTCCGTAATAGGACACCCTTGGGCGGTGGTGCGGTTCGGTTCTCACACCCCTGAAGCAGGGACAGCTCTCTCCTACGCAGGGTATGTTGAAGACGGAGTTGAAAAGAAAATGAAAGAGAAGAGAGCAGTGGTGAAAAAATTTAAACGTGGATGTGTCCCGGAGCTAGCTATTCAGGAGGATAGTCAGCCCCGGGCAGGGACCATAGAACTGGCACTATTCCTACCCACACACCTATTTCACTCTGACAGCTGTCACCTCCATGCAACCTAAGACAATTGAGAAAGTAGGGCATTACATGCTTTATTTTATTATCTAGGCCATTGTTCCCTTCTATTCCGGTAGTAAGAACATTGACCATAGTTACATCTGGTGCTGTATCTACTATGATTTAGACTCTGTCTACATGAATATAGAGGATTTGGGTCAGACTGAAATGAAATTCAGTAAGTCTTACAACCAAAGTTTTAGCATAGTTGTGTGTATGTTAAACGTAAGAAAGTAGGTCAGTGTAATGCAAAATAATAAGAGTTGTCTAATGCTCTGGTATTCATACATCATTTGAATAAATAAATAAATCAGAATACTAAATCCTTTGTTAGGATTTAGTATTTGTTAGGACTATAGCTCTACATATTCAGTATTTATTTATATGAGAATTCCAGATTCATATTGAAGCATTAATTTTAATACTGTCAACACAAAGTCAAACTTATATATGTAATTGACAGAGTAAATAACTGTAGAATCCAATGTTAAGAATTTTTTTTTACTGTTGTTATTCATGTGATAAACAAGTTTGTCCTTCCTGTTTCTCCAAATATTAGTGTTACCTTTAAATCACTCATTATAGTACAAGGAGACAAATAAATCTCTTAACACCATGACTTTTGATATATTGATCTTTATATATTCATGTACAGTCCTGAAATGAGAAGACATCATTATTCTTATATGCAAGATTTCATTGTGATTAACCCTGGTCTTTTAAAGTGTGTGAGAAGCAGGGAAAATAGTGCTGAGTCACAGATTTCTTACTTTCTATCTTCCTTTCCTGAAAAATACAATAGTTTTGCATCCTAGAAGATACAAACAAACAAGTGGAAGGGTTAAATATGGACTTATGTGTGATTCCAAACCAGCTGACATAGAGAAAAGGGATAATATTTTGTTTCAGATTGGGTTCTGAATCTCTACTACTTGTATTGGTAACTTAAATGATGGAAACTATCCAAAATTATTAAAGAAAATTCAGAATTTTCCACAACTTTTGTTTTAGAGAGTCTTTTCAAAGCAAGGCAAAAAGAAGTCAAAACATGTTTAACCGCATAACATTTTAATACTCAACAGAAACCAGCATAAATTCAAAGAACAAACAATAGACTGGGGGAAATGTTTGCAACAAATAGAAATGTGATAGATGACAGTATATCTGGTATATTTGCCATCCAGCACCAGAGAGATCTTTATAAATTAAATCATGTCACTCTTTTGATGGAAACCATCACTGGCTCCCCTTTTTGTGGAATAACAGCCAGTGTCATTATGACTGGGGGGATCCAGCCTAATCTGGCAGGCAGTTTCTTCCTGCCTTCACCACCTGGCTCATGTGCCTTGCTCTTGTCCACTTGGCACCAGCCACCCTGGCCTCCTTTGCTGTTCCATGAGCACACCCAGCCTGCTGCCATCTCAGGGCCCTCATGCCCTTGCTGATCCCTCCCCTGGGGATGTTCTTCCTTCAGATATTCCTTTGGCTCCTCCTGGAGGTCTTTGCTGTGATCAGTTTCCTAAACAACTTACAAAAAAGAGCAGCACACCCCCCAACTGGACTCTCCCTTTTCCTTGCTTTATTTTCTCTGTAACAATTTGACATATTCTTCTTACTCTTGTTTATTCAATTTTAGTCTGCTTCTCTCCACTAGAGCGTAAATTTCATGAAGTCAGGGATTTTGTTCACTGTTCTATCCCCAGCCCACAGAAGTATCCTGAATATAGGAAATGCACGATATTGGCTGAATGGAGGAATCTTGACATACAGAGACCTTCTATAAACTGATGAGGAAAAGATTAAAATCCGATGGAAAAGTGGCTATGAAATTCACAGAAGAAATATAAATGATCAATAGGCCCATGACAAATGCTTAAACTTACAGAGTGATTTCAAGCTTCCAATGTGGTGTGTGTGTGTGTGGGGGGGGGTGTGTGTAAAGTGTCATCTTCATCCATTTATCGGTTGACAGACACTTGAGTTGTTTCCAAATGTAGACAATTCTGAATAATGCTGCAATGAACAGGGGGTGCAGGTATTTCTTTGAGATCCTATTTTCATTTCCTTTGGATATATACCCAAAAGTGGGATTGTAAGTGAAATCATATGGTATTTGTCTTTCTTGGACCCATAGATACAGAGAACAAACTGATGGCTGCCAGAGAGGTGAGGGAAGGGGTGGGTAAAAAAGGTGAAGGGGAATAAGAAGTGCACACTTTCAGTTACAAAATAAATAAGACACAGGGATGTAAAGTATAGCATAGAGAACGTAGTCAATAATACTATAATAACTTTGTATGGTGACAGATGGGTACTAGACTTATCGTGGTGATCACATTGTAAGGTATACAAATGTTGAATCACTATGTTGTACACCTAAAACTGACATGATATTTGCATGCTAACTATATTTTACTAATTTTTTTTTAAAAAGAGCAAAACGAGTTTTATAAACTCACATGATTTAAAATAGGCATGTTCAAATTAAAATAAAATGTTTTTGAAAGACAAAAATAATGTTGAATTACAATGTTGTATACCTGAAACTTATCATATGAAATGTCCACTATACTTTAATAAAATTCTTTTTAAAAACTTAAATTAAAAATAAAAAGGAATTGAAGAAGTTGCCGCTTTGGACGCATCTTCTCTATGACTGAAGGAAAAAAAAATATAACATTACAGCAGAAAACTAGTATAATCATCAATAGCAAACAAGCAGAATTTTGAGAGGGTCAGTGTCCTCAAGAGGGTCAAACAAGCACCCAAATAGTGTAGGGACAAGATAGAGCCTGATCAGATACACTAATGATGCTGCATTGCCAATATTAATGAGACTCACCCCACACCAAGTACTGTACTGATTACTATGGCCAAACTCATTTAATTTTCACACAGCCTATAAAGTGGGCACTCTTATTACGCCCATTTTACAGGTAAGGTGATTGGTTCCGAGAGAGTCACATGACTAGAAAGTGGTAGAGCAAGAACGGCAGCCCAGACCTGTCTGATCCAGAGCGCTTGTGCTTAATTACCGTGATTTCTGGCCTCCTAGCAAGGTAATGGGGATATGTATTTTAGGATCCTACACACCACACCTATCAGACAGGAGGTATTAAACAGTTAATAAAAGGCCAAGTTAGCCTTCAAAAGTACTCACCGGTAAGAACGTGTAGCATTAGAGGTACAAAATGTGTGACTTTGTATGAAAAGTGGGTCACGTCGGTCTACCATTTGTCCTGCTCCACGAGACTGATCGATTGCACAGCAGCACAGAGCATAGATTAAAAAAAACAGGTTTGTTGCAGAAGAGAAGAGCAAGATAAGGAAAGGGTCCTCTTATTTGTCCTCGGGGGCGTCCCAGGGTCTGGGTACGCTGACCTTCCATGTGGCTCTGTGTACACCTAGAGGGATGCCATCCCTGTGGCGTCTGTTCTTATAGGACGAGTATGTTTATTGCTCGTCCAAGATGTACCACGAATGCAACATGGATAGAAAGAAGACTCTGGAACTTGTGACTTCAAAGAACTTAAAGTTTGGATGGAGAGTCAGACAAGGAAGCAAATATTATGGTTGCGATTTAAGTGCTATGTCAAAGGTAGGCACTTGGTCCTGGGGTGCAAAGGAAAGGCATAGGACCTGATTTTGTGCAGGTGATGGAAGGCTTCCTGAGAAAGGTCAGTTTCAAAGCACACCTTTGCTTCATTTATATGAAGTCAGAGGTACTAGACCAAATGACCTCTTTAGTCCCTTCACAGAGTTCTGTGACACTGAGTGTGGTGAATGGATCTTATGAAAAGGAGGACTTCAAATGAACTGCTCAGCTTCTCTGTCAAAGATAAGGGAACAAAAGGGCTCTGAAGAGCCATTAGGGTGATTTACTAGGGTGACCAACTGTTCAGGGGTTTGTTCGATACTTTTCCGCTGCTATATTAGTTAATGACAAGAAAATTATTAACTGCTGTAGTAACTCGCTGCTAGATTGTTATGGGATCCCCAACATTGTAAGGCCTTCTAAAATTGAGGAAGTGACGATATGTAGGTCTGAAGTGACTCTTGAGCTGAAGTAAGGTGTAGAAATTGGAGCCTTCCTGCAATCCTCCCTGGACTGTGGATTTTCTATTCCACCTGCCACCAGTTTCCTTCTAGAGAATAGAAAATGAACAGCCTTCTGGACCATCAGACTGAGCTAGTGCTTGTTTCAAAGTCGTCGGCCATAAAAATGAATTGTTTACACATCCTTTCTGTGGTTTTGCTATCAAATCTGTTGATTAAAAAAGAAGGGAAAAAATCATGACCTAAGTGAACACGGGAGGAGGATGGGGAACTAGAACAGATGATAGTTCTGACTGAGAATGTTAGTCTCAACAGTTAAAATGATGAACTTGGGATCTCTGGAAATGAAAGTAGTTGACTTAACAGATGGTAGGCGGCTCTTGTCAGAGAAGATTGTTCTGAGCACGAGCCTAATTGAGTAGTTCATATCTGTATAAATTAACATTTTTTTAAAGCTATGATATTCTCAGGAGAATTTTCCGGGTAAACATTTAGAGAAAACTCGAAATGTTTCTACGTCTTTTCAGTGGAAAACTTATCATTGCACAAAGGTGAATTTCACCAGTTCAAAAATTATACGTTGGAAACTCAAATGGACCCTGATCTTTCTTAAAAATGATGCAAAAATCTGATAGCTGAAGATGTGCTCTTTTTTTGGCTCCCATGATGTTCTTCTGTAAGATCTGTTGTTTGAACAGCTCCTTGGGGCAAACATCTGCCTACTTGAAATCTTATTAGGAAAATAACTTCATTTACATCTTCCCTCATAGCTCTTTCATGCAAATTTCAGTGTATAATCAAGCAGACTAGGGAAAATTGAAGCAATTAAGTATGTCTGAATTAAACTATTTTTTTTTTTTATTTTTAGGTATATTCTATAGTAATTTTTACCTACAACCACAAGTTTAACACTGAATATTTGTAATTTTCTTCTTTACATTCCTAAAAATTACCCCAATAACACCTAAAGCCTATGTGATGTTGTATTGGGACCAGTTGTTCCTGGGAACTGTTAAAGTAGATATTGCTAATTAAATTGACATGTGTAAGTCCAAGGTAGGGCTCACAGCAGAAAGGAAACACTTTTTTTATTTCTAAGAGATAAAAACTATGTACGGAGGGGGAACCAAAAAAAAAAAAAAATGTTGATGCCAGGTAATGGAACATGAGAAGGAAGAGACATTATACTGTACCTGTAATACATGTAGTTTTCCTAGGAATTCTTGGGGTCAACAAAGAATTAACGTGTAATTCTTGTCATTGGAGCATTAAATACAATTCAAACAATTTCTCTTTCTATTTTTAAACTTCAACAGAAACTATCTATGGTTAAAATTATTCAAACAGAATAGAAAGATATAAAATAAAATAAAAATATCTCCCCCAAACCTTACAATCCCCACTTGATACAAGTTTCACTCCTCTGAAGGTGCTATTTTTAAACTTGTCTGTTTTGGTTTTTACAGTAACCACCTCCATATATCTAAACTCTGCGATTACAGCAATATTTCTTGCTTACTTAAAAAAATTTAAACCTACCCAGTAACTCCTTGTTACAAAAGATGAGGAATTAAGCATACTTAGGCTTGTTTCCCTTTTTTCTCCCACTTCTCACTTTTTGTTGGTTATGTTATAAGTTTAGAATCTTGTTTTTGTTACCTCTATACCTCTAAATAATGTACTCACACCTCTCTTCATCCATCAACTTTAGACAGTAGCTGCAGACACCCATTAGGTGAAGAAATATGACTTCATGCATTCCTCCTGAGAAAAGATTCATTACTTGTATGCTGTCAATGTTTCTGGTATTTATATTCCTTTCCACTGAAATGAGGAGGGCCTCAACAACCTACAGACTAGTACCCAGAGCCCTCTTGTTATGGGTTATAACTTTTTTAGAGAGCAGTTTCCCAGTTTTAGCCTGGGGGCAAATACCACTGAAGGTAGAGACGGCAGAAAGAAGGGGAAGGAGTGGGGAGATTCACTGGCAGGGTGTTTTCATAGAAAGACCTTCAGTGACCACCAGATTTTTGCCTTACTTTCCATTCTCATTCTCCTCACTTGCCAGTCTGGAGCTTCAAGCGATTCCTGAGCATAACCACAAAGAGAGGCTACTAACACTGATCCTGAGGGCGGACTCTCTTCATTCTTTTTTATCCACAGATGTGATCTTATTAAATTTCCAAAATTGTATCCAATTTTGAAAATCTATCAAACTCTCTGGCTAGTTGATGGACTCACTCTCATTCTGAGTGTTATCATGGATCTATTGCTTTTGCACTTCTTTGGGAGGGAAGGGAGAAAAACAGGCGTGTTTGGGCCACCATCTTGAACAGAAAATCTTGATTCTTTATTCTAATCTTTACTCTTTCTTTAGCCAAGGCATTCAATCCTCTTTTGTTTATGTAAAAATTGGAATGCATGCCTTCTGGTCAGTCATTTCCTGTTCAAAGACATAGAATGGCTTCCTAAGACCCCTTCCTAATTTATCAGCCCACCTGACTTAGTACCAGAACAGTGAAACTATACTCTTGCTTACTACAAACTGAATTGCTCACTATGTTCTGCAAATAACTTTAATTTCCTCCTTTTATACTTCTATTCCACTGGTCTCCCCACCCCCACAATGCTTCCCCACCTCCGTACCTCCCACTTTCAATGCTCTCTGGCCTGCAGAAGTTCTAGTCAAAGACCAACTACTTCCCTGAGTTTTCTCTAACCTCAGCCGGATGTCTGCTCTTGCTCTTCTGTGATCTCGTAGCATGTTGTAACCCTTGGTACCTCTCTATGGGATTTCTCACATTCACTTTGAATTGTGATTATTTGTGCAGTATCTCATCTTCCTTCAACCATATCCTCATGGAAGACAGGGTGTTATGTCTTAATCACGCTTGCATCCTCTACATCTCTTGGATAGTGAGAACTCAGCACAGGTTTTCATATTTCCCACTGGAAAAAAATGCCTTCTTTTCTTCTCCTATACATTTGCCAAAGACGTTTCTTAGGATTCTTTCTATATCATAGGCATATTTTTCTTAACAATTTGTCTTAAGAATTCTTAGTATTAATTTATTTCTACATTCAAAGATGTTCCAATTCCATGTTCTATACAAACAAGGGATGGGTCGGGGTTTTAGTGTGAGGTGAAATGGGGTTGATGAGAAGTGATTAAGTGATAAAAACAATGTGTGAAGATATTCTATTATTTTACCATAATGGCCTCCTCAAGATTTTGAACCACTGAGTATTAATATAATGGGAAACTTGGAGGAGAACTTTTAAAGATAGGTGGGATCATAGATGAAAACTTTGCCACTATGCAAATTACCCCAGCCCTGGAAAACAACAGGTTAATCAGTTTTACTTGGTTATGCTACAGTTACAAATAACTCTTAGTGATTTACAATACAGGTTTAGTTCTAACTCACTATACATGTCAGGAGCAGATCAAGCATGGTTCTGCTGTATGTGTCCTCTTCGTTTTGGGTTCTGGGCTAAAAGACTTGGCCCATCTGGGATATGCTGGTCTTGTGGTGGTTGAAAAAGAATAATGGAAGTGTTGCATCATGAGTTTATAAACTTCTGCCCTAATGGCACATGCACCACTTTCTCTTACATTTCATTGGCTAAAAGAATTCACATGGCCAAGCCTAATGTCAAATGGATAAAGAAATATAATCCTGCCAAAGGGAGGGAAAAGAATCAGTAGGAATAATCATATAAACTACCTCACCTCAGAAAATAAGTATTAATGGCAACAATAATAATAATAACAATACATTACAAGTGAATAATAAAAGCTATAAGTAGACACCTCCATGTGTCAAACACTAAGCAACATTGTACTTTATCCTTAGACAGCTCTGCCAGGTAAGTGATAGGAAAACATACTCAGAAAGTTTAGTTTATTAGCATAGAGCCACCTACCTAGTTAGGTGAAGAACCAATATTCTAAACCAGGTTTTTGTCTCTCGGTAAGAAGTAAATAAATTCTTTTGTTGCATCAAGGTAAAGCTACCAGGGCAATGCACAGATATTTATACCAGCCGCAGGTAAAACTGTACTCCCAAAACACTGCATTATTCAGTTTTGGTTTCCAACTCTTTATCTGAAGCTGCCTTGGTAATCTCTAACCTTCTAGCTTCTGACCTCTTACTTTCCCTCACTCATGAAACCTGGGGTTTGTCATCATTTTTATTTGACTTTTGGAGAGGTCTGTTTTTCTGGTTCAACTATCTTCTTTTGTTCTGAGTCACCTTCCATGGCCTAACCAGAAATCTTAACATGACCCTCCTATACATGGTGATGGCACCAGCAAAACCAAACCTAATCCAACTCAAGGGGACTGGTTTTAACAGAAGTTTGATAAAGTCAAACTACTCTCAGTGACCCTCTATAAATATTCAGAGACAAGGATCTTCATGATAATTTACTATGAATAGAAATTGATCCCTCTTAATTTCAATTTGTCATTTGTTAGGCAGTCCTGTTATTTCATTTTAATGTATAAAAGATCACTTAATGATACATTCTGTTAATTCCTGAAATCTGTCACCTATCATAGGAGAATAACATTGGCAGACCTCCAACACTTGCCTGAGGCAAAGCACAATCGGTCAAGAAGGTAAATATTCAAAGAGAGGAAGGTTGGTTTTTACAGTGAACAATACTGAATCACACATTGCAAAATGTTAATGTAATTAAGTCTGTTTATCAACTTATCTGTATCATGGGGGTGTTGCCAATGAAAGACTTCTTTTATCTTCATAATTTAAATTGTCTGAATAACTAATTCGTGAGGAAAAAGCAAAACAGAGACCAAGGCTGAGGCACAAGTTGGTTAAGCAGGTCATCTCTAATGAGATTAAATGCATTCTTTCTTCCAGCCTCTGGCCTGTTTGTCAGGCAAATAGAGTCAATTTGCGTAGAGTTCACTTTAACTCTAATTTTACATCAAAAGAGTAACATCACTCTGTAATCATTAAGTGTTTTCTTAGACATTAAATATGGAAGTTCCTCTGATTGCTAAGCCCATAATTAAGAGAGAAAGGAAACCGGTAATGTTACAGATGTTTTCCCATTGCCGAAGAATATAGATATAATAGTTGTTCAGTATAAACGGGAACTCCTAAGGAAATGCAGAGACAACAAAGAAAGGCAATTGAGACTGTGATTATAATGCCAAAGGAAAGAGGAGAAGGCCCACTTGTACACAGGAATTTGGATAGTGGAGGGAAGGTAGCACTAAGTCCCCGGGTAGGATGTTGATAACCACTCATAGGAAGCTGGGAACAGAACCAGTCCAGGAATCAATCTGTATTGCTGGGAACCTTTGGGCACTTTGTTCAGAGCTTCACTATTCTCACCTATAAAATAAGGATAATAATGCCTGCGTTATGAGACTGATGTGAGAATTAAAGGAGGTAATATGTGTTATGTTTAAGTACTTGATAATTGTAGCTAATATTATCTGCTAGTCTATAAACTCCAGAATGGGGATTTTGATTGTCTTATTTACTGCCATATCTTCTGCCCAAGAATCATTTCTCGCTTATAGTGGACTCTCAACAAATATTGATTGAAATAATGAATTAAAAAAAGAAAGTGATAAATGAATAGAAATGACGAACTGAAAAGAAATCAGTTTATGGAAGAGATTAGTTTATGAGAACAAATTAAAAGAATTCTGGTTAGGTAACAGGAAACATGTATATGACAAGGTAAATTCTAGGGGAAGGCAGCCATGTTTTAAATGATCTTACAGAATTAGCAGACATAAGGGTCTTGAAGAAAAGTAAGATTTCTGTATTATCTCAGGAAATGGTTTCAATGTTATATGTTATTAGTCTATTGAGTAATGTGCCACAGTAAAGGTAAAGGTCCATTGTCATGAGAGAATGGTAAAAGTTGTAGGGATAAAGCAGCATTGCACTGAGCTAGACAAAATGATTGTACCATGATATTCTGCTCTGACGATGGTTCTCTGATACTCTATAGGAAGAAAAAGGATAGACTCTTCTTCCAGGAGACCCAGAGACAGAATCTCAAACAAGGTTGTTAGCCCTACACCTACACATGCTTGTTTGAAAGCATAATATAGTCAAGTTTCATGATGATGTGTTTGTACAGTTATAGTTGATAGCTTTGGGAAAAATCATCAAGATTTTGCTGTTGGCTCTGTACTCTGCCCATAAGAGGTACAAATTATCCTACACAATTATCCTTTACTATTTGACTATCCTAGTCTTTTAAGAAAATGTGTGAGGTTTGAGAGGAATAGACAGCAGCTAAACAACTCAAAACTAACCTAAAGTGAAGTTATGACATTTTAAACTATTGCAAACCCAATATGATGTGGAAAGCATTACTGAAAGTGTCAGGTCAATGTTGTAGCTTTGAATAGGATTCTAGGGTCGAAGTTTTCACAAAGCTGAGACTTTAATAAGAGGGTTACAACGTAATTATGATCAGAGTCAGAGTGACGTGATAGTCTGGGATATCTGCAGACTGCATTTGATGGGGTACACATAGTATGACTTGGTGTACATTAAATATTAAGTTGTATAGAGCTTAAGGCAAAGCAAAGTGAAATTACTTGCATTTTGTTGAAGAATTAGTCACTAAAGGCTCCAGAAATTGAAGTCTAGACAAAGTGAGTAGATAAACCAAGCAACAGAAGGGTCAGTCATTGCAACTGATTCCGATAGCTTTGCCTACATCAATCTGCACTGTTCAGCGAGGCCATCCAAATGACGAGCTCAGTTGGTAGGTTCCCTTGTTTCTCCAGGTAGGACCTTCGTTTGTGCACCTGCAGGAAAACTATCAGAAGGGCAATGGAACTGAAATAGCATGGCAACACTTTGACATAACAACACCTTGAACGGTGGTGCATGCTACTGGAAGCAGGATTGAGGGACAGATGTCAGTTGTCTCCATAATTTATTTGGTGACTTTCCAGTGAAAATTGATCTACTCATAGATCCACTGGCAATTTTTCATTTCATGGTTACCCCAAACTCACTGGGGACCCATAGTTACTCTTCTAATGCCAACGTGAGCTCCTCTCCCAAGTAAGTCACACCACATCTCAAAGGAAAGGCAAAGTCTTTACTTAGGAATATAATAGTCCCTTACAGGGGCTGAGAGAAATGCAGTTCCCAAGATTCTATCAATTAGGAGGCATCTTCCTTAGAATCAGGATGTGTCTGGTTTTCCCCACTGTGCCCTGCCTAGTCCAGAGCTCTACACCTAACAGGTACTCAGTAATATTGACTTAACGGTGCTAAAACTCTTGAGATAAGTACTACCTAGCCTCTCCAACAGGTATTCTTTGGAGAAGGTGATTTCCTAAATGTAGCTAAGTCTCATTTAAAGTTATTTCATTAGGTCATTTTTTTTAGGAGCAATGCCAAATTCAGGGATTCTCCTGGCTTGACTTTATAAAGTTTATTTTCTTTCAGCATGAATTTCCTCATAAATCAAAAGAAAATGTAAACACTACCTCTCCCAATCTTTTGTTCGTGTATCAAAGACACGAGAAGACAAAAAAAAAAAAAAAACCCACAGCGGACCAAAAAGCCAGGATCCATGACTGGCGCTGGTAGGGAACTCGCTGCTGCTGATCCAGGCCAGAACCCAGAGTTCTGCTTCCCTCTTGAGCATCTCGCTGCTGCTGTGGCTGTTAACGACCAGGCTGTTGTTGAGCTCTCCCAGCCCTTCCCTCATTCCTCTTCTCTCAGTGAGCCTGTTAGAATTGCCCTCAAGGCT
Source organism: Rhinolophus ferrumequinum (assembly GCF_004115265.2). Lineage (NCBI taxonomy): Eukaryota > Metazoa > Chordata > Mammalia > Chiroptera > Rhinolophidae > Rhinolophus > Rhinolophus ferrumequinum. The sequence goes on from NC_046287.1 coordinate 94,910,893, forward strand.
TTAGAAAATCCTGAAAGGAGGACAAAGGAGTGTTGATCTTAAATAGACAGCTAGATATTTCTCCAGCAAATCGTGTTTATTTGGCAACAACAAAGGATTGCAATTCTGGATATGTGGTTTAATGCCAAACCATGCATTAAGTCCAGAGAAAGAAAGGAGAAGAACCCAGTCTAATGGACCTGGGAGGGGCTGTTGTTAAGGAAGAATCCATTGGAGGAGACTGAAAGTTCAAACTATAGCGACTTTTCATTGGCTGGGTTATGGCAGTCTCCCCTTGGCTGAGCTGTCACTGGGCGAGGAGGAGTCTTTCTTCCTCCCGCTGAAGTAGTCAAGTAGTATCACCTCCTGTGGGAGATGCAGAGTTCGTCTCTTCTGGTTGGGGTCAGTACTGTGCTCTGATTGACACGTGCGTGGCAGGTCTCTCTTCTAGCCTCTCTGTTTTAAATGCGGTTTCTGTTTATGAATTTTCACGGAAGACACACAAAAAGGAGCGCTCAGTACACATTTAATAACAGTGCTTTTATTTTCTACTAAAGATATCATCCACACAAGAGTGAGGGCCGGGAGGCTGGAGGGGGGTGAGGCTGGGGGTGACCATGCATCCTGGAGAGAAGGCGGTTCCTGCAGCATTCTAAGGCAACCTAGTGGCTGATGTAAAAGTGAAGGCTCCTACATAGTACATGATGACTTCCGCTCCTGGGCCTTGCTGCGGTCTCCTGGGATGGCAGAGTGTCTGAGCAGCTTAGTCCCCCTTTCCAGGCCGTTCCTGACCGTCGGGCGTAGACTGCTCCTCGGGCACCCACCGTGTTCTCCCACCATCTTGAGTGCAAGCTCCCCGTTCTGTCCGCCTCTGTTACTCTGTTTTGTTCCTCATCTTTCTGCAGGCCCCTAAGATGCTGAATTGCAGTCTTCTAACCAGGCTCCCAGGAGAGTGCCAGACTTTGTCCTCCCCCCGTCCCTCCCAAGCTGGCGTTCTCTACCTCATGGTCTGGTGGGAGTTTGAAACTTGCTGGATTTCTATTCGCAATTGTTTTTAGTCCAAGGATTGCCAGGTTGGACGTCTGATGGGCGGGAGGCATGGTGTTTGGTTCAGTTTACTTCCCTTCCCATTACCAGGCTACAGATAAAAAGACTATACCAGTGGATATGTCCATCTGCTTCTTCCCACCCTTGGATTTGTTCATTGACTTTTAGAGAAGAAAGAGTTTTCACAGATTGAAATTTAATAAAACTCTGCTATTGAACATCTTTTGTCCTTAAAGCAGAGCTCTAGGTCCTGCAGGTAGGGAAGCAGGAGTGTGGCCTGGTAGGGACTGTGGGGTTCTTTTCTTCTCTGTGCTGACTTAGGGACTGAACATGAATCCTTCAATTTAATGCAAAAAGTTCAATCATTTTTTTATGAATTAAATCTTTTAGTAAATAAGGTTCTTATATTTGTCTAAAACAGAAAGTATGCTCAGATGTACAGATTTTTCTTTTCTGTGCTTAATAATTAATCCCCGATTTGTTAATCCTCTGTGTGTCCAGATGACAAACATCATACAATCCTTGTCTGTCTGTGCTCTCTTCTTTCCATCAGAGCCTCTGCCACTATCATGGAAGCCAGGGGAAGTGCCTCATATCTTTTCTTTATGTAAGACATTTACAATTTCAGAAATGAAGCAATAAATGGCAAATGAACATATGAAAAAAATGCTCTATATCATATGTCACCAGGGAAATGCAAATTAAAATAATGAGATATCATTACACACCTATCAGGATGGCCAGAATTCAGAGCACAGACAACATCAAATGCTGGTGAGGATGTGGAGCAACAGGAACTCCCATTCATTGCTGGTGGGAATACAAAATGGTACAGACGCTTTGCACGACAGTTTAGCAGTTTCTTACAAAACTGAAATATTCTTACCATACAATCCAGCAATCACACTCCTCGGTATTTACCCAAAGGAATTGAAAACTTAAGTCCATGTAAAACCCAGCCACGGATGTATATAGCAGCTCTATTCATAACTGCCAAAACCTGGAAGTAACCGAGATGACCTTCAGAACATGATGGGTAAATAAGCTATGGTACATCCAAACAATGGGATATTATTCAATGCTGAAAAGAAATGAGCTTTCAAGTGATGAGGAATCTTAACTGCATATTACTAAGCGAAAAAAGCCAACATGAAAAGGCTACATATTGTATGATTCCAATTATATGAAATTATGAAAAAGGCAAAGCTACTCAGACAGTAAGAAGATTAACAGTTGCCAAAGGTGGGGAGGAGGGAAGATAAATAGGCAGGCCACAGAGGATTTTTAGATCATTGAAAATACTCTGATACTATAATAATATACAGTATTATATATTTGTCCAGACCCATAGAATGTCCAACACCAAGAGGAATCCTAATGTAAACTATGGATTTTGGGTGATTATGGTGTGTCAGTGTAGGTTTATCCTTGGTGAAAAATGTAAAATTATGATGAGTGATGTTACAAATGGAAGAAGCTATGCATATGTGGGGGTAGGGCTGTATATATGGGCGATCTGTACTTTCCTCTTAATTGTAAACCTAGAACTGCTCTGCAAAAAAAAAAAAAAAGTCTTACCAAAAAAGAAGGCATTAAAAGCAGGTCATCTCAGGGGAGTTGATAGAAGACAGAGTTCTGGAAAAGTAGCCTGTTTAAAATAGCCCACCATTTGACACAGAATAAGGAGGTAGAGAAACCCTTTGACTGATCTCTATCTCTTCATATTCTGAAATCGCTACATCATTGTAATGAAAGGTATCCACAATAAAGTCTGGTCTGGAGGAACTGGTCATCACAGATGTGTCATGCCCTGGACTAGGTAATCTGACATGTTAACAAATTCTTTTATATTCACAACCATTTATAAAAAACTACTCAGTTTCAGCTGGTCTGCACTTATGGGAGGGTGATGGGGTGTCACTGGCCAAAGCTACACTCCTGTGGGGGATTCATGATGTGAATGATTCGGGTGGACTGTGGTCATCCCACGCATCTGAGAATTGCAGCTCTGACCAGGGGCAGATCCTGCCAGTCACAGAGAGATCTAAGGAAGAACAGGCCCTGATGAGTGGTGGGTAATGTGCTGCCCAGGGATAATGTGGGCACCCTGCTGATGGGGTCTTTGGGGGAGAGAACTGAGGGGCAGGGAAGGGCTGAAGAAGGAAAGTGAAATGAGGCCAAAGCAAACGTATGCTTTTTCACAAGTTTTCCTGAGCCACGAAAACCAGGGGAAGTTCATTTTCTCCTTTTCTTTTTCTTTCTTTTATCTACATAACCCGCAGAAATAGGATACTGCTACATTATGAGTTAAATAAGCATTGGTGAATTGGTTTGGGGACTTAACCACCATTTGGGATATTGTTGTCATGGAAAATATATCCCAACTTCCAAACAACTGATTTAAAGTATCGCCTTGTTTGCCCTTATAGTGCCTTTTAGAGGAACGCTTAACAAAATATTAAGCATTCAAATTGTGGAAGTTTGTGTTTGCGGTCATTCCCAGACTTTTCACTTCATCAAGTAAATTTTTGGCCTCTTTTGATCTTGTCACGCTAAGCTCTGAATATACTGTTTACACTGACATTTCTAAGTTGGCTTTTAAGAAAAAGCTCTTTATTTTACCAAAATCCTAAAGTCTGCAGGCTGAGAAACAAATCTGAATGACATAATTAAAAAGAACCAACAATGTGGATTAACTTTTCATTAGAGCTACACACCATACTTCAGTGGACCACAGATGTCTCCAACCTTTTCTAAGCAAACTGCAGAAATTACCAACGTTATTCTTTCATTTGTAGGCTAGGGGTGCTTTATTGCCAAAGCATTCTTAGGCATTATGGGAGGTGGAACTGAGTTTACTCTTTCATATAACATGACCAACAGTGCCTGTCCTCCTAACTTGGGATGAAAAGAGATGCTGTGTATGAACACACGTTGTATATTATAAAGTCTTTTTAAAGCTCATACATCTGTAGGGTGCAAATAATTAGAGGCAAAATGAAGCCACTCTATGTAGGGGACATTTCTTAAAATCTGACATAGGAAATAAAAATGATAATAACTTCCAGGCACTACAGCAGTATTTGTTATTGTTTTGTTTTATTCTGTTTGCCTTTGCTTTACTTTTTTTGTAGTTCTCAGTCTGAAAGTGTTTCCTAATCTAAAAGCTAGAGGATTATACAGATATATTATATATGTATGTATCTATAACCTTAGCCTGAATTCCCCAGAAAACAGAGGCTAAAATAAAGCTTATGTGCCAAGACTTTATTGAAGAGTAAATCTCAGGAAAACAGGAGTGAGAAAGAAGTGGAGTGAGGCAAGGAAAGAGGTGAGCTAATAGAGGAGAGTGTGTTCCCAAGATGACTACACTTCATAAGAAACTGATTGCTTGGTGCCACAGGAAGCTTAGGGGAGGCCACATGATGCTACTGCATCTTTCAACAGTCTCTCCAGAGGGAGAAGGGGAAAGGAATTACGTCACTGGCTTTCAGTCCTATTGGTTGAAACTTGACTCTGTAGTGTGTCAAATTACTTCATATCTCAGTTACACACCTCTACCCACTGAGCAGCAACAGGATAATGGCAACAGGCACCCACACAACAGAAACGACGCAGCTCAGGGCCCTGGGTCTGTAGAAGAAGTAGCAGTAGCAGCCAAGCTCCATAACTCTAAGCAGCACCAAAGCAAGTGTGTGGGTCTGGGGTGATGCACAAAATATCCACTAAAATCAGAGCATAGGAGGGAGCCACTTTAGGTCATTTCTGCTGCCACTTTAGCTGAGTGCACTTTTGAGAAAGAAGGACATTTTCGGTTCTTGCACTGAAGAGAGCTGTGTAGAAGCCAACGGTAATGGAAATAATTAGAGACACAGAGTTGATCAAAACTTGACCTATAACTAACACTTTATGTTGTTGCTACAGAGAGAGTAAGAGTTTCCTGCAAAGCAGTATTTCAGATGTGATACAAGGGAGCAAATTGATATAGATTAGTGCGACAGGGGCACGGATGCAGGAAAAAAGATGATACATTGACACATAGAAAGAGGCCAAAGGGCAAGATAAGACGGTCCTCGTGCCAGTTACACTTCATCAGGCCTTAATACCACCATTTACTGAAATGTCTGTATTCTGAGTTTTTGGTGTATAGACACAATGCATGTATTTATTCATGCAACACACATTTACTACTGAAGTAGTAAGAGCCTAGGCTCTGGCCACGAGGCAGTTTCTGCTGCTCCTTGGCATTTAGATTCCAGTGGGAGAAGACAGACAATAGCTTGTCAGAGGGTGGGTAAGGGTCATGAAGACAAACAAAGCAAGACAAAGGGGGACAGAGTGTGTACATCAGATGAGGAGTTACTACTTGATAGGGAACAAAGAAAGTCTCTGTGATAAGACAACATCAGAGCAGAGGAAGGCATGAGGTGGGCGGAAGAGCCATCCAGTAGAGGGAACAGAGAATGCAAAAGCCTGAGGTGGGGCCACTAGGTGTTGTTGAGGAAATATACATTTATGTGATGAGTGCATGCACAGGCACATATTTTTCCAAAGTAAGAAACATTAGTAAAGTGCATATAGTTTATTTAATATCCTCATCCAGATATTCTCAATTTTACTGTTCTCATAAATGCCAGAACTGAATGAACTCTTTACGCTGTTTAAAAAGAGGTACCTGAAAACGGTGGAACCCATTGACAACTGCAGTCAAGATCCTGGCCATGGCACAGTGAGAGTAACCATGCAAATATGGTTGTCTGGGCAGGTAGGAAGAGCTTGCCCATGGATGGGTGTGACACACAACTAAGTAGATGGTAGATGGGTCCTGGACAGACAGGACACCAGGCAGGGATCTTTAAGGTTGAGTTGGGAGGGAAGAAAAGGCCTACCCCTGGTTGACAGCTCTAGGCCTGAGGATTTGTTCTGAGGATGTTTTGTTTGGCCTGAGGTTAATAACAATTTATAAACTATTACATGTCACAGAGAAATTGAGTTAGAATATCTTTGGGTCCTGTGTCCATTGTTGTTGCAATCAGCTGTAGCGGGGCTACAGACTTACGGCATACCAGCATGGCAGTGGCAGTAGTAGCATGAGAAAGAGGGCACCATCACGGTGAAGAAGGCACTTAAAGAGTCACCTATGGACCTGAGAAAAACACTCCAGACTGTGAGCACAATAGGATTATTTAGCTTCTCTCAACATACCCTCTGGCCCTAACACAGGACTGTGACTGATTGACTCAATTCTATTTCCTTGGACTTGGAGGTTTGTGAAATTGGTCCTCAGGAAGGTGAAGAGGAGATGGGACACTCACTGTGGTTGAAGACCCTGGGGACAAGTGGAAGTCAGAAAACACTAATGACAAACAGACAGCAAACCTGCATCTCTCATCATAAGAATGAATGTTAAACGTGGAAAAAAGTAAAAAGGCAAAAATCCAGACAATACACGCAAAGGGGACACACACAAGGGTAGACCAAAAATAGATGTACAGACAGTGCTGAAGCATCTGTATTTGCTTGGAGGTCTAAGCTCTTTGTCAAGGTTCATAACTTGGCTATAAAAATATATTTGTGACATTTTAAGTCTCAGCCTGAGAGCAAATTTTGATTTTTCTAAAATACAAACTTATCATTCCAAAACTCATTCTGGCACGTTTTTTGGGGCTTGATGAATTGTTTCAAAGATGTTTATTGCTTTTAAGTCTCTGTTTTATTGCCAAGTTTATAATACATAAACTGCTTTGAATTTTGTTAAGATGGTGAGTGATTAGGCAGTGACATGATTTTAAAACAGAAAACAGCAAAGAGGTTTAACAGGATTAAGAGAGAAGAATAGTATATTTTATGTAGTTAGGCTGTTTCTAAGAATTAAAATATGCCTCCTATGGATATATGTTTCCATCATGGGACATAATAAGAGAGCTCCAAAAATATCACTTTGTTCTCTAGAAGAAAGGGTAACAATTTGTTCTTCATCAACAGCAATATTGTGTTTTTCAAACAGCTTTCAGCTGGGATCTCTACGTTCTGTACAAATATTATTCAAACCACCTAGCACTGAATAGATGTTGCCATGGTTGGTCATTGATTACAGCAGGAGGTTGAGAGCTAGGTGCTCTTGAACTTGGCTCAATTTCTTATGACCCAAAGTCAAGTGATTCAGAACATGTGGGTATTTCTCAGGCCAAAAGGCTCTTTAAACAGCCAAACTCATTGTCACAGCTACACCATTTTGTACACCCTAGGATTTTAGGATTCTGACTGCAAGTTATAAAAATCAACTGAGAAAAATAAAGTAAATAAAGGCAATTTATTGTACAGAACCGGGGACCGCATAGAACACAAAGACAGGAATGCAGCCAGGCCTCAGGAAGGAATAGGGAACAGGCAAGCCACTGGGAACCTAGACGTTCTTTCACTCAGATTGCCTCTGTTCCTCTCCATGCCTGTACTTAACGGTTTTTTTTCTCTTAAGACTCATTTCTCTGCTCCTTTATTTACATGGCATAATGGAGCCATCCTTAACTGCTATGTTTGTATGTTTTAATTTTTGCCTCCCAACGGGTCACTAGCTCTGTTCCTCTGTATTAGTTATCTATTGCTGTGTAACAAATTATTCTCAAATGTAGTGGCTTAAAGCAACAAGCATTTATGATCTCATGGTTTCTGTGGAGGCAGGAATCCAGGTGTGGATCGTCTGGGTGTTTCTTCCGTCAGATGGCACGCAAGGCTGTAATCAGGATGTTGACTACAGCTTCAGTCTCATCCAAAGGCTTCACTGAAGGAGGACCTGCACCTAAATTCACTCTCATGTCTGTTGACACCTTCAGTTCATTGCAGGTTGTTGGGCTCCCTGGCTATTGCGACTTCCCAGAATTCCTTGCAACCCTGGCCTCTCCCTGTGACAACTAGTTTCCACCAGATTGAGCAAGAGAGGGAAAGCAAGATGGAAGTTTCTGTCTTTTTGTAACCGAATCTTGAAAGTGACATCTGATTACTTTTGCACATTTGATACAAGTGAGACACTAGGTTCTGTCCACACTCAAGGGGGAGGGCCTTTTCAGAGGCTGCCTTTCACATCCTCTCTTTGTCTCTCTTCTGATTCCAAGTTCATTGGCAAAGGCCTCTTACTGGCCCAGCTTGGGTCAGGTGCCTACTGTTGTTCCAGTCAGCTGTAGAGGGCAAGCAAACTCATGGTATACATGGTGTATATGGTACACAAGGTGGAGGCAGTAAAATGGCAAAACAAAGGGAACCATCATGGACAAAGAAGGCAGTTAAAGAGTATACACTTGAGTAAAACACGCCAAAATGTGACTGCCACAACCTTACTCAACCTCTCTTTTTTAATAGACATAAAACTTCCAAGCAGATTATTCACCTCCCCAAAAGACTAGTATTCTGCATACAGATTTTCTGAAAGATTCAGATCCTTGAAGCCCTTCATCCTAAAGTATATATGTAACTAAGGCTAAAGTGTTGTTTTAAGAATTCCTAATATGAGCCTTTATCCTATTTTAATTCATTAAAAAAAAATTTAAATTGTAGTAAAATACAAGTATATGTAACATAAAATTTGCCACTTTAACCATTATTAGGTGTACAGTTCAGTGGTATTAGGTACCTTCACATTGTTGTAAGATCATGCCGCCATCCATCTCCAGAGCTTTATTTTATCTACCAGAATGGAAATGCTATACTCATCAAACAATTCCACATTTCTTTCTCCCCTCAGCCTCTGACAATCACCATTCAACTTTCTGTTTGTATGAATTTAACTACTCTTAGGAACCTCAAATGAGTGGAATCATACAGTGTTTGACCTTTTGTGACTGGCTGATTTCACTCAGCACAATGTCCTCCGGTTTCATCCAAGTGTAAGATGTGTAACGTGTAAGAATCTCCTTACTCTTTAAGGCAGAATAACATTCCATTGTTTTTATATACCGTGTTTTGTTTATCTATTAATCCACTGATGGACACTTCTACCTTTGTGCTAGTATGAATACTACTACTATGAACATGATGTATAAATATCTGTTTGAGTTCTTGCTCTCAATTATTTGGCACATGTACTCAGAAGTAGAATGCGGGATCATATAGTAATTCTATTTTTAATTTTTTGAGGAACTGCCATAGTGGTTTCTAGAGACTATACCATTTTACATTCCCACCAGCAGTGCACAAGGATTCTGATTTCTCTATATCCTCACCAATACTTGCTTTCCGTTTTTTTGTTTGTTTGTTTGTTTTTTGTTTGTTTGTTTTTTAATAACCATCCTAAGGCGTACAGTGGTATCTTGTGGTGGTTTTGATTTGCACTTCCCTAATAATTAGTGATGTTGAGTATCTTTTCATGTGCTTATCAGTCATTTGTGTATCTTCTTTGGAGAAATGTCTATTTGAGACCTTTGTCCATTTTAATTTATTTGTTTTTTTGTTGTTGAGTTGTAGTTCTTTATGTGTTCTGGATATTAACCTGTCATTGGATAAATAACTTGCAATATAGTCTTTCATCCTGT